>NC_092173.1:35566853-35874353 GCF_045791955.1 Oncorhynchus clarkii lewisi | reverse complement strand
AGGAGAATGTCATATGGTCAGATGAAACCACCAATAGAACTTTTTGGTAAAAACTCAACTCGTCGTGTTTGGAGGACAAATAATGCTGAGTTGCATCCAAAGAACACCATACCTACTGTGAAGCATGGGGGTGGAAACATCATGCTTTGGGGCTGTTTTTCTGCAAAGGGACCAGGACGACTGATCCGTGTAAAGGAAAGAATGAATGTGGCCATGTATCGTGAGATTTTGAGTGAAAGCCTCCTTCCATCAGCAAGGCCATTGAAGATGAAACGTGGCTGGGTCTTTCAGCATGACAATGATCCCAAACTCACAGCCCGGGCAACGAAGGAGTGGCTTCGTAAGAAGGATTTTAAGGTCCTGGAGTGGCCTAGCCAGTCTCCAGATCTCAACCCCATAGAAAATCTTTGGAGGGAGTTGAAAGTGTGTTGCCCAGCAACAGCCCCAAAACATCACTGCTCTAGAGGAGATCTGCATGGAGGTATGGGCCAAAATACCAGCAACAGTGTGTGAAAACCTTACAGAAAACGTTTGACCTCTGTCATTGCCAACAAAGGGTATACAGTGCATTGCGAAAGTATTCGGCCCCCTTGAACTTTGCGACCTTTTGCCACATTTCAGGCTTCAAACGTAAAGATATAAAACTGTATTTTTTTGTGAAGAATCAAAAACAAGTGGGACACAATCATGAAGTGGAACGACATTTATTGGATATTTCAAACTTTTTTAACAAATCAAAAACTGAAAAATTGGGCGTGCAAAATTATTACTAGAGACAGAGTGACTCTGTTGGACCCCTCCCTCCCTCCCCACTAGACACAGAGTGACTCTGTTGGACCCCTCCCTCCCTCCCCACTAGACACAGAGTGACTCTGTTGGACCTCTCCCTCCCCACTAGAGACAGAGACAGAGTGACTCTGTTGGACCCCCTCCCTCCCCACTAGAGACAGAGTGACTCTGTTGGACCCCCTCCCTCCCCACTAGAGACAGAGTGACTCTGTTGGACCCCTCCCTCCCTCCCCACTAGAGACAGAGACAGAGTGACTCTGTTGGACCCCCTCCCTCCCTCCCCACTAGAGACAGAGTGACTCTGTTGGACCCCTCCCTCCCCACTAAAGACAGAGTGACTCTGTTGGACCCCCTCCCTCCCTCCCCACTAAAGATAGAGTGACTCTGTTGGACCCCTCCCTCCCCACTAAAGACAGAGTGACTCTGTTGGACCCCCTCCCTCCCTCCCCACTAGAGACAGAGACAGAGTGACTCTGTTGGACCCCCTCCCTCCCTCCCCACTAGAAACAGAGACAGAGTGACTATGTTGGACCCCCTCCCTCCCTCCCCACTAGAGACAGAGACAGAGTGACTCTGTTGGACCCCTCCCTCCCTCCCCACTAGAGACAGAGTGACTATGTTGGACCCCCTCCCTCCCTCCCCACTAGAGACAGAGTGACTATGTTGGACCCCCTCCCTCCCCACTAGAGACAGAGACAGAGTGACTCTGTTGGACCCCCTCCCTCCCTCCCCACTAGAGACAGAGTGACTCTGTTGAACCCCTCCCTCCCCACTAGAGACAGAGTGACTCTGTTGGACCCCCTCCCTCCCTCCCCACTAAAGACAGAGTGACTCTGTTGGACCCCTCCCTCCCCACTAAAGACAGAGTGACTCTGTTGGACCCCCTCCCTCCCTCCCCACTAGAGACCGAGACAGAGTGACTGTGTTGGACCCCCTCCCTCCCTCCCCTCTAGAAACAGAGACAGAGTGACTATGTTGGACCCCCTCCCTCCCTCCCCACTAGAGACAGAGACAGAGTGACTCTGTTGGACCCCTCCCTCCCTCCCCACTAGAGACAGAGTGACTATGTTGGACCCCCCCCCTCCCTCCCCACTAGAGACAGAGTGACTATGTTGGACCCCCTCCCTCCCTCCCCACTAGAGACAGAGACAGAGTGAATCTGTTGGACCCCTCCCTCCCCACTAGAGACAGAGTGACTCTGTTGAACCCCTCCCTCCCCACTAGAGACAGAGTGACTCTGTTGGACCCCTCCCTCCCTCCCCACTAGAGACAGAGAGACTCTGTTGGACCCCTCCCTCCCCACTAGAGACAGAGTGACTCTGTTGGACCCCTCCCTCCCTCCCCACTAGAGGCAGAGACAGAGTGACTCTGTTGGACCCCCTCCCTCCCTCCCCACTAGAGACAGAGTAACTCTGTTGGACCCCTCCCTCCCTCCCCACTAGAGACAGAGTGACTATGTTGGACCCCCTCCCTCCCTCCCCACTAGAGACAGAGTGACTATGTTGGACCCCCTCCCTCCCTCCCCACTAGAGACAGAGACAGAGTGACTCTGTTGGACCCCCTCCCTCCCTCCCCACTAGAGACAGAGTGACTCTGTTGAACCCCTCCCTCCCCACTAGAGACAGAGTGACTCTGTTGGACCCCCTCCCTCCCTCCCCACTAAAGACAGAGTGACTCTGTTGGACCCCTCCCTCCCCACTAAAGACAGAGTGACTCTGTTGGACCCCCTCCCTCCCTCCCCACTAGAGACAGAGACAGAGTGACTCTGTTGGACCCCCTCCCTCCCTCCCCACTAGAAACAGAGACAGAGTGACTATGTTGGACCCCCTCCCTCCCTCCCCACTAGAGACAGAGACAGAGTGACTCTGTTGGACCCCTCCCTCCCTCCCCACTAGAGACAGAGTGACTATGTTGGACCCCCCCCCCTCCCTCCCCACTAGAGACAGAGTGACTATGTTGGACCCCCTCCCTCCCTCCCCACTAGAGACAGAGACAGAGTGAATCTGTTGGACCCCTCCCTCCCCACTAGAGACAGAGTGACTCTGTTGAACCCCTCCCTCCCCACTAGAGACAGAGTGACTCTGTTGGACCCCTCCCTCCCTCCCCACTAGAGACAGAGAGACTCTGTTGGACCCCTCCCTCCCCACTAGAGACAGAGTGACTCTGTTGGACCCCTCCCTCCCTCCCCACTAGAGACAGAGAGACTCTGTTGGACCCCTCCCTCCCCACAAGAGACAGAGTGACTCTGTTGGACCCCTCCCTCCCCACTAGAGACAGAGACAGAGTGACTCTGTTGGACCCCTCCCTCCCCACTAGAGACAGAGAGACTCTGTTGGACCCCCTCCCTCCCTCCCCACTAGAGACAGAGTGACTATGTTGGACCCCCTCCCTCCCTCCCCACTAGAGGCAGAGACAGAGTGACTCTGTTGGACCCCTCCCTCCCCACTAGAGACAGAGTGACTCTGTTGGACCCCCTCCCTCCCTCCCCACTAGAGACAGAGAGACTCTGTTGGACCCCTCCCTCCCTCCCCACTAGAGACAGAGTGACTCTGTTGGACCCCTCCCTCCCCACTAGAGGCAGAGACAGAGTGACTCTGTTGGACCCCTCCCTCCCTCCCCACTAGAGACAGAGACAGAGTGACTATGTTGGACCCCCCCCCTCCCTCCCCACTAGAGACAGAGACAGAGTGACTCTGTTGGACCCCTCCCTCCCCACTAGAGACAGAGACAGAGTGACTCTGTTGGACCCCCTCCCTCCCCACTAGAAACAGAGACAGAGTGACTATGTTGGACCCCCCCCTCCCTCCCCACTAGAGACAATTACAGAGTGACTCTGTTGGACCCCTCCCTCCCCACTAGAGACAGAGACAGAGTGACTCTGTTGGACCCCTCCCTCCCCACTAGAGACAGAGAGACTCTGTTGGACCCCTCCCTCCCCACTAGAGACAGAGACAGAGTGACTCTGTTGGACCCCTCCCTCCCCACTAGAGACAGAGTGACTCTGTTGGACCCCTCCCTCCCCACTAGAGACAGAGTGACTCTGTTGGACCCCTCCCTCCCCACTAGAGACAGAGTGACTCTGTTGGACCCCTCCCTCCCCACTAGAGACAGAGTGACTGTTGGACCCCTCCCTCCCCACTAGAGACAGAGTGACTCTGTTGGACCCCCTCCCTCCCCACTAGAGACAGAGTGACTCTGTTGGACCACCTCCCTCCCTCCCCACTAGAGACAGAGTGACTCTGTTGGACCCCTCCCTCCCTCCCCACTAGAGACAGAGTGACTCTGTTGGACCCCTCCCTCCCTCCCCACTAGAGACAGAGAGACTCTGTTGGACCCCCTCCCTGCCTCCCCACTAGAGACAGAGACAGAGTGACTCTGTTGGACCCCCTCCATCCCTCCCCACTAGAGACAGAGACAGAGTGACTCTGTTGGACCCCTCCCTCCCTCCCCACTAGAGACAGAGAGACTCTGTTGGACCCCCTCCCTCCCTCCCCACTAGAGACAGAGTGACTCTGTTGGACCCCCTCCCTCCCTCCCTCCCCACTAGAGACAGAGTGACTCTGTTGGACCCCTCCCTCCCTCCCCACTAGAGACAGAGTGACTCTGTTGGACCCCCTCCCTCCCTCCCCACTAGAGACAGAGTGACTCTGTTGGACCCCTCCCTCCCCACTAGAGACAGAGTGACTCTGTTGGACCCCCTCCCTCCCTCCCCACTAGAAACAGAGACAGAGTGACTATGTTGGACCCCCTCCCTCCCTCCCCACTAGAGACAGAGACAGAGTGACTCTGTTGGACCCCCTCCCTCCCTCCCCACTAGAGACAGAGTGACTCTGTTGGACCCCTCCCTCCCTCCCAACTAGAGACAGAGTGACTCTGTTGGACCCCTCCCTCCCTCCCAACTAGAGACAGAGTGACTCTGTTGGACCCCTCCCTCCCTCCCCACTAGAGACAGAGAGACTCTGTTGTACCCCCTCCCTCCCCACTAGAGACAGAGTGACTCTGTTGGACCCCTCCATCCCCACTAGAGACAGAGTGACTCTGTTGGACCCCTCCCTCCCTCCCCACTAGAGACAGAGTGACTCTGTTGGACCCCCTCCCTCCCTCCCCACTAAAGACAGAGTGACTCTGTTGGACCCCCTCCCTCCCCACTAGAGACAGAGTGACTCTGTTGGACCCCTCCCTCCCCACTAGAGACAGAGTGACTCTGTTATACCCCTCCCTCCCACCCCACTAGAGACAAAGTGACTCTGTTGGACCCCCTCCCTCCCTCCCCACTAGAGACAGAGTGACTCTGTTGGACCCCTCCCTCCCCACTAGAGACAGAGTGACTCTGTTGGACCCCCTCCCTCCCTCCCCACTAAAGACAGAGTGACTCTGTTGGACCCCCTCCCTCCCTCCCCACTAGAGACAGAGTGACTCTGTTGGACCCCTCCCTCCCCACTAGAGACAGAGTGACTCTGTTGGACCCCTCCCTCCCCAAGAGACAGAGTGACTCTGTTGGACCCCTCCCTCCCCACTAGAGACAGAGTGACTCTGTTGGACCCCTCCCTCCCTCCCCACTAGACACAGAGTGACTCTGTTGGACCCCTCCCTCCATCCCCACTAGACACAGAGTGACTCTGTTGGACCTCTCCCTCCCCACTAGAGACAGAGACAGAGTGACTCTGTTGGACCCCCTCCCTCCCCACTAGAGACAGAGTGACTCTGTTGGACCCCCTCCCTCCCCACTAGAGACAGAGTGACTCTGTTGGACCCCTCCCTCCCTCCCCACTAGAGACAGAGACAGAGTGACTCTGTTGGACCGCCTCCCTCCCTCCCCACTAGAGACAGAGTGACTCTGTTGGACCCCTCCCTCCCCACTAAAGACAGAGTGACTCTGTTGGACCCCCTCCCTCCCTCCCCACTAAAGATAGAGTGACTCTGTTGGACCCCTCCCTCCCCACTAAAGACAGAGTGACTCTGTTGGACCCCCTCCCTCCCTCCCCACTAGAGACAGAGACAGAGTGACTCTGTTGGACCCCCTCCCTCCCTCCCCACTAGAAACAGAGACAGAGTGACTATGTTGGACCCCCTCCCTCCCTCCCCACTAGAGACAGAGACAGAGTGACTCTGTTGGACCCCTCCCTCCCTCCCCACTAGAGACAGAGTGACTATGTTGGACCCCCTCCCTCCCTCCCCACTAGAGACAGAGTGACTATGTTGGACCCCCTCCCTCCCCACTAGAGACAGAGACAGAGTGACTCTGTTGGACCCCCTCCCTCCCTCCCCACTAGAGACAGAGTGACTCTGTTGAACCCCTCCCTCCCCACTAGAGACAGAGTGACTCTGTTGGACCCCCTCCCTCCCTCCCCACTAAAGACAGAGTGACTCTGTTGGACCCCTCCCTCCCCACTAAAGACAGAGTGACTCTGTTGGACCCCCTCCCTCCCTCCCCACTAGAGACAGAGACAGAGTGACTCTGTTGGACCCCCTCCCTCCCTCCCCACTAGAAACAGAGACAGAGTGACTATGTTGGACCCCCCCCTCCCTCCCCACTAGAGACAGAGACAGAGTGACTCTGTTGGACCCCTCCCTCCCTCCCCACTAGAGACAGAGTGACTATGTTGGACCCCCCCCCTCCCTCCCCACTAGAGACAGAGTGACTATGTTGGACCCCCTCCCTCCCTCCCCACTAGAGACAGAGACAGAGTGAATCTGTTGGACCCCTCCCTCCCCACTAGAGACAGAGTGACTCTGTTGAACCCCTCCCTCCCCACTAGAGACAGAGTGACTCTGTTGGACCCCTCCCTCCCTCCCCACTAGAGACAGAGAGACTCTGTTGGACCCCTCCCTCCCCACTAGAGACAGAGTGACTCTGTTGGACCCCTCCCTCCCTCCCCACTAGAGGCAGAGACAGAGTGACTCTGTTGGACCCCCTCCCTCCCTCCCCACTAGAGACAGAGTAACTCTGTTGGACCCCTCCCTCCCTCCCCACTAGAGACAGAGTGACTATGTTGGACCCCCTCCCTCCCTCCCCACTAGAGACAGAGTGACTATGTTGGACCCCCTCCCTCCCTCCCCACTAGAGACAGAGACAGAGTGACTCTGTTGGACCCCCTCCCTCCCCACTAGAGACAGAGTGACTCTGTTGAACCCCTCCCTCCCCACTAGAGACAGAGTGACTCTGTTGGACCCCCTCCCTCCCTCCCCACTAAAGACAGAGTGACTCTGTTGGACCCCTCCCTCCCCACTATAGACAGAGTGACTCTGTTGGACCCCCTCCCTCCCTCCCCACTAGAGACAGAGACAGAGTGACTCTGTTGGACCCCCTCCCTCCCTCCCCACTAGAAACAGAGACAGAGTGACTATGTTGGACCCCCTCCCTCCCTCCCCACTAGAGACAGAGACAGAGTGACTCTGTTGGACCCCTCCCTCCCTCCCCACTAGAGACAGAGTGACTATGTTGGACCCCCCCCCTCCCTCCCCACTAGAGACAGAGTGACTATGTTGGACCCCCTCCCTCCCTCCCCACTAGAGACAGAGACAGAGTGAATCTGTTGGACCCCTCCCTCCCCACTAGAGACAGAGTGACTCTGTTGAACCCCTCCCTCCCCACTAGAGACAGAGTGACTCTGTTGGACCCCTCCCTCCCCACTAGAGACAGAGTGACTCTGTTGGACCCCTCCCTCCCTCCCCACTAGAGGCAGAGACAGAGTGACTCTGTTGGACCCCCCCCCTCCCTCCCCACTAGAGACAGAGTAACTCTGTTGGACCCCTCCCTCCCAACTAGAGACAGAGACAGAGTGACTCTGTTGGACCCCTCCCTCCCCACTAGAGACAGAGAGACTCTGTTGGACCCCCTCCCTCCCTCCCCACTAGAGACAGAGACAGAGTGACTATGTTGGACCCCCTCCCTCCCTCCCCACTAGAGGCAGAGACAGAGTGACTCTGTTGGACCCCTCCCTCCCCACTAGAGACAGAGTGACTCTGTTGGACCCCCTCCCTCCCTCCCCACTAGAGACAGAGAGACTCTGTTGGACCCCTCCCTCCCTCCCCACTAGAGACAGAGTGACTCTGTTGGACCCCTCCCTCCCTCCCCACTAGAGACAGAGTGACTCTGTTGGATCCCTCCCTCCCCACTAGAGACAGAGTGACTCTGTTGGACCCCCTCCCTCTCTCCCCACTAGAGACAGAGAGACTCTGTTGGACCCCTCCCTCCCCACTAGAGACAGAGTGACTCTGTTGGACCCCTCCCTCCCTCCCCACTAGAGACAGAGTGACTCTGTTGGACCCCTCCCTCCCCACTAGAGACAGAGTGACTCTGTTGGACCCCTCCCTCCCTCCCCACTAGAGACAGAGAGACTCTGTTGGACCCCTCCCTCCCTCCCCACTAGAGACAGAGTGACTCTGTTGGACCCCTCCCTCCCTCCCAACTAGAGACAGAGTGACTCTGTTGGACCCCTCCCTCCCCACTAGAGACAGAGTGACTCTGTTGGACCCCTCCCTCCCTCCCCACTAGAGACAGAGTGACTCTGTTGCACCCCTCCCTCCCTCCCCACTAGAGACAGAGTGACTCTGTTGGACCCCTCCCTCCCCACTAGAGACAGAGTGACTCTGTTATACCCCTCCCTCCCTCCCCACTAAAGACAGAGACAGAGTGACTCTGTTGGACCCCCTCCCTCCCTCCCCACTAGAGACAGAGACAGAGTGACTCTGTTGGACCCCCTCCCTCCCTCCCCACTAGAGACAGAGACAGAGTGACTCTGTTGGACCCCCTCCCTCCCTCCCCACTAGAGACAGAGACAGAGTGACTCTGTTGGACCCCCTCCCTCCCTCCCCACTAGAGACAGAGTGACTCTGTTGGACCCCTCCCTCCCTCCCCACTAGAGACAGAGTGACTCTGTTGAACCCCTCCCCCCCACTAGAGACAGAGTGACTCTGTTGAACCCCTCCCTCCCCACTAGAGACAGAGTGACTCTGTTGGACCCCTCCCTCCCTCCCCACTAGAGACAGAGTGACTCTGTTGGACCCCTCCCTCCCTCCCCACTAGAGACAGAGTGACTCTGTTGGACCCCTCCCTCCCCACTAGAGACAGAGTGACTCTGTTGGACCCCTCCCTCCCCACTAGAGACAGAGTGACTCTGTTGGACCCCTCCCTCCCCACTAGAGACAGAGTGACTATGTTGGACCCCCTCCCTCCCCACTAGAGACAGAGTGACTCTGTTGGACCCCCTCCCTCCCTCCCCACTAGAGACAAAGTGACTCTGTTGGACCCCCTCCCTCCCTCCCCACTAGAGACAGAGTGACTCTGTTGGACCCCTCCCTCCCCACTAGAGACAGAGTGACTCTGTTGGACCCCTCCCTCCCTCCCCACTAGAGACAGAGACAGAGTGACTCTGTTGGACCCCTCCCTCCCTCCCCACTAGAGACAGAGACAGAGTGACTCTGTTGGACCCCTCCCTCCCTCCCCACTAGAGACAGAGTGACTCTGTTGGACCCCCTCCCTCCCCACTAGAGACAGAGTGACTCTGTTGGACCCCTCCCTCCCTCCCCACTAGAGACAGAGTGACTCTGTTGGACCCCCTCCCTCCCCACTAGAGACAGAGTGACTCTGTTGGACCCCTCCCTCCCCACTAGAGACAGAGTGACTCTGTTGGACCCCTCCCTCCCCACTAGAGACAGAGAGACTCTGTTGGACCCCTCCCTCCCCACTAGAGACAGAGACAGAGTGACTCTGTTGAACCCCTCCCTCCCCACCACCACCAGTAGAGACTAATGCAATCTATTTTATCCGTCTCTACAATGCCGTCTGAACAAGAACTGTAATTAACAACCAAAGCTCCTAATGCAGACGGAGCGCAAGCGTGTGTGTGTGTGTGTGTGTGTGCCATCACTCCAAACTTGTATGACTTTGCAAAACAGGAAATTGTCAAGGCTCAATAGCACTAGATTTGCATACCAGGCCAGTGCTATTTAACATCCAAACAAGTCAGTAGTAACTGGGCTGAATACAAATGATTGCTTCGTCTTTTTCTCTACCTCTCTCTCTGTGTACTGTGTGTGTGTGCAGTGAGCAGCCAGTGTGTGTGTTTGTAGTACCAATCAAAAGTATTTTATTTTATTTTTCTATTTTCTACATTGTAGACTAATAGTGACGACATCAACACTATGAAGTAACACATATGGAATCCTGTAGTAACCAAAAAAGTGTTAAACAAATCAAAAATATATTTTAGATTTTAGATTCTTCAAAGTAGCTTTGCACACGCTTGGCATTCTCTCAACCAACTTCACCTGGAATGCTTTTCCAACAGTCTTGAAGGAGTTCCCACATATGCTGAGCACTCGTTGGCTGCTTTTCCTTCACTCTGCGGTCCTACTCATACCAAAACATCTCAATTGGGTTGAGGTCAGGTGATTGTGGAGGCCAGGTCATCTGATGCAGCACTCCATCCCTCTCCTTCTTGGTCAAATAGCCCTTACACAGGCTATAGGTGTGTTAGGTCATTGTGCTGTTGAAAAACAAATGATAGTCCCACTAAGAGCAAACCAGATGGGATGGCGTATCGCTGCAGAATGCTGTGGTAGCCATGCTGGTTAAGTGTGCCTTGAATTCTAAATGGATTACTGACAGTGTCACCAGCAAAGCACCCCCACACCATCACACCTCCTCCTCCATGCTTCATGGTGGGAACCACACATGTGGAGATCTTCAATTCACCTACTCTGCATCTCACAAAGACACGGTAGTTGGAACCAAAAATCTCCAATTTGGACTCATCAGACCAGAGGACAGATTTCCACCTGTCTATTGTCCATTACCCGTGTTTCTTGGCCCAAGCAAGTCTCTTATTATTATTGGTGTCCTTTAGTCGTGGTCTTTGCAGCAATTTGACCATGAAGGCCTGATTCACACAGTCTCCTCTGAACAGTTGATGTTGAGATGTGTCTGTTACTTGAACTCTGTGAAGCATTTATTTGGGCTGCAATTTCTGAAGCTGGTAACTCTAATGAACTTATCCTCTACAGCAGAGATAATTCTGGGTCTTCCTTTCCTGTGGCGGTCCTCATGAGAGACAGTTTCATCATAGCGCTTGATGGTTTTTGCGACTGCACTTGAAGAAACTTTCAAAATTCTTGATATTTTCCTGATTAACAGACCTTCGTGTCTTAAAGTAATGATGGACTGTCGTTTCTCTTTGATTATTTGAGCTGTTCTTGCCATAATATGGACTTGGGTATTTCACCAAATAGGGCTGTCTTCTGTCTACCACCCTACCTTGCCACAACACATCTGGTTGGCTCAAATGCATTAAGAAAGAAATTCCACAAATTAACTTTTAACAAGGCTCACCTGTTAATTGAAATGCATTCCAGGTGACTACCTCATGAAGGTGGTTGAGAGAATGCCAATAATGTGCAAAGCTGTCATCAAGGCAAAGGGTGGCTACTTTGAAGAATCTCAAATATTAAATATTTTTTGATTTGTTTAACAGTTTTTTGGTTACTACATGATTCCATAGGTGTTACAGTATTTCATAGTTGTGATGTCTTCACTATTATTCTTCAATGTAGAAAATAGTAAAAAATAAAGAAACATCCTGAAATGAGTATGTGTGTCCAAACCTTTGACTGGTACTGTATATATTAAGAGTCTGTGAATCTATCTATGTGTGCAGTGTGACCTCTCCCCAAGCACACGCCTGTTCCCCACGGCAACAAGTGTTCCTGCTGCAAACAAACGCTCTTTCAGGGTCAAGGACACCAGAATGTCTGTGTCTATGTGTGTCTGTGTGTGTGGGTGTGAGTGTGTGTGTGTGTGTGAGTGTGTGTGGATGTGTGGGTGTGAGTATGAGTATGAGTATGAGTATGAGTGTGTGTGTGTGTGTGTGTGTGTGTGTGTGTGTGTGTGTGTGTGTGTGTGTGTGTGTGTGTGTGTGTGTGTGTGTGTGTGTGTGTGTGTGTGTGTGTGTGTGTGTGTGTGTGTGTGTGTGTGTGTGTGTGTGTGTGTGTGTGTGTGAGTGTGTGAGTGTGTGAGTGTGTGTGTGAGTGTGTGTGTGTGAGGGTGTGTGTGTGTGAGGGTGTGTGTGTGTGTGAGGGTGTGTGTGTGTGTGTGTGTGTGTGTGTGTGTGTGTGTGTGTGTGTGTGTGTGTGTGTGAGTGTGTGAGTGTGTGTGCGGTGCACTTGTCTGTGTCATGCTCTTCAAAGAGACAGCAACACATGAATGACATAACCCACATACGGCCTAACAGGTGATAATATCAAAACAAACTCCAAACCACTGACATGAGTAGCATCATTTATATTGAATCTTTCCTTTGACAGTATTTTTGAGGAAACACACAGAATATAATAAATATATTTAAACATGCCACTGCAGACACGGACTTCTGCACAGGTACAGATATTAAGTTATATTATGCTGATTTCCTCATTGATTGTCCTTTATTGAGTGATTGTGAGAAAGAGCACACCTTCTAGTGTTGAAATGTTGACTGAATATGAGAGCAATAGACATGTAACAGCATCTCTGCAGTACAATGCAGGTAGCCTGCTTTCTAGTAACGGAACCGTGTGGGTGACAGGACGGCTTACTACACACTCAGAAATAAAGGTTTCCATTTGTTCTTAAAGGGGTAGAAACGCTTGTCAATGTAGTGGTACCCTGTAAGGTACGTCCTTTGTACCTTTAGTTATAGGTACATCATCTTACCCTTGCAGTTCATACCTTAGAAGAGCCAATAGTGTACCTTGGGGGACTTGTCCCGATTGGTATTTTTAAATCACTGATTCCCTGACCTGTCAATGTTTTTAATTTGCTGTTTCTGATTTTGTTATACTCTTGTGAATTCTATGGTTTTTTACTAGATTACTAGTAGTTTTTCATGTTGTCTGTCTGTAATTTTTGTAATGACTTGGTGATGCCTATCTTGGCCAGGACACTCTTGAAAAATAGATTTTAAATCTCAATGAGCCCTTCCTGGTTAAATAAAGGTTCAAATAAAAATAAATTAAGCCCAAACCAGATGGGATGGTAGAATGCTGTGGTAGCCATGCTGGTTAAGTGTACCTTGAATTCTAAATAAATCACAGACAGTGTCACCAACAAAGCACCCCCACATCATCACACCTCCTCCTCCATGTTTTACGGTGGGAAATACACATGCGGAGATCATCCGTTCACCCACACCGCGTCTCACAAAGACACGGAGGTTGGAACCAAAATCTCCAATTTGGACTCCAGACCGAAGGACCCAGTCCGGGGCCCGCAGAGAGGGTCCCCAGTCCGGGGCCCGCAGAGAGGGTCCCCAGTCCGGGGTCGGCGGCGAGGGTCCCCACAACAGAGGCGCTACCAAAGTGGGGTGAGCCAGAGGTGGAGCGGGGACTACGTCCCGCACCAGAGCCGCCACTGTGGATAGATGCCCACCCAGACCCTCCCCTATAGGTTCAGGTTTTGCGGCCGGAGTCCGCACCTTTGGGGGGGGGGGGGGGGGGGGGGGGGGGGTCACGCCCTGACCTTAAGAGAGCCATTTTATTGGTTAGGTCAGGGAGTGATGTGGGGTGGGCATTCTATGTTTTGGCTGGGTATGGTTCTCAATCAGGGACAGCTGTCTATCTTATCTTAGCCCTGTAAGCTTCACGGTTGTTCAGTTTAACACTTTTTTGGTTACTACATGATTCCATGTGTTGTTTCATAGTTTTGATGTCTTCACTATTATTCTACAATGTAGAAAGTAGTAAGAAGAAAGACAAACCATTGAATGAGTAGGTGTTCTAAAACTGGTACTGTATACAAACTCACACACACACACACACGAACTGTCTCGCTCACTCTCTCTCACACACACAGGATGTTTGTTGTATAATGTTTAGGGAGTGGTAGAGAGAAGGAGAGAGAGATAGACACCATTAGTTGCCTGGCAACCCTTGAAAGTATTTTATGAAACACCTCTCTCCATCTCATCCCCCTTTCCAGCAGGAGAGAAGAGAGAGTTAAGAGGGTAAGGGATGGAGAGAGAAAGAGAGAGTTAAGAGGGTAAGGGATGGAGAGAGAAAGAGAGAGAAAAGAGGGTAAGGGATGGAGAGAGAAAGAGAGAGTTCAGAGGGTAAGGGATGGAGAGAGAAAGAGAGAGTTCAGAGGGTAAGGGATGGAGAGAGAAAGAGAGAGTTCAGAGGGTAAGGGATGGAGAGAGAAAGAGAGAGTTCAGAAGGTAAGGGATGGAGAGAGAAAGAGAGAGTTCAGAGGGTAAGGGATGGAGAGAGAAAGAGAGAGTTCAGAGGGTAAGGGATGGAGAGAGAAAGAGAGAGTTCAGAGGGTAAGGGATGGAGAGAGAAAGAGAGAGTTCAGAGGGTAAGGGATGGAGAGAGAAAGAGAGAGTTAAGAGGGTAAGGGATGGAGAGAGAAAGAGAGAGTTAAGAGGGTAAGGGATGGAGAGAGAAAGAGAGAGTTAAGAGGGTAAGGGATGGAGAGAGAAAGAGAGTTAAGAGGGTAAGGGATGGAGAGAAAGAGAGAGTTAAGAGGGTAAGGGATGGAGAGAGAAAGAGAGAGTTAAGAGGGTAAGGGATGGAGAGAAAGAGAGAGTTCAGAGGGTAAGGGATGGAGAGAGAGAGAGAGTTAAGAGGGTAAGGGATGGAGAGAAAGAGAGAGTTCAGAGGGTAGGGGATGGAGAGAGAGAGTTAAGAGGGTAAGGGATGGAGAGAGAAAGAGTTAAGAGGGTAAGGGATGGAGAGAAAGAGAGAGTTCAGAGGGTAAGGGATGGAGAGAGAAAGAGAGAGTTAAGAGGGTAAGGGATGGAGAGAGAAAGAGAGAGTTCAGAGGGTAAGGGATGGAGAGAGAAAGAGAGAGTTTAGAGGGTAAGGGATGGAGAGAGAAAGAGAGAGTTTAGAGGGTAAGGGATGGAGAGAAAGAGAGAGTTAAGAGGGTAAGGGATGGAGAGAGAAAGAGAGAGTTAAGAGGGTAAGGGATGGAGAGAGAGAGAGAGTTCAGAGGGTAAGGGATGGAGAGAGAAAGAGAGAGTTAAGAGGGTAAGGGATGGAGAGAGAAAGAGAGAGTTCAGAGGGTAAGGGATGGAGAGAAAGAGAGAGTTCAGAGGGTAAGGGATGGAGAGAGAAAGAGAGAGTTAAGAACAACTACCATCATCATTACAACTACCATCATACAACTACCATCATCATTACTACTACCATCATCATTACTACTACCATCATCATTACAACTACCATCAACATTACCTCTACCATCATCATTACAACTACCATCATCATTACTACTACCATCATCATCACAACTACCATCATCACAACTACCATCATCATTACCACTACCATCATCATTACCACTACTACTACTTGTGAGGATCGACGCTGGAGACAGGAAGTAGGTACAGGGAGAACATTTGATAAATAACGGACACAAAACAGGAACAGCGTCGGGACAGGGGACAAAGTAACGAGATCAATGTAAACACAGGGAACAAACATAGGAAACAGACAGATAAAGGGGAGGCGATCAAATAGTTTGGTGGGTCCAATGAGGCGCAGGTTTGCGTAACGAGGGGGACAGGTGTGTGTAATGATAGGCGGTCTGGTGCCCTCAAGCACAGTTTAGAGGGTAAGGAATGGAGAGAGAAAGAGAGAGTTTAGAGGGTAAGGGATGGAGAGAGAAAGAGAGAGTTCAGAGGGTAAGGGATGGAGAGAGAAAGAGAGAGTTCAGAGGGTAAAGGATTGCGAGAGAAAGAGAGAGTTTAGAGGGTAAGGGATGGAGAGAGAAAGAGTTAAGAGGGTAAGGGATGGAGAGAGAAAGAGAGAGTTAAGAGGGTAAGGGATGGAGAGAGAAAGAGTTCAGAGGGTAAGGGATGGAGAGAGAAAGAGTTAAGAGGGTAAGGGATGGAGAGAGAAAGAGAGAGTTAAGAGGGTAAGGGATGGAGAGAGAAAGAGTTCAGAGGGTAAGGGATGGAGAGAGAAAGAGTTAAGAGGGTAAGGGATGGAGAGAGAAAGAGAGAGTTAAGAGGGTAAGGGATGGAGAGAGAAAGAGAGAGTTAAGAGGGTAAGGGATGGAGAGAGAAAGAGTTCAGAGGGTAAGGGATGGAGAGAGAAAGAGTTAAGAGGGTAAGGGATGGAGAGAGAAAGAGAGAGTTAAGAGGGTAAGGGATGGAGAGAGAAAGAGATAGTTAAGAGGGTAAGGGATGGAGAGAGAAAGAGAGAGTTCAGAGGGTAAGGGATGGAGAGAGAAAGAGTTAAGAGGGTAAGGGATGGAGAGAGAAAGAGAGAGTTCAGAGGGTAAGGGATGGAGAGAGAAAGAGAGAGTTCAGAGGGTAAGGGATGGAGAGAGAAAGAGAGAGTTCAGAGGGTAAGGGATGGAGAGAGAAAGAGAGAGTTCAGAGGGTAAGGGATGGAGAGAAAGAGAGAGTTCAGAGGGTAAGGGATGGAGAGAAAGAGAGAGTTAAGAGGGTAAGGGATGGAGAGAGAAAGAGAGAGTTCAGAGGGTAAGGGATGGAGAGAAAGAGAGAGTTAAGAGGGTAAGGGATGGAGAGAGAAAGAGAGAGTTAAGAGGGTAAGGGATGGAGAGAGAAAGAGAGAGTTCCATGACTGTGAAGTAGGGAGAGACCTCACTCTCTACAGGTCTCACGTCTCCAACAGAACAGGCAAGTAGTGTGGGGGACAAAACACCAAACACACACACACACACACACACACACACACACACACACACACACACACACACACACACACACACACACACACACACACACACACACACACACACACACACACACACACACACACACACACACACACACCACACAATACACAATACCTCTTGTCTGTCCTCATGACGTCATGGTGGTAAAATCCCCTTGGTCACATTACATCCTTACATTCCACAAACACACAGCAGACTGTCATACCCCCAAGTCCACGGGCTCTGTGACAGCCTGGGGACACTTAAGGATCCAGACAAATGGTGGCTTTTAGAATAATGGTTTCAGTTGTGTTAAATGATTATGTGCAGAGAGAGCGAAAAGCCTTTGCATTATCATTAACAACAGACACCTACATTGCTTCAGTGAAAACAATGTACTGAGCAAATGTCAAGTTGGCTTTACTAAATTACAGTACAGCAGACACTTGTGGATCCAGACACATGGTGGCTTTTAGAATGTGTTAATAAGTGATGAGCCGAGGACCAGGGACAGACAGAAGGACTGAATTCAATAAGCGACACCCTTCCCTAGACTAACCATTCATGTCCCGTATAACCTAGGCCCTCTCTCTCATGAGAAGCATTGCTTTAATATTGCCTAAGCAACAATGTATACAATATACATTGTTATGAAATAATGAATGATAATTATTTTTTTAATTAATTTTTTTAACAACAATAAAATGTTAACAGTCAATAGTAGCAATATAATAAATATAAAAGGCTAAAGTTTGAAAATAAAACTATAACTAACTGTCATCCTCACCATTACATCAGTACTACAATTACCATCATCATTACTACTACCATCATCATTACAGCTACCATCATCATTACAACTACCATCATACAACTACCATCATCATTACAACTACCATCATACAACTACCATCATCATTACAACTACCATCATCATTACAACTACCATCATCATTACAACTACCATCATCATTACAACTACCATCATCATCATTACTACTACCATCATCATTACAACTACCATCATCATTACAACTACCATCAACATTACCACTACCATCATCATCATTACTACTACCATCATCATTACAACTACCATCAACATTACCACTACCATCATCATTACAACTACCATCATCATCATTACTACTACCATCATCATTACAACTACCATCATCATTACAACTACCATCATCATTGCAACTACCATCATCATCATTACTACTACCATCATCATTACAACTACCATCATCATTACAACTACCATCATCATTACAACTACCATCAACATTACCTCTACCATCATCATTACAACTACCATCAACATTACCACTACCATCATCATCATTACTACTACCATCATCATTACAACTACCATCAACAGTACCACTACCATCATCATCATTACTACTACCATCATCATTACAACTACCATCATCATTACAACTACCATCATCATTACAACTACCATCAACATTACCACTACCATCATCATCATTACTACTACCATCATCATTACAACTACCATCAACATTACCTCTACCATCATCATTACAACTACCATCATCATTACTACTACCATCATACAACTACCATCATCATTACAACTACCATCATACAACTACCATCATCATTACTACTACCATCATCATTACTACTACCATCATCATTACAACTACCATCAACATTACCTCTACCATCATCATTACAACTACCATCATACAACTACCATCATCATTACTACTACCATCATCATTACTACTACCATCATCATTACAACTACCATCAACATTACCTCTACCATCATCATTACCTCTACCATCATCATTACAACTACCATCATCATTACAACTACCATCATCATTACTACTACCATCATCATTACAACTACCTTCATCATTACTACTACCATCATCATTACTACTACCATCAACATTACAACTACCATCATCATTACTACTACCATCATCATTACTACTACCATCATCATTACAACTACCATCATCATTACTACTACCATCATCATCACAACTAGCATCATCACAACTACCATCATCATTACCACTACCATCAACATTACAACTACCATCATCATTACTACTACCATCATCATTACTACTACCATCATCATTACAACTACCATCATCATTACTACTACCATCATCATCACAACTAGCATCATCACAACTACCATCATCATTACTACTACCATCATCATCACAACTACCATCATCACAACTACCATCATCATTACCACTACCATCATCATTACCACTACTACTACTTGTGAGGATCGACGCTGGAGACAGGAAGTAGGTACAGGGAGAACATTTGATAAATAACGGACACAAAACAGGAACAGCGTCGGGACAGGGGACAAAGTAACGAGATCAATGTAAACACAGGGAACAAACATAGGAAACAGACAGATAAAGGGGAGGCGATCAAATAGTTTGGTGGGTCCAATGAGGCGCAGGTTTGCGTAACGAGGGGGACAGGTGTGTGTAATGATAGGCGGTCTGGTGCCCTCGAGCACAGGAGAGGGAGAGTGGGAGCAGGCGTGACACTACCACCACCACCATCATTAAACTGCTATCATTACCATCACCCCTACTGCCCATACAACTACTATTTGGAATAATAATCACAACAGTAATAACAAGAATACAAATAATAAGTAAGTTTCTGCTTACTATACTGATGTTATTATTCAGTGTCCTTCAGGCTGTCCCAGGCTAATACATATTTGGCTGCAAGAGAAGCTGTGGCTTCTTTGCCCATGAGTATTATTAGTTTTTCCTCTGAGTTTAATAAGTTAACGTTTTGAATCAATGTAGTAATTTCTGTGAATAATGAATCTCTTGGTGAGGAATATTTATCACAGTAAAGGAGAAAGTGCATCTCTGTTTCTACCTCCCCTGTTGTGTAGTGACCTCATACACACTCCTCTTTGGGTAGCCATGTCTTTTTATGTGTACCGGTTTCTATTGCCAATTGGTGGTCACTCAGCCTGTACTTGGTATGGATCTGTCTCTGCTTCGTATCGCTGACAGAGTAGAGATAATCAGCCAATTCACATTCTCTGTTTAGGGTCAGATAGCAATTTAGTCGGCTTTGGGATTTTGTTTCGTTTTTCCAATGTTGTAAATATGAGTCCTATGATTGGTTCATGATTTTGTTTGTTTGAATTGTTTATTTTGAAGCAGTGCTGGTGTCAACTTGGTAGGTGAGGTCCAACACCAGCTGACTGAGAAGGTTCATTTATAATTGTGTTTCTGACATCTGTTTTTTTCCCTGGATGTTTTATTTACTGCCAGGACCCAATTATGTCAATGTTTCTCTAGAATGTTAAGGTTCTGTTGAAGACCTTTTTTGATTGGTGATAGAAGAACCAAATCATCAGCATATAGCAGTCCTGGGGCTGGAGAAGGGTCCAACATGTCTGCTATTTCATTGATATAAATGTTGAAGGGTTTGGACTCAAACTGCAAGCCTTGTCTCACACCTCAACGTTTATAAATAACTATGTTATTTGGTTTTTGATTTTATTGCACACTTGTTTTCTGTGTACATACATTTTATTAAGTCAGCACACCTTAACACCAGCCCACTTTGGAGAATTCTGAAGAATAGACCTGTGTGTCAAATATAAATTGAGTAAATTAAGAACATACTTTGAGCTCTTTTTTTTGGTGGAAGTGGTTATTAATTAGTGTGTGAGGTGTATTTATGGGCAGTAGTGCGATGGTGGTTATTAATTAGTGTGTGAGGTGTATTTATGGGCAGTAGTGCGATGGTGGTTATTAATTAGTGTGTGAGGTGTATTTATGGTCAGTAGTGCGATTGGTGGTTATTAATTAGTGTGTGAGGTGTATTTATGGGCAGTAGTGCGATTGGTGGTTATTAATTAGTGTGTGAGGTGTATTTATGGGCAGTAGTGCGATGGTGGTTATTAATTAGTGTGTGAGGTGTATTTATGGTCAGTAGTGTGATGGTGGTTATTAATTAGTGTGTGAGGTGTATTTATGGGCAGTAGTGTGATGGTGGTTATTAATTAGTGTGTGAGGTGTATTTATGGTCAGTAGTGTGATGGTGGTTATTAATTAGTGTGTGAGGTGTATTTATGGGCAGTAGTGTGATGGTGGTTATTAATTAGTGTGTGAGGTGTATTTATGGGCAGTAGTGTGATGGTGGTTATTAATTAGTGTGTGAGGTGTATTTATGGTCAGTAGTGTGATGGTGGTTATTAATTAGTGTGTGAGGTGTATTTATGGGCAGTAGTGTGATGGTGGTTATTAATTAGTGTGTGAGGTGTATTTATGGGCAGTAGTGTGATGGTGGTTATTAATTAGTGTGTGAGGTGTATTTATGGGCAGTAGTGTGATGGTGGTTATTAATTAGTGTGTGAGGTGTATTTATGGGCAGTAGTGTGATGGTGGTTATTAATTAGTGTGTGAGGTGTATTTATGGGCAGTAGTGTGATGGTGGTTATTAATTAGTGTGTGAGGTGTATTTTTGGTCAGTAGTGTGATGGTGGTTATTAATTAGTGTGTGAGGTGTATTTATGGGCAGTAGTGTGATGGTGGTTATTAATTAGTGTGTGAGGTGTATTTATGGCCAGTAGTGTGATGGTGGTTATTAATTAGTGTGTGAGGTGTATTTATGGGCAGTAGTGTGATGGTGGTTATTAATTAGTGTGTGAGGTGTATTTATGGGCAGTAGTGTGATGGTGGTTTATTAATTAGTGTGTGAGGTGTATTTATGGGCAGTAGTGCGATGGTGGTTATTAATTAGTGTGTGAGGTGTATTTATGGGCAGTAGTGCGATGGTGGTTATTAATTAGTGTGTGAGGTGTATTTATGGGCAGTAGTGTGATGGTGGTTATTAATTAGTGTGTGAGGTGTATTTATGGGCAGTAGTGTGATGGTGGTTATTAATTAGTGTGTGAGGTGTATTTATGGGCAGTAGTGTGATGGTGGTTATTAATTAGTGTGTGAGGTGTATTTATGGGCAGTAGTGTGATGGTGGTTATTAATTAGTGTGTGAGGTGTATTTATGGGCAGTAGTGTGATGGTGGTTATTAATTAGTGTGTGAGGTGTATTTATGGTCAGTAGTGTGATGGTGGTTATTAATTAGTGTGTGAGGTGTATTTATGGGCAGTAGTGTGATGGTGGTTATTAATTAGTGTGTGAGGTGTATTTATGGGCAGTAGTGCGATGGTGGTTATTAATTAGTGTGTGAGGTGTATTTATGGGCAGTAGTGTGATGGTGGTTATTAATTAGTGTGTGAGGTGTATTTATGGGCAGTAGTGCGATGGTGGTTATTAATTAGTGTGTGAGGTGTATTTATGGGCAGTAGTGTGATGGTGGTTATTAATTAGTGTGTGAGGTGTATTTATGGTCAGTAGTGTGATGGTGGTTATTAATTAGTGTGTGAGGTGTATTTATGGGCAGTAGTGTGATGGTGGTTATTAATTAGTGTGTGAGGTGTATTTATGGGCAGTAGTGTGATGGTGGTTATTAATTAGTGTGTGAGGTGTATTTATGGTCAGTAGTGTGATGGTGGTTATTAATTAGTGTGTGAGGTGTATTTATGGGCAGTAGTGTGATGGTGGTTATTAATTAGTGTGTGAGGTGTATTTATGGGCAGTAGTGTGATGGTGGTTATTAATTAGTGTGTGAGGTGTATTTATGGTCAGTAGTGTGATGGTGGTTATTAATTAGTGTGTGAGGTGTATTTATGGGCAGTAGTGCGATGGTGGTTATTAATTAGTGTGTGAGGTGTATTTATGGGCAGTAGTGTGATGGTGGTTATTGGTTATTAATTAGTGTGTGAGGTGTATTTATGGGCAGTAGTGTGATGGTGGTTATTAATTAGTGTGTGAGGTGTATTTATGGGCAGTAGTGTGATGGTGGTTATTAATTAGTGTGTGAGGTGTATTTATGGGCAGTAGTGTGATGGTGGTTATTAATTAGTGTGTGAGGTGTATTTATGGTCAGTAGTGAGATGGTGGTTATTAATTCGTGTGTGAGGTGTATTTATGGGCAGTAGTGCGATGGTGGTTATTAATTAGTGTGTGAGGTGTATTTATGGGCAGTAGTGTGATGGTGGTTATTAATTAGTGTGTGAGGTGTATTTATGGGCAGTAGTGCGATGGTGGTTATTAATTAGTGTGTGAGGTGTATTTATGGGCAGTAGTGTGATGGTGGTTATTAATTAGTGTGTGAGGTGTATTTATGGGCAGTAGTGTGATGGTGGTTATTAATTAGTGTGTGAGGTGTATTTATGGGCAGTAGTGTGATGGTGGTTATTAATTAGTGTGTGAGGTGTATTTATGGTCAGTAGTGTGATGGTGGTTATTAATTAGTGTGTGAGGTGTATTTATGGGCAGTAGTGTGATGGTGGTTATTAATTAGTGTGTGAGGTGTATTTATGGGCAGTAGTGTGATGGTGGTTATTAATTAGTGTGTGAGGTGTATTTATGGTCAGTAGTGTGATGGTGGTTATTAATTAGTGTGTGAGGTGTATTTATGGGCAGTAGTGCGAT
Source organism: Oncorhynchus clarkii lewisi (assembly GCF_045791955.1). NCBI lineage: Eukaryota > Metazoa > Chordata > Actinopteri > Salmoniformes > Salmonidae > Oncorhynchus > Oncorhynchus clarkii. Next base: position 35,851,354 of record NC_092173.1, on the reverse strand, counting down.
GGTGGTTATTAATTAGTGTGTGAGGTGTATTTATGGGCAGTAGTGTGATGGTGGTTATTGGTTATTAATTAGTGTGTGAGGTGTATTTATGGGCAGTAGTGTGATGGTGGTTATTAATTAGTGTGTGAGGTGTATTTATGGGCAGTAGTGTGATGGTGGTTATTAATTAGTGTGTGAGGTGTATTTATGGGCAGTAGTGTGATGGTGGTTATTAATTAGTGTGTGAGGTGTATTTATGGGCAGTAGTGTGATGGTGGTTATTAATTAGTGTGTGAGGTGTATTTATGGTCAGTAGTGCGATGGTGGTTATTAATTAGTGTGTGGGGTGTATTTATGGGCAGTAGTGCGATGGTGGTTATTAATTAGTGTGTGAGGTGTATTTATGGGCAGTAGTGTGATGGTGGTTATTGGTTATTAATTAGTGTGTGAGGTGTATTTATGGGCAGTAGTGCGATGGTGGTTATTAATTAGTGTGTGAGGTGTATTTATGGGCAGTAGTGCGATGGTGGTTATTAATTAGTGTGTGAGGTGTATTTATGGGCAGTAGTGCGATTGGTGGTTATTAATTAGTGTGTGAGGTGTATTTATGGGCAGTAGTGCGATGGTGGTTATTAATTAGTGTGTGAGGTGTATTTATGGGCAGTAGTGCGATGGTGGTTATTAATTAGTGTGTGAGGTGTATTTATGGGCAGTAGTGCGATGGTGGTTATTAATTAGTGTGTGATGTGTATTTATGGTCAGTAGTGTGATGGTGGTTATTAATTAGTGTGTGAGGTGTATTTATGGGCAGTAGTGTGATGGTGGTTATTAATTAGTGTGTGAGGTGTATTTATGGGCAGTAGTGTGATGGTGGTTATTAATTAGTGTGTGAGGTGTATTTATGGGCAGTAGTGCGATGGTGGTTATTAATTAGTGTGTGAGGTGTATTTATGGGCAGTAGTGTGATGGTGGTTATTAATTAGTGTGTGAGGTGTATTTATGGGCAGTAGTGTGATGGTGGTTATTAATTAGTGTGTGAGGTGTATTTATGGGCAGTAGTGTGATGGTGGTTATTAATTAGTGTGTGAGGTGTATTTATGGGCAGTAGTGTGATGGTGGTTATTAATTAGTGTGTGAGGTGTATTTATGGGCAGTAGTGTGATGGTGGTTATTAATTAGTGTGTGAGGTGTATTTATGGTCAGTAGTGCGATGGTGGTTATTAATTAGTGTGTGAGGTGTATTTATGGGCAGTAGTGCGATGGTGGTTATTAATTAGTGTGTGAGGTGTATTTATGGGCAGTAGTGTGATGGTGGTTATTGGTTATTAATTAGTGTGTGAGGTGTATTTATGGGCAGTAGTGTGATGGTGGTTATTGGTTATTAATTAGTGTGTGAGGTGTATTTATGGGCAGTAGTGCGATGGTGGTTATTAATTAGTGTGTGAGGTGTATTTATGGGCAGTAGTGCGATGGTGGTTATTAATTAGTGTGTGAGGTGTATTTATGGGCAGTAGTGCGATTGGTGGTTATTAATTAGTGTGTGAGGTGTATTTATGGGCAGTAGTGCGATGGTGGTTATTAATTAGTGTGTGAGGTGTATTTATGGGCAGTAGTGCGATGGTGGTTATTAATTAGTGTGTGAGGTGTATTTATGGGCAGTAGTGCGATGGTGGTTATTAATTAGTGTGTGATGTGTATTTATGGTCAGTAGTGTGATGGTGGTTATTAATTAGTGTGTGAGGTGTATTTATGGGCAGTAGTGTGATGGTGGTTATTAATTAGTGTGTGAGGTGTATTTATGGGCAGTAGTGAGATGGTGGTTATTAATTAGTGTGTGAGGTGTATTTATGGGCAGTAGTGCGATGGTGGTTATTAATTAGTGTGTGAGGTGTATTTATGGGCAGTAGTGCAATGGTGGTTATTAATTAGTGTGTGAGGTGTATTTATGGGCAGTAGTGCAATGGTGGTTATTAATTAGTGTGTGAGGTGTATTTATGGGCAGTAGTGTGATGGTGGTTATTGGTTATTAATTAGTGTGTGAGGTGTATTTATGGGCAGTAGTGTGATGGTGGTTATTAATTAGTGTGTGAGGTGTATTTATGGGCAGTAGTGTGATGGTGGTTATAAATTAGTGTGTGAGGTGTATTTATGGGCAGTAGTGTGATGGTGGTTATTAATTAGTGTGTGAGGTGTATTTATGGGCAGTAGTGTGATGGTGGTTATTAATTAGTGTGTGAGGTGTATTTATGGGCAGTAGTGTGATGGTGGTTATTAATTAGTGTGTGAGGTGTATTTATGGGCAGTAGTGTGATGGTGGTTATTAATTAGTGTGTGAGGTGTTTTTATGGGCAGTAGTGTGATGGTGGTTATTAATTAGTGTGTGAGGTGTATTTATGGGCAGTAGTGTGATGGTGGTTATTAATTAGTGTGTGAGGTGTATTTATGGGCAGTAGTGTGATGGTGGTTATTAATTAGTGTGTGAGGTGTATTTATGGGCAGTAGTGTGATGGTGGTTATTAATTAGTGTGTGAGGTGTATTTATGGGCAGTAGTGTGATGGTGGTTATTAATTAGTGTGTGAGGTGTATTTATGGGCAGTAGTGTGATGGTGGTTATTAATTAGTGTGTGAGGTGTATTTATGGGCAGTAGTGTGATGGTGGTTATTAATTAGTGTGTGAGGTGTTTTTATGGGCAGTAGTGTGATGGTGGTTATTAATTAGTGTGTGAGGTGTATTTATGGGCAGTAGTGTGATGGTGGTTATTAATTAGTGTGTGAGGTGTATTTATGGGCAGTAGTGTGATGGTGGTTATTAATTAGTGTGTGAGGTGTATTTATGGGCAGTAGTGTGATGGTGGTTATTAATTAGTGTGTGAGGTGTATTTATGGGCAGTAGTGTGATGGTGGTTATTAATTAGTGTGTGAGGTGTATTTTTGGTCAGTAGTGTGATGGTGGTTATTAATTAGTGTGTGAGGTGTATTTATGGGCAGTAGTGTGATGGTGGTTATTAATTAGTGTGTGAGGTGTATTTATGGGCAGTAGTGTGATGGTGGTTATTAATTAGTGTGTGAGGTGTATTTATGGGCAGTAGTGTGATGGTGGTTATTAATTAGTGTGTGAGGTGTATTTATGGGCAGTAGTGTGATGGTGGTTATTAATTAGTGTGTGAGGTGTTTTTATGGGCAGTAGTGTGATGGTGGTTATTAATTAGTGTGTGAGGTGTATTTATGGGCAGTAGTGTGATGGTGGTTATTAATTAGTGTGTGAGGTGTATTTATGGGCAGTAGTGTGATGGTGGTTATTAATTAGTGTGTGAGGTGTATTTATGGGCAGTAGTGTGATGGTGGTTATTAATTAGTGTGTGAGGTGTATTTATGGGCAGTAGTGTGATGGTGGTTATTAATTAGTGTGTGAGGTGTATTTATGGGCAGTAGTGTGATGGTGGTTATTAATTAGTGTGTGAGGTGTATTTATGGGCAGTAGTGTGATGGTGGTTATTAATTAGTGTGTGAGGTGTTTTTATGGGCAGTAGTGTGATGGTGGTTATTAATTACTGTGTGAGGTGTATTTATGGGCAGTAGTGTGATGGTGGTTATTAATTAGTGTGTGAGGTGTATTTATGGGCAGTAGTGTGATGGTGGTTATTAATTAGTGTGTGAGGTGTATTTATGGGCAGTAGTGTGATGGTGGTTATTAATTAGTGTGTGAGGTGTATTTATGGGCAGTAGTGTGATGGTGGTTATTAATTAGTGTGTGAGGTGTATTTTTGGTCAGTAGTGTGATGGTGGTTATTAATTAGTGTGTGAGGTGTATTTATGGGCAGTAGTGTGATGGTGGTTATTAATTAGTGTGTGAGGTGTATTTATGGCCAGTAGTGTGATGGTGGTTATTAATTAGTGTGTGAGGTGTATTTATGGCCAGTAGTGTGATGGTGGTTATTAATTAGTGTGTGAGGTGTATTTATGGGCAGTAGTGTGATAGTGGTTATTAATTAGTGTGTGAGGTGTATTTATGGGCAGTAGTGTGATGGTGGTTTATTAATTAGTGTGTGAGGTGTATTTATGGGCAGTAGTGCGATGGTGGTTATTAATTAGTGTGTGAGGTGTATTTATGGGCAGTAGTGCGATGGTGGTTATTAATTAGTGTGTGAGGTGTATTTATGGGCAGTAGTGCGATGGTGGTTATTAATTAGTGTGTGAGGTGTATTTATGGGCAGTAGTGTGATGGTGGTTATTAATTAGTGTGTGAGGTGTATTTATGGGCAGTAGTGTGATGGTGGTTATTAATTAGTGTGTGAGGTGTATTTATGGGCAGTAGTGTGATGGTGGTTATTAATTAGTGTGTGAGGTGTATTTATGGGCAGTAGTGTGATGGTGGTTATTAATTAGTGTGTGAGGTGTATTTATGGTCAGTAGTGTGATGGTGGTTATTAATTAGTGTGTGAGGTGTATTTATGGGCAGTAGTGTGATGGTGGTTATTAATTAGTGTGTGAGGTGTATTTATGGGCAGTAGTGCGATGGTGGTTATTAATTAGTGTGTGAGGTGTATTTATGGGCAGTAGTGTGATGGTGGTTATTAATTAGTGTGTGAGGTGTATTTATGGGCAGTAGTGCGATGGTGGTTATTAATTAGTGTGTGAGGTGTATTTATGGGCAGTAGTGTGATGGTGGTTATTAATTAGTGTGTGAGGTGTATTTATGGTCAGTAGTGTGATGGTGGTTATTAATTAGTGTGTGAGGTGTATTTATGGGCAGTAGTGTGATGGTGGTTATTAATTAGTGTGTGAGGTGTATTTATGGGCAGTAGTGTGATGGTGGTTATTAATTAGTGTGTGAGGTGTATTTATGGTCAGTAGTGTGATGGTGGTTATTAATTAGTGTGTGAGGTGTATTTATGGGCAGTAGTGTGATGGTGGTTATTAATTAGTGTGTGAGGTGTATTTATGGGCAGTAGTGTGATGGTGGTTATTAATTAGTGTGTGAGGTGTATTTATGGTCAGTAGTGTGATGGTGGTTATTAATTAGTGTGTGAGGTGTATTTATGGGCAGTAGTGCGATGGTGGTTATTAATTAGTGTGTGAGGTGTATTTATGGGCAGTAGTGTGATGGTGGTTATTGGTTATTAATTAGTGTGTGAGGTGTATTTATGGGCAGTAGTGTGATGGTGGTTATTAATTAGTGTGTGAGGTGTATTTATGGGCAGTAGTGTGATGGTGGTTATTAATTAGTGTGTGAGGTGTATTTATGGGCAGTAGTGTGATGGTGGTTATTAATTAGTGTGTGAGGTGTATTTATGGGCAGTAGTGTGATGGTGGTTATTAATTCGTGTGTGAGGTGTATTTATGGGCAGTAGTGTGATGGTGGTTATTAATTAGTGTGTGAGGTGTATTTATGGGCAGTAGTGTGATGGTGGTTATTAATTAGTGTGTGAGGTGTTTTTATGGGCAGTAGTGTGATGGTGGTTATTAATTAGTGTGTGAGGTGTATTTATGGGCAGTAGTGTGATGGTGGTTATTAATTAGTGTGTGAGGTGTATTTATGGGCAGTAGTGTGATGGTGGTTATTAATTAGTGTGTGAGGTGTATTTATGGGCAGTAGTGTGATGGTGGTTATTAATTAGTGTGTGAGGTGTATTTATGGGCAGTAGTGTGATGGTGGTTATTAATTAGTGTGTGAGGTGTATTTTTGGTCAGTAGTGTGATGGTGGTTATTAATTAGTGTGTGAGGTGTATTTATGGGCAGTAGTGTGATGGTGGTTATTAATTAGTGTGTGAGGTGTATTTATGGGCAGTAGTGTGATGGTGGTTATTAATTAGTGTGTGAGGTGTATTTATGGGCAGTAGTGTGATGGTGGTTATTAATTAGTGTGTGAGGTGTATTTATGGGCAGTAGTGTGATGGTGGTTATTAATTAGTGTGTGAGGTGTATTTATGGGCAGTAGTGTGATGGTGGTTATTAATTAGTGTGTGAGGTGTTTTTATGGGCAGTAGTGTGATGGTGGTTATTAATTAGTGTGTGAGGTGTATTTATGGGCAGTAGTGTGATGGTGGTTATTAATTAGTGTGTGAGGTGTATTTATGGGCAGTAGTGTGATGGTGGTTATTAATTAGTGTGTGAGGTGTATTTATGGGCAGTAGTGTGATGGTGGTTATTAATTAGTGTGTGAGGTGTATTTATGGGCAGTAGTGTGATGGTGGTTATTAATTAGTGTGTGAGGTGTATTTTTGGTCAGTAGTGTGATGGTGGTTATTAATTAGTGTGTGAGGTGTATTTATGGGCAGTAGTGTGATGGTGGTTATTAATTAGTGTGTGAGGTGTATTTATGGCCAGTAGTGTGATGGTGGTTATTAATTAGTGTGTGAGGTGTATTTATGGGCAGTAGTGTGATGGTGGTTATTAATTAGTGTGTGAGGTGTATTTATGGGCAGTAGTGTGATGGTGGTTTATTAATTAGTGTGTGAGGTGTATTTATGGGCAGTAGTGCGATGGTGGTTATTAATTAGTGTGTGAGGTGTATTTATGGGCAGTAGTGCGATGGTGGTTATTAATTAGTGTGTGAGGTGTATTTATGGGCAGTAGTGTGATGGTGGTTATTAATTAGTGTGTGAGGTGTATTTATGGGCAGTAGTGTGATGGTGGTTATTAATTAGTGTGTGAGGTGTATTTATGGGCAGTAGTGTGATGGTGGTTATTAATTAGTGTGTGAGGTGTATTTATGGGCAGTAGTGTGATGGTGGTTATTAATTAGTGTGTGAGGTGTATTTATGGGCAGTAGTGTGATGGTGGTTATTAATTAGTGTGTGAGGTGTATTTATGGTCAGTAGTGTGATGGTGGTTATTAATTAGTGTGTGAGGTGTATTTATGGGCAGTAGTGTGATGGTGGTTATTAATTAGTGTGTGAGGTGTATTTATGGGCAGTAGTGCGATGGTGGTTATTAATTAGTGTGTGAGGTGTATTTATGGGCAGTAGTGTGATGGTGGTTATTAATTAGTGTGTGAGGTGTATTTATGGGCAGTAGTGCGATGGTGGTTATTAATTAGTGTGTGAGGTGTATTTATGGGCAGTAGTGCGATGGTGGTTATTAATTAGTGTGTGAGGTGTATTTATGGTCAGTAGTGTGATGGTGGTTATTAATTAGTGTGTGAGGTGTATTTATGGGCAGTAGTGTGATGGTGGTTATTAATTAGTGTGTGAGGTGTATTTATGGGCAGTAGTGTGATGGTGGTTATTAATTAGTGTGTGAGGTGTATTTATGGTCAGTAGTGTGATGGTGGTTATTAATTAGTGTGTGAGGTGTATTTATGGGCAGTAGTGTGATGGTGGTTATTAATTAGTGTGTGAGGTGTATTTATGGGCAGTAGTGTGATGGTGGTTATTAATTAGTGTGTGAGGTGTATTTATGGTCAGTAGTGTGATGGTGGTTATTAATTAGTGTGTGAGGTGTATTTATGGGCAGTAGTGCGATGGTGGTTATTAATTAGTGTGTGAGGTGTATTTATGGGCAGTAGTGTGATGGTGGTTATTGGTTATTAATTAGTGTGTGAGGTGTATTTATGGGCAGTAGTGTGATGGTGGTTATTAATTAGTGTGTGAGGTGTATTTATGGGCAGTAGTGTGATGGTGGTTATTAATTAGTGTGTGAGGTGTATTTATGGGCAGTAGTGTGATGGTGGTTATTAATTAGTGTGTGAGGTGTATTTATGGTCAGTAGTGAGATGGTGGTTATTAATTCGTGTGTGAGGTATTTATGGGCAGTAGTGCGATGGTGGTTATTAATTAGTGTGTGAGGTGTATTTATGGGCAGTAGTGTGATGGTGGTTATTAATTAGTGTGTGAGGTGTATTTATGGGCAGTAGTGCGATGGTGGTTATTAATTAGTGTGTGAGGTGTATTTATGGGCAGTAGTGTGATGGTGGTTATTAATTAGTGTGTGAGGTGTATTTATGGGCAGTAGTGTGATGGTGGTTATTAATTAGTGTGTGAGGTGTATTTATGGGCAGTAGTGTGATGGTGGTTATTAATTAGTGTGTGAGGTGTATTTATGGTCAGTAGTGTGATGGTGGTTATTAATTAGTGTGTGAGGTGTATTTATGGGCAGTAGTGTGATGGTGGTTATTAATTAGTGTGTGAGGTGTATTTATGGGCAGTAGTGTGATGGTGGTTATTAATTAGTGTGTGAGGTGTATTTATGGTCAGTAGTGTGATGGTGGTTATTAATTAGTGTGTGAGGTGTATTTATGGGCAGTAGTGCGATGGTGGTTATTAATTAGTGTGTGAGGTGTATTTATGGGCAGTAGTGTGATGGTGGTTATTGGTTATTAATTAGTGTGTGAGGTGTATTTATGGGCAGTAGTGTGATGGTGGTTATTAATTAGTGTGTGAGGTGTATTTATGGGCAGTAGTGTGATGGTGGTTATTAATTAGTGTGTGAGGTGTATTTATGGGCAGTAGTGTGATGGTGGTTATTAATTAGTGTGTGAGGTGTATTTATGGGCAGTAGTGTGATGGTGGTTATTAATTAGTGTGTGAGGTGTATTTATGGTCAGTAGTGCGATGGTGGTTATTAATTAGTGTGTGAGGTGTATTTATGGGCAGTAGTGCGATGGTGGTTATTAATTAGTGTGTGAGGTGTATTTATGGGCAGTAGTGTGATGGTGGTTATTGGTTATTAATTAGTGTGTGAGGTGTATTTATGGGCAGTAGTGCGATGGTGGTTATTAATTAGTGTGTGAGGTGTATTTATGGGCAGTAGTGCGATGGTGGTTATTAATTAGTGTGTGAGGTGTATTTATGGGCAGTAGTGCGATTGGTGGTTATTAATTAGTGTGTGAGGTGTATTTATGGGCAGTAGTGCGATGGTGGTTATTAATTAGTGTGTGAGGTGTATTTATGGGCAGTAGTGCGATGGTGGTTATTAATTAGTGTGTGAGGTGTATTTATGGGCAGTAGTGCGATGGTGGTTATTAATTAGTGTGTGATGTGTATTTATGGTCAGTAGTGTGATGGTGGTTATTAATTAGTGTGTGAGGTGTATTTATGGGCAGTAGTGTGATGGTGGTTATTAATTAGTGTGTGAGGTGTATTTATGGGCAGTAGTGTGATGGTGGTTATTAATTAGTGTGTGAGGTGTATTTATGGGCAGTAGTGCGATGGTGGTTATTAATTAGTGTGTGAGGTGTATTTATGGGCAGTAGTGTGATGGTGGTTATTAATTAGTGTGTGAGGTGTATTTATGGGCAGTAGTGTGATGGTGGTTATTAATTAGTGTGTGAGGTGTATTTATGGGCAGTAGTGTGATGGTGGTTATTAATTAGTGTGTGAGGTGTATTTATGGTCAGTAGTGCGATGGTGGTTATTAATTAGTGTGTGAGGTGTATTTATGGGCAGTAGTGCGATGGTGGTTATTAATTAGTGTGTGAGGTGTATTTATGGGCAGTAGTGTGATGGTGGTTATTGGTTATTAATTAGTGTGTGAGGTGTATTTATGGGCAGTAGTGTGATGGTGGTTATTGGTTATTAATTAGTGTGTGAGGTGTATTTATGGGCAGTAGTGCGATGGTGGTTATTAATTAGTGTGTGAGGTGTATTTATGGGCAGTAGTGCGATGGTGGTTATTAATTAGTGTGTGAGGTGTATTTATGGGCAGTAGTGCGATTGGTGGTTATTAATTAGTGTGTGAGGTGTATTTATGGGCAGTAGTGCGATGGTGGTTATTAATTAGTGTGTGAGGTGTATTTATGGGCAGTAGTGCGATGGTGGTTATTAATTAGTGTGTGAGGTGTATTTATGGGCAGTAGTGCGATGGTGGTTATTAATTAGTGTGTGATGTGTATTTATGGTCAGTAGTGTGATGGTGGTTATTAATTAGTGTGTGAGGTGTATTTATGGGCAGTAGTGTGATGGTGGTTATTAATTAGTGTGTGAGGTGTATTTATGGGCAGTAGTGAGATGGTGGTTATTAATTAGTGTGTGAGGTGTATTTATGGGCAGTAGTGCGATGGTGGTTATTAATTAGTGTGTGAGGTGTATTTATGGGCAGTAGTGCAATGGTGGTTATTAATTAGTGTGTGAGGTGTATTTATGGGCAGTAGTGTGGTGGTGGTTATTGGTTATTAATTAGTGTGTGAGGTGTATTTATGGGCAGTAGTGCAATGGTGGTTATTAATTAGTGTGTGAGGTGTATTTATGGGCAGTAGTGTGATGGTGGTTATTGGTTATTAATTAGTGTGTGAGGTGTATTTATGGGCAGTAGTGTGATGGTGGTTATTAATTAGTGTGTGAGGTGTATTTATGGGCAGTAGTGTGATGGTGGTTATTAATTAGTGTGTGAGGTGTATTTATGGGCAGTAGTGTGATGGTGGTTATTAATTAGTGTGTGAGGTGTATTTATGGGCAGTAGTGTGATGGTGGTTATTAATTAGTGTGTGAGGTGTATTTATGGGCAGTAGTGTGATGGTGGTTATTAATTAGTGTGTGAGGTGTATTTATGGGCAGTAGTGTGATGGTGGTTATTAATTAGTGTGTGAGGTGTATTTATGGGCAGTAGTGTGATGGTGGTTATTAATTAGTGTGTGAGGTGTATTTATGGGCAGTAGTGTGATGGTGGTTATTAATTAGTGTGTGAGGTGTATTTATGGGCAGTAGTGTGATGGTGGTTATTAATTAGTGTGTGAGGTGTATTTATGGGCAGTAGTGTGATGGTGGTTATTAATTAGTGTGTGAGGTGTATTTATGGGCAGTAGTGCGATGGTGGTTATTAATTCATTCTTATGGCTTTGTCGTGCTTAAATTGCTCCATTATTGGTATAATTAAATGTATTGCGTTTCAGTGTATGTTTACACTGTTTGAGTTTCAAAGTATTCATAGTGTAGCTCTGGGTTGATTTGCTGCTTATGTTTTTCATTTGACGTTTGTATTAGATGTTCCATAAGAGCAGTAGAGCGGCTCTGTGACCTTCCGTCTCCCAGGGTAGGAGTGAGTATTAAATTCTCATTGTTTTCCGCCAAACCCTTTCTGCTTCCCAGTTCACTGGCTGCTGTCCCTCAAGTGTTGTCTCTACAGCTCTAGTGGACTCTGGTGCTGCTGGGAACTTCATCAACCAGGCCCTCACCTTCTCCCTGAACTTAACTTCATACCCGCTCTCCTCTCCTTTTCCTGTCCAAGCCCTGGATACACGACCATCTGGCAAAATTACGCACATCACAGCACCACTCCCCCTCACCGTGGGACCCATGCACCAGGACAGCCTTCTCTTCTTCATCACCCTCACCGTGGGACCCATGCACCAGGACAGCTTTCTCTTCTTCATCACCCTCACCGTGGGACCCATGCACCAGGACAGCCTTCTCTTCTTCATCACCCTCACCGTGGGACCCATGCACCAGGACAGCCTTCTCTTCTTCATCACCCTCACCGTGGGACCCATGCACCAGGACAGCCTTCTCTTCTTCATCACCCTCACCGTGGGACCCATGCACCAGGACAGCCTTCTCTTCTTCATCACCCTCACCGTGGGACCCATGCACCAGGACAGCCTTCTCTTCTTCATCACCCTCACCGTGGGACCCATGCACCAGGACAGCCTTCTCTTCTTCATCACCCTCACCGTGGGACCCATGCACCAGGACAGCTTTCTCTTCTTCATCATCCTCACCGTGGGACCCATGCACCAGGACAGCTTTCTCTTCTTCATCACCCTCACCGTGGGACCCATGCACCAGGACAGCCTTCTCTTCTTCATCACCCTCACCGTGGGACCCATGCACCAGGACAGCCTTCTCTTCTTCATCACCCTCACCGTGGGACCCATGCACCAGGACAGCCTTCTCTTCTTCATCACCCTCACCGTGGGACCCATGCACCAGGACAGCCTTCTCTTCTTCATCACCCTCACCGTGGGACCCATGCACCAGGACAGCCTTCTCTTCTTCATCACCCTCACCGTGGGACCCATGCACCAGGACAGCTTTCTCCTCTTCATCACCCTCACCGTGGGACCCATGCACCAGGACAGCCTTCTCTTCTTCATCACCCTCACCGTGGGACCCATGCACCAGGACAGCCTTCTCTTCTTCATCACCCTCACCGTGGGACCCATGCACCAGAACAGCCTTCTCTTCTTCATCCCCACATCACCATAGAGACAGTGTGGCGAAATCTGCACGGAGCCTTCACCGTGCACTGCCACTTTAAGAGCGCATGAGCAGTAAGGAAGGAGAAAATAAAGAGAGCTCGTTCAGCTCTTTGGGGAGGGGCTCTTTGGTGGCGCGACAGTTTGATTGTGTGTGCTGTGCTGCAGAAGTTTTGGTTGTTTTCAGCGTGTGTAGTTTATAGAGTATTTAACTCAATCATCGGTGTAATCGCTCTAGGTCGTGGTTGTTTTCGTTTGGGACCACGCCCGTTATGGATCGCATGGATTAGTAGCAACATTGTTGCGAAGCTTTAACATACAAACCATCGGACAGTCAGACAGTACACCTGCACGCCTGAAGACCACAGCTAAGATCTCTCTTGTTCTCTTTCTCTTCCCTCTATCGTTCCAGTGCTTTACCCTGCAACAGACTCTCTATTTTTCCAATGCACTTCCCATTGAAGTTCATTAGACCTGGACTATTATTGCCCTGCCTGAAGTATTTGGACATTTTAGTTAAAAGGGAGGTTGCCTGCAAGTCGTGTATTGTTATGTGAACTGTATTGAGATGTACTAATGACATGTGGCCGAGAAGACTGGACATTTTTAAGGCCTTTGTTGTGTCGATGAACACCCCCCACATTCATACCCTCTACACTCATCCACTGGACAATAATACAGATTATTGCAAATCCTATGTTGATGACTGGGTTCATTCTTGTATGAAGTTGCTGTTGAATTGCTCTGCCATAATTAGTATTAGTATTATTGTATGAGGTATTCTTGTTGGGGTTACCCCTGTGCTGTGATGTGGGTTTTATATGGTGTGTATTCTCTTTTCTCTCCACTGGCTATCTGGTAAACAGGCTACACTCTAGGCAGTCTCTTCTGCGGATGTGTGTGGGTCTGGTAGTGGTTCTCTCTATTCTACTCTTTTCCTTTCGGCATGGTTAATACCTGCCTGGCGCCCGAACAAAAGCTTTCTTTACCCCTCTCTAATAAATACCGCTACAACATTTAATATGTCATATTATGTCTATTTACAGTGTTGTAACAATGTGCAAATAGTTAAAATACAAAACGGGAATATAAATCAACATTAATATGAGTTGTATTTACTATGGTGTTTGTTCTTCACTGGTTTCCTTTTCTTGTGGCAACAGGTCACAAATCTGCTGCTGTGATGGTACACTGTGCGCACTGTTATTTCCCACAATAAATATGGGTGTTTATCAAAATTGTGTTTGTTTTCAAATTCTTTGTGGATCTGTGTAATCTGAAGGAAATATGGGTCTCTAATATGGTTATACATTTGGTAGGAGGTTAGGAAGTGCAGCTCAGTTTCCACCTCATTTTGTGGGCAGTGTGCACCTAGCCTGTCTTCTCTTGAGAGGCAGATCTCTCTCTCAGTTTAAAGGGCTTTATTGGCATGGGAAACACATGTTTACATTACAAAAGCAAATCTCTCTCTCTCTCTCTCACACACACAAAATCAGGACCAGGTACGGAGGTACTTGATGCTGGATCCTTGTTAGACATACAGCCAACCGTGTCACCCAATCCGACACAAACACACACACTGAGCACGCACTCAAAACTCCTACACCTACCTGCTGCTACAATTAGCACCTGAGTATCGGTCACAGTGCGCACACACACACACACACTCGTGTGATGTTGGTAACCCTGTAGGGCAGCGTGTGTGTGTGTTGACTATCCTTAAGTGCTTATGTGGGTGTGTGCTCATGTACATGCTCAATTGTACGTGAGGATAATGTGTGTGTGTACCCAGGGTGACACTTTAAACAGAGTGGAAAATGTGAGGATGAGTGTATGGGTGGGAGAGATCGCTTTGAGTCATTCTGTCAGTCTCAACCCACACACACACTGTCCGAGCCCGCCCAAAAAACACACAAACACTGTCCGAGCCCGCCCAAAAAACACACACACACTGTCCGAGCCCGCCCAAAACACACACACACACTGTCCCCTCACACCCAAAACACACCAGCCCTCCAAACACACACACTTCCACTCCTCATAGTACCAGTGATAGGCAAGTTGTGTGTGTGTGTGTGTGTGTGTAAAGTTGACCCCACTAACAGTGAAGTCTGTATTAGCAAAATCCAACAGCATTCATGAGTGCTCACATTAGAGATGACAACATACTGCACAACCAGCATTCTCTCAATCACGCTACACACACCCACACACACATTAAATCCGTGCCTCTTATATATGTACGGTGGCCCTAACCATGTCAAACCCACAACACATACACCCTCTCTCAAAAACACAAACACTAAAACATTGACACTTTTATCCAGAAGTAGACAGTTAACAGTTATTGAGTACAGCAACAAAACGGTGAACCATCACCTCTCCTTTCCTCTCCTCCCATCACAGCCACTCTCTCCTCTCCTCTCCTATTATTACCTCTACTCTCCTCTCATCACAGCCACTCTCTCCTCTCCTTTCCTCTCAACCACTCTCTCCTCTCCTCTCCTCACAGCCACTCTCTCCTCTCCTTTCCTCTCAACCACCCTCTCCTCTCCTCTCATCACAGCCACTCTCTCCTCTCCTTTCCTCTCAACCATCCTCTCCTCCCATCACAGCCACTCTCTCCTCTCCTCTCATCTCCTCTCCTATTATTACCTCTCCTTTCCTCTCAACCACTCTCTCCTCTCCTCTCCTCTCATCACAGCCACTCTCTCCTCTCCTCTCCTATTATTACCTCTCCTCTCCTCTCCTCACAGCCACTCTCTCCTCTCCTTTCCTCTCAACCACCCTCTCCTCTCCTCTCCTCCCATCACAGTCACTCTCTCCTCTCCTATTATTTCCTCTCCTCATCACAGCCACTCTCTCCTCTCCTTTCCTCTCAACCACCCTCTACTCTCCTCCCATCACAGCCACTCTCCTCTCCTCTCCTATTATTACCTCTCCTCTCCTCTCAACACAGCCACTCTCTCCTCTCCTTTCCTCTCTCCCCCCCTCTCCTCTCAACCACTCTCTCCTCTCCTCTCATCACAACCACTCTCTCCTCCCCTCTCCTCTCCTCACAACCACTCTCTCCTCTCCTCTCAACCACTCTCTCCTCTCCTCTCAACCACTCTCTCCTCTCCTCTCATCACAACCACTCTCTCCTCTCCTCCCATCACAACCACTCTCTCCTCCCCTCTCCTCACAACCACTCTCTCCTCTCCTCTCAACCACTCTCTCCTCTCCTCTCAACCACTCTCTCCTCTCCTCTCAACCACTCTCTCCTCTCCTCTCCTCTCATCACAACCACCCTCTCCTCTCCTCACAACCACTCTCTCCTCCCCTCTCCTCTCATCACAACCACTCTCTCCTCCCCTTTCCTCTCCTCCCCTCACAACCACTCTCTCCTCCCCTCTCCTCTCCTCTCAACCACTCCCTCCTCTCCTCTCATCACAACCACTCTCTCCTCTCCTCTCCTCACAACCACTCTCTCCTCTCCTCTCCTCTCAACTACTCTCTCCTCTTCTCCTCACAAGCACTCTCTCCTCCCCTGTCATCTCCTCCCATCACCACCACTCTCTCCTCTCCTCCCCTCACAAGCACTCTCTCCTCTCCTGTCCTCTCCTCCCATCACAATCACTCTCTCCTCTCCTCCCCTCCCAACCACTCTCTCCTCTCCTCACAACAACCCTGTCCTCCCCTCTCCTCTCCTCACAACCACTCTCTCCTCTCCTCTCCTCACAACCACTCTCTCCTCTCCTCACAACCACTCTCTCCTCTCCTCTCCTCACAACCACTCTCTCCTCTCCTCTCCTCACAACCACTCTCTCCTCTCCTCTCCTCACAACCACTCTCTCCTCTCCTCTCCTCTCATCACAACCACTCTCTCCTCTCCTCATCACAACCACTCTCTCCTCTCCTCTCATCACAACCACTCTCTCCTCTCATCACAACCACTCTCTCCTCTCATCACAGCCACTATCTCCTCTCATCACAGCCACTCTCTCCTCTCCTCCCATCACAGCCACTCTCTCCTCTCCTCTCCTCTCCTCCCATCACAGCCACTCTCTCCTCTCCTCTCTTCTCCTCTCATCACAGCCACTCTCTCCTCTCCTCTCATCACAGCCACTCTATCCTCTCCTCTCCTCTCATCACAGCCACTCTCTCCTCTCCTCTCTTCCCATCACAGCCACTCTCTCCTCTCCTCACAGCCACTCTCTCCTCTCCTCTCTTCTCCTCTCATCACAGCCACTCTCTCCTCTCTTCTCCTCTCATCACAGCCACTCTCTCCTCTCCTCTCCTCTCATCACAGCCACTCTCCTCCCCTCTCCTATTATTACCTCTTCTCTCCTCCCCTCTCCTTTTATTACCTCTTCTCTCCTCTTCTGTTCTCTGCTGCTGAAATATTATTGATGCTGCCTAGATAAATAAACTCCCTTGAAGAAAGAAATGTCCTCATCAAAGTGAATTTATAACAGGCTGGCACACACACCCACACAGGCAAAAAACATCAGAAGCAAGGAGATCACGTGAGCTGTTCTTTCTGCACCGGGGGTGTTGCTTTTAGTGAAGTTACCCACTCTACCATATTCCACACACACATTCAATCACTGCATTATTAGGCATATATCCCATTTAAACACACAAACTCTCTCTTTCTCTGTCTCTCTCTCTGACACACCAGCCGGGTCTCAGACTAGACACACAAATTACTATGATATGTTACGTTTGGTATAGTTCCATAAGACAGATGGTTACTTAAAACTTCTTCGGGGTAGGGGGCAGTATTTGGAAGTTTGGAAACTAAGGTGCCCAAAGTAAATTGCCTGCTACTCAGGCCTAGAAGCTAGGATATGCATATAATTGGTCGTATATGATAGAAAACACTCTGAAGTTTCTAAAACTGTTTGAATGATGTCTGTGAGTATAACAGAACATATTTGGCAGGCGAAACCCCGAGCACAATCCATCCAGATTTTTTTTTTTTAGGTCAATCTGTTTTCCATTAGGTTTCTATGGCAAGCCCGTTTTAATAGAAATATGCTTGCAGTTCCTATCGCTTCCACTGGATGTCAACAGTCTTTAGAAATTGGTTGAGGTTTTTCCTTTGTGTAATGAAGATGCAGCCCTGTTCAGAACGAGGGAAGAGTGAAGTGTAGTGTTTGTTAGAGGCGCGTGGCCTGAAAGCTCGCTGCACTTTGTTGTTGTGGCTGTTTTCCTCCGGTATTGAACACAGTTTATCCAGTCTCAAATTGATCGATTATTTACGTTAAAAATACCTAAAGTTGTATTAGGAAAGTTGTTTGAAATGTTTGGACAAATATTACAGGTAACTTATTAGATATTTTGTAGTCATGTTGCTCGAGTTGGAACCGGTGTTTTTCTGGATCAATCGCGCCAAATAAATGGACATTTTGGATATATAATGACAGAATTAATCAAACAAAAGGACAGTTTGTGTTGTTTAAGGAACATATTGGAGTGCCAACAGAAGATCTTCAAGGGTAAGGCATGAATTATATCGTTATTTCTGAGTTTTGTGCCGCGCTTGGCAGGATGAAACATGATTGTCTGTGTTTGTTTCATGGGTGCTGTCCACAGATAATCACATGGTTTGCTTTCGCCATAAAGCCTTTTTGAAATCTGACACCGTGGCAGGATTAACAACAAGTCAAGCTTTAATTTGACATATTGCATGTGTATTTTCAAGAACGTTAAATATTTACAATTCTCTAGTTTGAATTTCGCGCCCTGCAATTTCACTGGATGTTGACCAGGTGCTACCGTCCCACGTACCCTAGAGAGGTTTTAACCCTTTAACCTAACACTTAAACTTAACCCTAACACTAACTCCTAGCCTAGCTAACATTAGCCACCTAGCTAGAATTCGTAACATATTGTATGTTTTGCACATTTGATCATATAATACGAAATGGTTGATGGACATCCACAAATTAATACATACCATACAAAACATAATATATCATAATAAATTGTTTTTTCAGGTTTACATACAGAATAGTACAAAATCCTTTGAGACCAGGTTGGACACACACACATTCCTGTAGCATCACTTTGCTTTGCAGTAGACTCTCTAGAGATAAATTCCGGTAAACTCTTGATGAGATGGGTGAGTGAACAACCCTGGACACCTGAGAAAACACTTACACATTGCCTAGAACAGAGCCTGTCAATCAACCCAGAGCACAGGCACAGAATCAGATACAAATTGTGTTGAACAAATAGCTTTATGAATAGCTCTCTCCATGCATCTCTTTCACTTTCTCACACAAAATAAAACACACGCGGGTCTGTAGCACTTACATTTCGGAAGCAGCGGACTGGTGCTGCTGGCTACGGCAGAGGAGCGCGTGTCCACACGCTTGCCCCATCGCGCATTCTGCCTTGCGCCTCCTGGTAGCTGCTACACACACCGAAAACGCTAGCTGCCTTCCTCCAGCGATGTGAGAAGGGAGTGTCGCGAGGACCGAGGGAATGGGGTGTTACCGTTGATAAAGGGACGAGAGGATGGATGGATGCTCTTATCTCTCTCTCTCTGGCCTCTCCTCCCCTGCGCAGTCTGCACGCGGGGATTGGTGATGCTTCGGTAAGTACAGCAGCTTTGTGGTCTAGAGCAAGGGCAGATAACTGGAACAGAGCGCTCGCGGCGGCAACATCACAGGGAGAGCGTGTGTTGCCTGCCGCCAATCAGCTCTGATAGTTTTACCACTGATCTCTCGATTATCCTTCTGATTTCAGACAGTCAGAGTGATTTCTTTTGCCAGTCAGTCTGTAAACTTCCCGGTAGCCCTTTCCAAAGGCCCTGAGATCCATCAGGTGGTCACAGTGAGATGAATAAAGGATGGATACGGTAGTTTATACTGTGTTTTCTTCCGGTATACAATTAATCACAATTCAAATCTGTAGGAAATAGACTATCATAATCCATCCCAACTCAGCATCTCTACAGTTAGGACTAATTCTCCTCAACAACGTGACTGCCAATATCTCCTCAACAACGTGACTGCCATGCCTCTGAGTAGCGCATTCATCTGGAGGAGGCTGGCTGACACATGGAGGAGGGTGGCTAACATATGGAGGACGGAGGCTGGCTGACATATGGTGGAGGGAGGCTGGCTGACGTATGAGGGGGGAGGCTGGCTGACATATGGAGGACGGAGGCTGGCTGACATATGGTGGAGGGTGGCTGGCTGACATATGGAGGAGGGTGGCTGGCTGACATATAGAGGAGGGTGGCTGGCTGACATATAGAGGAGGGTGGCTGACATGAAGGAGGGTGGCTGACATATGGAGGTGGCTGGCTAACATATGGAGGTGGCTGGCTGGCTGACATATGGAGGAGGGTGGCTGACATATGGTGGAGGGTGGCTGACATATGGTGGAGGGTGGCTGACATATGGTGGAGGGTGGCTGACATATGGTGGAGGGTGGCTGACATATGGTGGAGGGTGGCTGGCTGACATATGGTGGAGGGTGGCAGGCTGACATATGGTGGAGGGTGGCTGGCTGACATATGGAGGAGGGTGGCTGGCTGACATATGGTGGAGGGTGGCTGACATATGGTGGAGGGTGGCTGACATATGGTGGAGGGTGGCTGACATATGGTGGAGGGTGGCTGGCTGACATATGGTGGAGGGTGGCTGGCTGACATATGGAGGAGGGTGGCTGGCTGACATATGGAGGAGGGTGGCTGGCTGGCATATGGAGGAGGCTGGCTGGCATATGGAGGATGGTGGCTGGCATATGGAGGATGGTGGCTGGCATATGGAGGAGGGTGGCTGACATATGGAGGAGGCTGGCTGACATATGGAGGAGGGTGGCTGGCTGACATGGAGGAGGGTGGCTGGCTGGCATATGGAGGAGGGTGGCTGGCTGGCATATGGAGGAGGCTGGCAGGCATATGGAGGATAGTGGCTGGCATATGGAGGAGGGTGGCTGGCATATGGAGGAGGGTGGCTGACATATGGAGGAGGCTGGCTGACATATGGAGGAGGCTGGCTAACAAATGGAGGAGGGTGGCTGGCTGGCTGACATATGGAGGAGGGAGGCTGGCTGACATATGGAGGAGGGTGGCTGGCTGACATATGGTGGAGGGAGGGTGGCTCACATATGGAGGAGGGAGGGTGACATATGGAGGAGGGTGGCTGGCTGACATATGGAGGAGGGTGGCTGACATATGGAGAAGGCTGGCTGGCTGACATATGGAGGAGGGAGGCTCACATACGGAGAAGGGTGGCTGGCTGACATATGGACGAGGCTGGCTGACATATGGACGAGGGAGGCTGGCTGACATATGGAGGAGGCTGGCTGACATAAGGAGGAGGCTGGCTGACATACGGAGGAGGGTGGCTGACATATGGAGAAGGCTGGCTGGCTGACATATGGAGGAGGCTGGCTGACATATGGAGGAGGGTGGCTTGCTTACATATGGAGGAGGGAGTCAGGCTGACAAATGGAGGAGGGTGGCTGACATATGGAGGAGGGTGGCTGACATATGGAGGAGGGTGGCTGACATATGGAGGAGGCTGGCTGACATATGGAGGAGGCTGGCTGACATATGGAGGAGGCTGGCTAACAAATGGAGGAGGGTGGCTGGCTGGCTGACATATGGAGGAGGGAGGCTGGCTGACATATGGAGGAGGGTGGCTGGCTGACATATGGTGGAGGGAGGGTGGCTCACATATGGAGGAGGGAGGGTGACATATGGAGGAGGGAGGGTGACATATGGAGGAGGGTGGCTGACATATGGAGGAGGGTGGCTGACATATGGTGGAGGGTGGCTGACATATGGAGGAGGCTGGCTGACATATGGAGGAGGATGGCTGGCATATGGAGGATGGTGGCTGGCATATGGAGGAGGGTGGCTGACATATGGAGGAGGCTGGCTGACATATGGAGGAGGGTGGCTGGCTGGCTGACATATGGAGGAGGGTGGCTGGCTGACATATGGAGGAGGGTGGCTGGCTGACATATGGAGGAGGGTGGCTGACATATGGAGGATGGTGGCTGGCATATGGAGGATGGTGGCTGGCATATGGAGGAGGGTGGCTGACATATGGAGGAGGCTGGCTGACATATGGAGGAAGCTGGCTAACATATGGAGGAGGGTGGCTGGCTGGCTGACATATGGAGGAGGGAGGCTGGCTGACAGACATATGGAGGAAGCTGGCTGACATATGGAGGAGGGTGGCTGACATATGGAGGAGGGTGGCTGACATATGGAGGAGGCTGGCTGACATATGGAGGAGGCTGGCTGGCATATGGAGGAGGGTGGCTGACATATGGAGGAGGGTGGCTGGCTGACGTATGGAGGAGGGTGGCTGGCTGACGTATGGAGGAGGGTGGCTGGCTGACATATGGTGGAGGGAGGGTGGCTCACATATGGAGGAGGGAGGGTGACATATGGAGGAGGGTGGCTGGCTGACATATGGAGAAGGCTGGCTGGCTGACATTTGGAGCAGGGAGGCTCACAAACGGAGAAGGGTGGCTGGCTGACATATGGACGAGGCTGGCTGACATATGGACGAGGGAGGCTGGCTGACATATGGAGGAGGGTGGCTGGCTGACATATGGAGGAGGCTGGCTGACATACGGAGGAGGCTGGCTGACATACGGAGGAGGCTGGCTAACATACGGAGGAGGCTGGCTGACATACGGAGGAGGCTGGCTGACATATGGAGGAGGGTGGCTGACATATGGAGGAGGGAGGGTGACATATGGAGGAGGGTGGCTGGCTGACATATGGAGGAGGGTGGCTGACATATGGAGAAGGCTGGCTGGCTGACATATGGAGGAGGGAGGCTCACATACGGAGAAGGGTGGCTGGCTGACATATGGACGAGGCTGGCTGACATATGGACGAGGGAGGCTGGCTGACATATGGAGGAGGCTGGCTGACATAAGGAGGAGGCTGGCTGACATACGGAGGAGGGTGGCTGACATATGGAGAAGGCTGGCTGGCTGACATATGGAGGAGGCTGGCTGACATATGGAGGAGGGTGGCTTGCTTACATATGGAGGAGGGAGTCAGGCTGACAAATGGAGGAGGGTGGCTGACATATGGAGGAGGGTGGCTGACATATGGAGGAGGGTGGCTGACATATGGAGGAGGGTGGCTGACATATGGAGGAGGCTGGCTGACATATGGAGGAGGCTGGCTAACAAATGGAGGAGGGTGGCTAACAAATGGAGGAGGGTGGCTGGCTGGCTGACATATGGAGGAGGGAGGCTGGCTGACATATGGAGGAGGGTGGCTGGCTCACATATGGAGGAGGGAGGGTGACATATGGAGGAGGGTGGCTGACATATGGAGGAGGGTGGCTGACATATGGTGGAGGGTGGCTGGCTGACATATGGAGGAGGCTGGCTGGCATATGGAGGAGGGTGGCTGGCTGGCTGACATATGGAGGAGGGTGGCTGGCTGACATATGGAGGAGGGTGGCTGGCTGACATATGGAGGAGGGTGGCTGACATATGGAGGAGGGTGGCTGACATATGGAGGAGGATGGCTGGCATATGGAGGATGGTGGCTGGCATATGGAGGAGGGTGGCTGACATATGGAGGAGGCTGGCTGACATATGGAGGAGGGTGGCTGGCTGGCTGACATATGGAGGAGGGTGGCTGGCTGACATATGGAGGAGGGTGGCTGGCTGACATATGGAGGAGGGTGGCTGACATATGGAGGATGGTGGCTGGCATATGGAGGATGGTGGCTGGCATATGGAGGAGGGTGGCTGACATATGGAGGAGGCTGGCTGACATATGGAGGAAGCTGGCTAACATATGGAGGAGGGTGGCTGGCTGGCTGACATATGGAGGAGGGAGGCTGGCTGACAGACATATGGAGGAAGCTGGCTGACATATGGAGGAGGGTGGCTGACATATGGAGGAGGGTGGCTGACATATGGAGGAGGCTGGCTGACATATGGAGGAGGCTGGCTGGCATATGGAGGAGGGTGGCTGACATATGGAGGAGGGTGGCTGGCTGACGTATGGAGGAGGGTGGCTGGCTGACATATGGTGGAGGGAGGGTGGCTCACATATGGAGGAGGGAGGGTGACATATGGAGGAGGGTGGCTGGCTGACATATGGAGAAGGCTGGCTGGCTGACATTTGGAGCAGGGAGGCTCACAAACGGAGAAGGGTGGCTGGCTGACATATGGACGAGGCTGGCTGACATATGGACGAGGGAGGCTGGCTGACATATGGAGGAGGGTGGCTGGCTGACATATGGAGGAGGCTGGCTGACATACGGAGGAGGCTGGCTGACATACGGAGGAGGCTGGCTGACATACGGAGGAGGCTGGCTGACATACGGAGGAGGCTGGCTGACATACGGAGGAGGGTGGCTGACATATGGAGGAGGGTGGCTGGCTGACATATGGAGGAGGGTGGCTGGCTGACATATGGAGGAGGGTGGCTGGCTGACATATGGAGGAGGATGGCTGGCATATGAAGGAGGGTGGCTGGCATATGGAGGAGGGTGGCTGACATATGGAGGAGGCTGGCTTACATATGGAGGAGGCTGGCTTACATATGGAGGAGGCTGGCTGACATATGGAGGAGGGTGGCTGACATATGGAGGAGGGTGGCTGGCTGACATATGGAGGAGGGTGGCTGGCTGACATATGGAGGAGGGTGGCTGGCTGACATATGGAGGAGGATGGCTGGCATATGAAGGAGGGTGGCTGGCATATGGAGGAGGGTGGCTGACATATGGAGGAGGCTGGCTTACATATGGAGGAGGCTGGCTTACATATGGAGGAGGCTGGCTAACATATGGAGGAGGGTGGCTGACATATGGAGGAGGGTGGCTGGCTGACATATGGAGGAGGGTGGCTGGCTGACATATGGAGGAGGGTGGCTGGCTGACATATGGAGGAGGATGGCTGGCATATGAAGGAGGGTGGCTGGCATATGGAGGAGGGTGGCTGACATATGGAGGAGGCTGGCTTACATATGGAGGAGGCTGGCTTACATATGGAGGAGGCTGGCTAACATATGGAGGAGGGTGGCTGGCTGGCTGACATATGGAGAAGGGAGGTTGGCTGACATATGGAGGAAGCTGGCTGACATATGGAGGAGGGTGGCTGACATATGCAGGAGGCTGGCTGACATATGGAGGAGGTTGGCTGGCATATGGAGGAGGGTGGCTGGTTTACATATGGAGGAGGGAGGCAGGCTGACAAATGGAGGAGGGTGGCTGACATATGGAGGAGGGTGGCGGACATATGGAGGTGGCTGGCTGACATATGGAGGAGGGTGGCTGGCTGGCTGACATATGGAGGAGGGTGGCTGGCTGACATATGGAGGAGGGTGGCTGACATATGGAGGAGGGTGGCTGACATATGGTGGAGGGTGGCTGGCTGACATATGGAGGAGGGTGGGTGGCTGGCTGACATATGGAGGAGGGTGGCTGACATATGGAGGAGGGTGGCTGACATATGGAGGCTGGCTGGCTGACATATAAGGGTGGAGGCTGGCTGACATATGGAGGAAGCTGGCTGACATATGGAGGAGGGTGGCTGACATATGGAGGAAGCTGGCTGACATATGGAGGAGGGTGGCTGGCTCACATATGGAGGAGGGAGGGTGACATATGGAGCAGGGTGGCTGGCTGACATATGGAGGAGGGTGGTGGACATATGGAGAAGGCTTGCTGGCTGACATATGGAGGAGAGAGGCTCACATACGGAGAAGGGTGGCTGGCTGACATATGGACGAGGGAGGCTGGCTGACATATGGAGGAGGCTGGCTGACATAAGGAGGAGGCTGGCTGACATACGGAGGCTGGCTGACATACGGAGGAGGCTGGCTGACATAAGGAGGAGGCTGGCTGACATACGGAGGCTGGCTGACATACGGAGGAGGCTGGCTGACATACGGAGGAGGCTGGCTGACATACGGAGGAGGGTGGCTGACATATGGAGAAGGCTGGCTGGCTGACATATGGAGGAGGGTGGCTGACATATGGAGGAGGGTGGCTGGCTTACATATGGAGGAGGGAGGCAGGCTGACAAATGGAGGAGGGTGGCTGACAAATGGAGGAGGGTGGCTGGCTGGCTGACATATGGAGTAGGGTGGCTGGCTGGCAGACATATGGAGGAGGGTGGCTGGCTGACATATGGAGGAGGGAGGTTGGCTGACATTTGGAGGAGGCTGATTGACATTTGGAGGAGGATGGCTGACGTATGGAGGAGGGTGGGAGGCTGACATATGGAAGACGCTGGCTGACAGACATTTGGAGGAGGGAGGCTGCCTGACATATGGAGGAGGTTGGCTGACATACGAGGAGGGAGGCTGACATATGGAGGATGGCTGACATATGGAGGAGGCTGGCTGACACATGGAGGAGGTTGGCTGGCTGACACATGGAGGAGGGTGGCTGGCTGACACATGGAGGAGGGTGGCTGGCTGACAAATGGAGGAGCGTGGCTGACATATGGAGGAGGGTGGCTGGCTGACATATGGAGGAGGGTGGCTGGCTGACATATGGAGGAGGCTGGCTGACATATGGACGAGGGAGGCTGGCTGACATATGGAGGATGGAGGCTGGCTGACATATGGAGGAGGCTGGCTGACATATGGAGGAGGCTGGCTGACACATGGAGGAAGCTGGCTGACATATGGAGGAGGCTGGCTGACATATGGAGGAGGCTGGCTGACATATGGAGGAGGCTGGCTGACACATGGAGGAGGCTGGCTGACACATGGAGGAGGCTGGCTGACACATGGAGGAGGGTGGCTGACATATGGAGGAGGGTGGCTGGCTTACATATGGAGGAGGTCGGCTGGCTTACATATGGAGGAGGGAGGCTGGCTTACATATGGAGGAGGGAGGCAGGCTGACTAATGGAGGAGGGTGGCTGACTAATGGAGGAAGGTGGCTGGCTGACATATGGAGGAGGGTGGCTGGCTGGCTGACATATGGAGGAGGGTGGCTGGCTGACATATGGAGGAGGGTGGCTGACATATGGAGGAGGGTGGCTGACATATGGTGGAGGGTGGCTGGCTGACATATGGAGGAGGGTGGCTGGCTGACATATGAGGGGGGAGGCTGGCTGACATATGGAGGAAGCTGGCTGACATATGGAGGAGGGTGGCTGACATATGGAGGAAGCTGGCTGACATATGGAGGAGGGTGGCTGGCTGACATATGGTGGAGGGAGGGTGGCTCACATATGGATGAGGGAGGGTGACATATGGAGGAGGGTGGCTGGCTGACATATGGAGGAGGGTGGTGGACATATGGAGAAGGCTGGCTGGCTGACATATGGAGGAGGGAGGCTCACATACGGAGAAGGGTGGCTGGCTGACATATGGACGAGGGAGGCTGGCTGACATATGGAGGAGGCTGGCTGACATAAGGAGGTGGCTGGCTGACATACGGAGGCTGGCTGACATACGGAGGAGGCTGGCTGACATACGGAGGAGGCTGGCTGACATACGGAGGAGGGTGGCTGACATATGGAGAAGGCTGGCTGGCTGACATATGGAGGAGGGTGGCTGACATATGGAGGAGGGTGGCTGGCTTACATATGGAGGAGGGAGGCAGGCTGACAAATGGAGGAGGGTGGCTGACAAATGGAGGAGGGTGGCTCGTCCTAGGGTGGCTGGCTGGCTGACATATGGAGGAGGGTGGCTGGCTGACATATGGAGGAGGGAGGTTGGCTGACATTTGGAGGAGGCTGATTGACATTTGGAGGAGGATGGCTGACGTATGGAGGAGGGTGGGAGGCTGACATATGGAAGACGCTGGCTGACAGACATTTGGAGGAGGGAGGCTGCCTGACATGGAGGAGGTTGGCTGACATACGAGGAGGGAGGCTGACATATGGAGGATGGCTGACATATGGAGGAGGCTGGCTGACAAATGGAGGAGCGTGGCTGACATATGGAGGAGGGTGGCTGACATATGGAGGAGGGTGGCTGGCTGACATATGGAGGAGGCTGGCTGACATAAGGAGGAGGCTGGCTGACATATGGACGAGGGAGGCTGGCTGACATATGGAGGATGGAGGCTGGCTGACATACTGAGGATGGAGGCTGGCTGACATATGGAGGAGGCTGGCTGACATATGGAGGAAGCTGGCTGACATATGGAGGAGGCTGGCTGACACATGGAGGAGGCTGGCTGACACATGGAGGAGGCTGGCTGACACATGGAGAAGGCTGGCTGACACATGGAGGAGGGTGGCTGACATATGGAGGAGGGTGGCTGGCTTACATATGGAGGAGGTCGGCTGGCTTACATATGGAGGAGGGAGGCAGGCTGACTAATGGAGGAGGGTGGCTGACAAATGGAGGAAGGTGGCTGGCTGACATATGGAGGAGGGTGGCTGGCTGGCTGACATATGGAGGAGGGTGGCTGGCTGACATATGGAGGAGGGTGGCTGGCTGACATATGGAGGAGGGTGGCTGGCTGACATATGGAGGAGGGAGGCTGGCTGACATATGGAGGAGGGAGGCTGGCTGACATATGGAGGAGGGAGGCTGGCTGACATATGGAGGAGGGAGGCTGGCTGACATATGGAGGAGGGAGGCAGGCTGACATATTGAGGAGGGAGGCTGACATATGGAGGAGGGTGGCTTGCTGACGTATGGAGGAGGCTGGCTGACACATGGAGGAGGGTGGCTGGCTGACATATGGAGGAGGGTGGCTGGCTGACATATGGAGGAGGGAGGCTGGCTTACATATGGAGGAGGGAGGCGGGCTGACATATGTAGGAGCGAGGCTGGCTGACATATGGAGGAGGGTGGCTGGCTGACATATGGAGGAGGGAGGCTGACATATGGAGGAGGGATGCTGACATATGGAGGAGGGTGGCTGGCTGACATATGGAGGAGGGAGGCTGGCTGACATATGGAGGAGGGAGGCTGGCTGACATATGGAAGAGGGTGGCTGGCTGACATATCGAGGATTTTGGCTGACATATGGAGGAGGGAGGCTGACACATGGAGGAGCGAGGCTGACATATGGAGGAGGGGGGCTTGCTGACGTATGGAGGAGGCTGGCTGGCTGACATATGGAGGAGGGAGGCTGGCTGACATATGGAGGAGGGAGGCTGGCTGACATATGGAGGAGGGAGGCTGGCTGACATATAGAGGAGGGAGGCTGGCTGACATATGGAGGAGCGAGGCTGGCTGACATATGGAGGAGGGTGGCTGGTATATGGAGGAGGGTGGCTGGCTTACATATGAAGGAGGGAGGCTGACATATGGAGGAGGGTGGCTTGCTGACATATGGAGGAGGCTGGCTGACACATGGAGGAGGGTGGCTAGCTGACATATGGAGGAGGGTGGCTGGCTGACATATGGAGGAGGGTGGCTGGCTGACATATCGAGGATGGTGGCTCACATATGGAGGAGGGAGGCTGACATATGGAGGAGGCTGGCTCACACATGGAGGAGGCTGGCTGACACATGGAGGAGGCTGGCTGACACATGGAGGAGGGTGGCTGGCTGACACATGGAGGAGGGTGGCTGACAAATGGAGCAGGGTGGCTGACATATGGAGGAGGGTGGCTTGCTGACATATGGAGGAGGCTGGCTGACACATGGAGGAGGGTGGCTAGCTGACATATGGAGGAGGGTGGCTGGCTGACACATGGAGGAGGGTGGCTGGCTGACACATGGAGGAGGCTGGCTGACATATGGAGGAGGGTGGCTGGCTGACATATGGAGGAGGGAGGCTGGCTGACATATGGAGGAGGGTGGCTGACACATGGAGGGTGGCTGACATATGGAGGAGGGTGGCTGGCTGGCTGACATATGGAGGAGGGTGGCTGACATATGGAGGAGGGTGGCTGAAATATGAAGGCTGGCTGGCTGACATATGGAGGAGGGAGGCTGGCTGACATATGGAGGAAATTGGCTGACATATGCAGGAGGCTGGCTGACATATGGAGGAGGCTGGCTGGCATATGGAGGTGGCTGGCTAACATATGGAGGTGGCTGGCTGGCTGACATATGGAGGAGGGTGGCTGACATATGGTGGAGGGTGGCTGACATATGGAGGAGGGTGGCTGGCTGACATATGGAGGAGGGAGGCTGTCTGACATATGGAGGAGGGTGGCTGACACATGGAGGGTGGCTGACATATGGAGGAGGGTGGCTGGCTGGCTGACATATGGAGGAGGGTGGCTGACATATGGAGGAGGGTGGCTGAAATATGGAGGCTGGCTGGCTGACATATGGAGGAAATTGGCTGACATATGCAGGAGGCTGGCTGACATATGGAGGAGGCTGGCTGGCATATGGAGGTGGCTGGCTAACATATGGAGGTGGCTGGCTGGCTGACATATGGAGGAGAGTGGCTGACATATGGTGGAGGGTGGCTGACATATGGTGGAGGGTGGCTGGCTGACATATGGTGGAGGGTGGCTGGCTGACATATGGTGGAGGGTGGCTGACATATGGTGGAGGGTGGCTGGCTGACATATGGTGGAGGGTGGCTGGCTGACATATGGTGGAGGGTGGCTGACATATGGTGGAGGGTGGCTGGCTGACATATGGTGGAGGGTGGCTGGCTGACATATGGAGGAGGGTGGCTGGCTGACATATGGAGGAGGGTGGCTGGCTGGCATATGGAGGAGGCTGGCTGGCATATGGAGGATGTTGGCTGGCATATGGAGGATGGTGGCTGGCATATGGAGGAGGGTGGCTGACATATGGAGGAGGCTGGCTGACATATGGAGGAGGCTGGCTAACAAATGGAGGATGGTGGCTGGCTGGCTGACATATGGAGGAGGGAGGCTGGCTGACATATGGAGGAAGCTGGCTGACATATGGAGGAGGGTGGCTGACATATGCAGGAGGCTGGCTGACATATGGAGGAGGCTGGCTGGCATATGGAGGAGGGTGGCTGACATATGGAGTAGGGAGGCTGGCTGACATATGGAGGAGGGTGGCTGGCTGACATATGGTGGAGGGAGGGTGGCTCACATATGGAGGAGGGAGGGTGACATATGGAGGAGGGTGGCTGGCTGACATATGGAGGAGGGTGGCTGACATATGGAGAAGGCTGGCTGGCTGACATATGGAGGAGGGAGGCTCACATACGGAGAAGGGTGGCTGGCTGACATATGGACAAGGCTGGCTGACATAAGGAGGAGGCTGGCTGACATACGGGGGAGGCTGGCTGACATATGGAGGAGGCTGGCTGACATAAGGAGGAGGCTGGCTGACATATGGAGGAGGGTGGCTGACATATGGAGAAGGCTGGCTGGCTGACATATGGAGGAGGCTGGCTGACATATGGAGGAGGGTGGCTGGCTTACATATGGAGGAGGGAGGCAGGCTGACAAATGGAGGAGGGTGGCTGACATATGGAGGAGGGTGGCTGACATATGGAGGAGGGTGGCTGACATATGGAGGAGGGTGGCTGACATATGGTGGAGGGTTGCTGGCTGACATATGGAGGAGGCTGGCTGGCATATGGAGGAGGGTGGCTGGCATATGGAGGAGGGTGGCTGGCTGGCTGGCATATGGAGGAGGGTGGCTGGCTGACATATGGAGGAGGCTGGCTGGCATATGGAGGAGGGTGGCTGACATGTGGAGGAGGCTGGCTGACATATGGAGGAAGCTGGCTAACATATGGAGGAGGGTGGCTGGCTGGCTGACATATGGAGGAGGGAGGCTGGCTGACATGGAGGAAGCTGGCTGACATATGGAGGAGGGTGGCTGGCTTACATATGGAGGAGGGAGGCAGGCTGACATATGGAGGAGGATGGCTGGCATATGGAGGATGGTGGCTGGCATATGGAGGAGGCTGGCTGACATATGGAGGAAGCTGGCTAACATAGGAAGGAGGGTGGCTGGCTGGCTGACATATGGAGGAGGGAGGCTGGCTGACATATGGAGGAAGCTGGCTGACATATGGAGGAGGGTGGCTGACATATGGAGGAGGGTGGCTGACATATGGAGGAGGCTGGCTGACATATGGAGGAGGCTGGCTGGCATATGGAGGAGGGTGGCTGACATATGGAGGAGGGTGGCTGGCTGACATATGGAGGAGGGTGGCTGACATGTGGAGGAGGCTGGCTGACATATGGAGGAAGCTGGCTAAAATATGGAGGAGGGTGGCTGGCTGGCTGACATATGGAGGAGGGAGGCTGGCTGACATATGGAGGAAGCTGGCTGACATATGGAGGAGGGTGGCTGACATATGGAGGAGGGTGGCTGACATATGAAGGAGGCTGGCTGACATATGGAGGAGGCTGGCTGGCATATGGAGGAGGGTGGCTGACATATGGAGGAGGGTGGCTGACATATGGAGGAGGCTGGCTGGCATATGGAGGTGGCTGGCTAACATATGGAGGTGGCTGGCTGGCTGACATATGGAGGAGAGTGGCTGACATATGGTGGAGGGTGGCTGACATATGGTGGAGGGTGGCTGGCTGACATATGGTGGAGGGTGGCTGGCTGACATATGGTGGAGGGTGGCTGACATATGGTGGAGGGTGGCTGGCTGACATATGGTGGAGGGTGGCTGGCTGACATATGGTGGAGGGTGGCTGACATATGGTGGAGGGTGGCTGGCTGACATATGGTGGAGGGTGGCTGGCTGACATATGGAGGAGGGTGGCTGGCTGACATATGGAGGAGGGTGGCTGGCTGGCATATGGAGGAGGCTGGCTGGCATATGGAGGATGTTGGCTGGCATATGGAGGATGGTGGCTGGCATATGGAGGAGGGTGGCTGACATATGGAGGAGGCTGGCTGACATATGGAGGAGGCTGGCTAACAAATGGAGGATGGTGGCTGGCTGGCTGACATATGGAGGAGGGAGGCTGGCTGACATATGGAGGAAGCTGGCTGACATATGGAGGAGGGTGGCTGACATATGCAGGAGGCTGGCTGACATATGGAGGAGGCTGGCTGGCATATGGAGGAGGGTGGCTGACATATGGAGTAGGGAGGCTGGCTGACATATGGAGGAGGGTGGCTGGCTGACATATGGTGGAGGGAGGGTGGCTCACATATGGAGGAGGGAGGGTGACATATGGAGGAGGGTGGCTGGCTGACATATGGAGGAGGGTGGCTGACATATGGAGAAGGCTGGCTGGCTGACATATGGAGGAGGGAGGCTCACATACGGAGAAGGGTGGCTGGCTGACATATGGACAAGGCTGGCTGACATAAGGAGGAGGCTGGCTGACATACGGGGGAGGCTGGCTGACATATGGAGGAGGCTGGCTGACATAAGGAGGAGGCTGGCTGACATATGGAGGAGGGTGGCTGACATATGGAGAAGGCTGGCTGGCTGACATATGGAGGAGGCTGGCTGACATATGGAGGAGGGTGGCTGGCTTACATATGGAGGAGGGAGGCAGGCTGACAAATGGAGGAGGGTGGCTGACATATGGAGGAGGGTGGCTGACATATGGAGGAGGGTGGCTGACATATGGAGGAGGGTGGCTGACATATGGTGGAGGGTTGCTGGCTGACATATGGAGGAGGCTGGCTGGCATATGGAGGAGGGTGGCTGGCATATGGAGGAGGGTGGCTGGCTGGCTGGCATATGGAGGAGGGTGGCTGGCTGACATATGGAGGAGGCTGGCTGGCATATGGAGGAGGGTGGCTGACATGTGGAGGAGGCTGGCTGACATATGGAGGAAGCTGGCTAACATATGGAGGAGGGTGGCTGGCTGGCTGACATATGGAGGAGGGAGGCTGGCTGACATGGAGGAAGCTGGCTGACATATGGAGGAGGGTGGCTGGCTTACATATGGAGGAGGGAGGCAGGCTGACATATGGAGGAGGATG
The DNA here is from genome assembly GCF_045791955.1 of Oncorhynchus clarkii lewisi. Classification (NCBI taxonomy): domain Eukaryota; kingdom Metazoa; phylum Chordata; class Actinopteri; order Salmoniformes; family Salmonidae; genus Oncorhynchus; species Oncorhynchus clarkii. Next base: position 35,818,476 of record NC_092173.1, on the reverse strand, counting down.
GCTGGCATATGGAGGATGGTGGCTGGCATATGGAGGAGGCTGGCTGACATATGGAGGAAGCTGGCTAACATAGGAAGGAGGGTGGCTGGCTGGCTGACATATGGAGGAGGGAGGCTGGCTGACATATGGAGGAAGCTGGCTGACATATGGAGGAGGGTGGCTGACATATGGAGGAGGGTGGCTGACATATGGAGGAGGCTGGCTGACATATGGAGGAGGCTGGCTGGCATATGGAGGAGGGTGGCTGACATATGGAGGAGGGTGGCTGGCTGACATATGGAGGAGGGTGGCTGACATGTGGAGGAGGCTGGCTGACATATGGAGGAAGCTGGCTAAAATATGGAGGAGGGTGGCTGGCTGGCTGACATATGGAGGAGGGAGGCTGGCTGACATATGGAGGAAGCTGGCTGACATATGGAGGAGGGTGGCTGACATATGGAGGAGGGTGGCTGACATATGAAGGAGGCTGGCTGACATATGGAGGAGGCTGGCTGGCATATGGAGGAGGGTGGCTGGCATATGGAGGAGGGTGGCTGACATATGGAGGAGGGTGGCTGACATATGGAGGAGGCTGGCTGACATATGGAGGAGGCTGGCTGGCATATGGAGGAGGGTGGCTGACATATGGAGGAGGGTGGCTGGCTGACATATGGAGGAGGGTGGCTGGCTGACATATGGAGGAGGGTGGCTGACATGTGGAGGAGGCTGGCTGACATATGGAGGAAGCTGGCTAAAATATGGAGGAGGGTGGCTGGCTGGCTGACATATGGAGGAGGGAGGCTGGCTGACATATGGAGGAAGCTGGCTGACATATGGAGGAGGGTGGCTGACATATGGAGGAGGGTGGCTGACATATGAAGGAGGCTGGCTGACATATGGAGGAGGCTGGCTGGCATATGGAGGAGGGTGGCTGACATATGGAGGAGGTTGGCTGGCTGACATATGGAGGAGGGTGGCTGGCTGACATATGGAGGAGGGTGGCTGGCTGACATATGGTGGAGGGAGGGTGGCTCACATATGGAGGAGGGAGGGTGACATATGGAGGATGGTGGCTGGCTGACATATGGAGAAGGCTGGCTGGCTGACATATGGAGCAGGGAGGCTCACAAACGGAGAAGGGTGGCTGGCTGACATATGGACGAGGCTGGCTGACATATGGACGAGGGAGGCTGGCTGACATATGGTGGAGGCTGGCTGACATACGGAGGAGGCTGGCTGACATACGGAGGAGGCTGGCTGACATACGGAGGAGGCTGGCTGACATACGGAGGAGGGTGGCTGACATATGGAGAAGGCTGGCTGGCTGACATATGGAGGAGGGTGGCTGACATATGGAGGAGGGTGGCTGGCTTACATATGGAGGAGGGAGGCAGGCTGACAAATGGAGGAGGGTGGCTGACATATGGAGGAGGGTGGCTGACATATGGAGGAGGGTGGCTGACATATGGAGGTGGCTGGATGACATATGGTGGAGGGTGGCTGGCTGACATATGGAGGAGGGTGGCTGACATATGGAGGAGGGTGGCTGGCTGGCTGACATATGGAGGAGGGTGGCTGGCTGACATATGGAGGAGGCTGGCTGACATATGGTGGAGGGTGGCTGGCTGACATATGGAGGAGGGTGGCTGGCTGGCTGACATATGGAGGAGGGTGGCTGGCTGACATATGGAGGAGGGTGGCTGACATATGGAGGAGGGTGGCTGGCTGACATATGGAGGATGGTGGCTGGCTGACATATGGAGGAGGGTGGCTGGCTGACATATGGAGGAGGGTGGCTGACATATGAGGGAGGCTGGCTGACATATGGAGGAGGATGGCTGGCATATGGAGGAGGATGGCTGGCATATGGAGGAGGGTGGCTGGCATATGGAGGAGGCTGGCTGACATATGGAGGAGGCTGGCTAACATATGGAGGAGGGTGGCTGGCATATGGAGGAGGTTGGCTGGCATATGGAGGAGGGTGGCTGGCATATGGAGGAGGCTGGCTGACATATGGAGGAGGCTGGCTAACATATGGAGGAGGGTGGCTGGCTGGCTGACATATGGAGAAGGGAGGCTGGCTGACATATGGCGGAAGCTGGCTGACATATGGAGGAGGGTGGCTGACATATGCAGGAGGCTGGCTGACATATGGAGGAGGTTGGCTGGCATATGGAGGAGGGTGGCTGGCTTACATATGGAGGAGGGAGGCAGGCTGACAAATGGAGGAGGGTGGCTGACATATGGAGGAGGGTGGCGGACATATGGAGGTGACTGGCTGACATATGGAGGAGGGTGGCTGGCTGGCTGACATATGGAGGAGGGTGGCTGGCTGACATATGGAGGAGGGTGGCTGACATATGAAGGAGGGTGGCTGACATATGAAGGAGGGTGGCTGGCTGACATATGGAGGAGGGTGGCTGACATATGAAGGAGGGTGGCTGACATATGAAGGAGGGTGGCTGGCTGACATATGGAGGAGGGTGGCTGGCTGACATATGGAGGAGGGTGGCTGGCTGACATATGGAGGAGGGTGGCTGACATATGGAGGAGGGTGGCTGACATATGGAGGAGGGTGGCTGACATATGGAGGAGGGTGGCTGACATATGGAGGAGGGTGGCTGACATATGGAGGCTGGCTGGCTGACATATGAGGGGGGAGGCTGGCTGACATATGGAGGAAGCTGGCTGACATATGGAGGAGGGTGGCTGACATATGGAGGAAGCTGGCTGACATATGGAGGAGGGTGGCTGGCTGACATATGGAGGAGGGTGGTGGACATATGGAGAAGGCTGGCTGGCTGACATATGGAGGAGGGAGGCTCACATACGGAGAAGGGTGGCTGGCTGACATATGGACGAGGGAGGCTGGCTGACATATGGAGGAGGCTGGCTGACATAAGGAGGAGGGTGGCTGACATACGGAGGAGGCTGGCTGACATAAGTAGGAGGCTGGCTGACATACGGAGGAGGGAGGCTGACATATGGAGGATGGCTGACATACGAGGAGGGAGGCTGACATATGGAGGATGGCTGACATATGGAGGAGGCTGGCTGACACATGGAGGAGGTTGGCTGGCTGACACATGGAGGAGGGTGGCTGGCTGACAAATGGAGGAGCGTGGCTGACATATGGAGGAGGCTGGCTGACATATGGACCAGGGAGGCTGGCTGACATATGGAGGATGGAGGCTGGCTGACATACTGAGGATGGAGGCTGGCTGACATATGGAGGAGGCTGGCTGACATATGGAGGAGGCTGGCTGACATATGGAGGAGGCTGGCTGACATATGGACCAGGGAGGCTGGCTGACATATGGAGGATGGAGGCTGGCTGACATACTGAGGATGGAGGCTGGCTGACATATGGAGGAGGCTGGCTGACATATGGAGGAGGTTGGCTGGCTGACACATGGAGGAGGGTGGCTGGCTGACAAATGGAGGAGCGTGGCTGACATATGGAGGGTGGCTGACATATGGAGGAGGGTGGCTGGCTGACATATGGAGGAGGCTGGCTGACATATGGAGGAGGCTGGCTGACATATGGACCAGGGAGGCTGGCTGACATATGGAGGATGGAGGCTGGCTGACATACTGAGGATGGAGGCTGGCTGAGATATGGAGGAGGCTGGCTGACATATGGAGGAGGCTGGCTGACACATGGAGGAGGGTGGCTGACATATGGAGGAGGCTGGCTGACATATGGAGGAGGCTGGCTGACACATGGAGGAGGCTGGCTGACACATGGAGGAGGGTGGCTGACATATGGAGGAGGGTGGCTGGCTGACGTATGGAGGAGGGAGGCTGCCTGACATATGGAATGAGGTTGGCTGACATACGAGGAGGGAGGCTGACATATGGAGGATGGCTGACATATGGAGGAGGCTGGCTGGCTGACACATGGAGGAGGGTGGCTGGCTGACAAATGGAGGAGCGTGGCTGACATATGGAGGGTGGCTGACATATGAAGGAGGGTGGCTGGCTGACATATGGAGGAGGCTGGCTGACATATGGAGGAGGCTGGCTGACATATGGACCAGGGAGGCTGGCTGACATATGGACCAGGGAGGCTGGCTGACATACTGAGGATGGAGGCTGGCTGACATATGGAGGAGGCTGGCTGACATATGGAGGAGGCTGGCTGACACATGGAGGAGGCTGGCTGACATATGGAGGAGGCTGGCTGACATATGGAGGAGGCTGGCTGACATATGGAGGAGGCTGGCTGACACATGGAGGAGGCTGGCTGACACATGGAGGAGGGTGGCTGACATATGGAGGAGGGTGGCTGGCTGACGTATGGAGGAGGGAGGCTGCCTGACATATGGAATGAGGTTGGCTGACATACGAGGAGGGAGGCTGACATATGGAGGATGGCTGACATATGGAGGAGGCTGGCTGACATATGGTGGAGGGTGGCTGGCTGACATATGGAGGAGGGTGGCTGACATATGGAGGAGGGTGGCTGGCTGGCTGACATATGGAGGAGGGTGGCTGGCTGACATATGGAGGAGGGTGGCTGACATATGGAGGAGGGTGGCTGGCTGACATATGGAGGATGGTGGCTGGCTGACATATGGAGGAGGGTGGCTGGCTGACATATGGAGGAGGGTGGCTGGCTGACATATGGAGGAGGGAGGCTGGCTGACATATGGAGGAGGGAGGCTGGCTGACATATGGAGGAGGCTGGCTGACATATGGAGGAGGGAGGCTGGCTGACATATGGAGGAGGATGGCTGGCATATGGAGGAGGGTGGCTGGCATATGGAGGAGGCTGGCTGACATATGGAGGAGGCTGGCTAACATATGGAGGAGGGTGGCTGGCTGGCTGACATATGGAGAAGGGAGGCTGGCTGACATATGGAGGAAGCTGGCTGACATATGGAGGAGGGTGGCTGACATATGCAGGAGGCTGGCTGACATATGGAGGAGGTTGGCTGGCGTATGGAGGAGGGTGGCTGGCTTACATATGGAGGAGGGAGGCAGGCTGACAAATGGAGGAGGGTGGCTGACATGGAGGAGGGTGGCGGACATATGGAGGTGACTGGCTGACATATGGAGGAGGGTGGCTGGCTGGCTGACATATGGAGGAGGGTGGCTGGCTGACATATGGAGGAGGGTGGCTGGCTGACATATGGAGGAGGGTGGCTGGCTGACATATGAAGGAGGGTGGCTGACATATGAAGGAGGGTGGCTGGCTGACATATGGAGGAGGGTGGCTGGCTGACATATGGAGGAGGGTGGCTGGCTGACATATGGAGGAGGGTGGCTGACATATGGAGGAGGGTGGCTGACATATGGAGGAGGGTGGCTGACATATGGAGGAGGGTGGCTGACATATGGAGGCTGGCTGGTTGACATATGAGGGGGGAGGCTGGCTGACATATGGAGGAAGCTGGCTGACATATGGAGGAGGGTGGCTGACATATGGAGGAAGCTGGCTGACATATGGAGGAGGGTGGCTGGCTGACATATGGAGGAGGGTGGTGGACATATGGAGAAGGCTGGCTGGCTGACATATGGAGGAGGGAGGCTCACATACGGAGAAGGGTGGCTGGCTGACATATGGACGAGGGAGGCTGGCTGACATATGGAGGAGGCTGGCTGACATAAGGAGGAGGGTGGCTGGCTGACATATGGAGGAGGGTGGCTGACATATGTTGGAGGGTGGCTGACATATGTTGGAGGGTGGCTGGCTTACATATGGAGGAGGGAGGTAGGCTGACAAATGGAGGAGGGTGGCTGACAAATGGAGGAGGGTGGCTGGCTGGCTGACATATGGAGTAGGGTGGCTGGCTGGCTGACATATGGAGGAGGGTGGCTGGCTGACATATGGAGGAGGGAGGTTGGCTGACATTTGGAGGAGGCTAATTGACATTTGGAGGAGGATGGCTGACGTATGGAGGAGGGTGGGAGGCTGACATATGGAATGAGGTTGGCTGACATACGAGGAGGGAGGCTGACATATGGAGGATGGCTGACATATGGAGGAGGCTGGCTGACACATGGAGGAGGTTGGCTGGCTGACACATGGAGGAGGGTGGCTGGCTGACAAATGGAGGAGCGTGGCTGACATATGGAGGGTGGCTGACATATGGAGGAGGGTGGCTGGCTGACATATGGAGGAGGCTGGCTGACATATGGAGGAGGCTGGCTGACATATGGACCAGGGAGGCTGGCTGACATATGGAGGATGGAGGCTGGCTGACATACTGAGGATGGAGGCTGGCTGACATATGGAGGAGGCTGGCTGACATATGGAGGAGGGAGGCTGACATATGGAGGAGGGATGCTGACATATGGAGGAGGGATGCTGACATATGGAGGAGGGTGGCTGGCTGACATATGGAGGAGGGAGGCTGGCTGACATATGGAGGAGGGTGGCTGACATATGGAGGAGGGTGGCTGGCTGACATATGGAGGAGGGTGGCTGGCTGACATATGAAGGAGGGTGGCTGACATATGAAGGAGGGTGGCTGGCTGACATATGGAGGAGGGTGGCTGGCTGACATATGGAGGAGGGTGGCTGGCTGACATATGGAGGAGGGTGGCTGGCTGACATATGGAGGAGGGTGGCTGACATATGGAGGAGGGTGGCTGACATATGGAGGAGGGTGGCTGACATATGGAGGAGGGTGGCTGACATATGGAGGCTGGCTGGTTGACATATGAGGGGGGAGGCTGGCTGACATATGGAGGAAGCTGGCTGACATATGGAGGAGGGTGGCTGACATATGGAGGAAGCTGGCTGACATATGGAGGAGGGTGGCTGGCTGACATATGGAGGAGGGTGGTGGACATATGGAGAAGGCTGGCTGGCTGACATATGGAGGAGGGAGGCTCACATACGGAGAAGGGTGGCTGGCTGACATATGGACGAGGGAGGCTGGCTGACATATGGAGGAGGCTGGCTGACATAAGGAGGAGGGTGGCTGGCTGACATATGGAGGAGGGTGGCTGACATATGTTGGAGGGTGGCTGACATATGTTGGAGGGTGGCTGGCTTACATATGGAGGAGGGAGGTAGGCTGACAAATGGAGGAGGTTGGCTGACAAATGGAGGAGGGTGGCTGGCTGGCTGACATATGGAGTAGGGTGGCTGGCTGGCTGACATATGGAGGAGGGTGGCTGGCTGACATATGGAGGAGGGTGGCTGGCTGACATATGAAGGAGGGTGGCTGACATATGAAGGAGGGTGGCTGGCTGACATATGGAGGAGGGTGGCTGGCTGACATATGGAGGAGGGTGGCTGGCTGACATATGGAGGAGGGTGGCTGACATATGGAGGAGGGTGGCTGACATATGGAGGAGGGTGGCTGACATATGGAGGAGGGTGGCTGACATATGGAGGCTGGCTGGTTGACATATGAGGGGGGAGGCTGGCTGACATATGGAGGAAGCTGGCTGACATATGGAGGAGGGTGGCTGACATATGGAGGAAGCTGGCTGACATATGGAGGAGGGTGGCTGGCTGACATATGGAGGAGGGTGGTGGACATATGGAGAAGGCTGGCTGGCTGACATATGGAGGAGGGAGGCTCACATACGGAGAAGGGTGGCTGGCTGACATATGGACGAGGGAGGCTGGCTGACATATGGAGGAGGCTGGCTGACATAAGGAGGAGGGTGGCTGGCTGACATATGGAGGAGGGTGGCTGGCTGACATATGGAGGAGGGTGGCTGACATATGTTGGAGGGTGGCTGACATATGTTGGAGGGTGGCTGGCTTACATATGGAGGAGGGAGGTAGGCTGACAAATGGAGGAGGGTGGCTGACAAATGGAGGAGGGTGGCTGGCTGGCTGACATATGGAGTAGGGTGGCTGGCTGGCTGACATATGGAGGAGGGTGGCTGGCTGACATATGGAGGAGGGAGGTTGGCTGACATTTGGAGGAGGCTAATTGACATTTGGAGGAGGATGGCTGACGTATGGAGGAGGGTGGGAGGCTGACATATGGAATGAGGTTGGCTGACATACGAGGAGGGAGGCTGACGTATGGAGGATGGCTGACATATGGAGGAGGCTGGCTGACACATGGAGGAGGTTGGCTGGCTGACACATGGAGGAGGGTGGCTGGCTGACAAATGGAGGAGCGTGGCTGACATATGGAGGGTGGCTGACATATGGAGGAGGGTGGCTGGCTGACATATGGAGGAGGCTGGCTGACATATGGAGGAGGCTGGCTGACATATGGACCAGGGAGGCTGGCTGACATATGGAGGATGGAGGCTGGCTGACATACTGAGGATGGAGGCTGGCTGACATATGGAGGAGGCTGGCTGACATATGGAGGAGGGAGGCTGACATATGGAGGAGGGATGCTGACATATGGAGGAGGGATGCTGACATATGGAGGAGGGTGGCTGGCTGACATATGGAGGAGGGAGGCTGGCTGACATATGGAGGAGGGAGGCTGGCTGACATATGGAGGAGGGTGGCTGGCTGACATATCGAGGATTGTGGCTGACAAATGGAGGAGGGAGGCTGACACATGGAGGAGCGAGGCTGACATATGGAGGAGGGGGGCTTGCTGACGTATGGAGGAGGCTGGCTGGCTGACATATGGAGGAGGGAGGCTGGCTGACATATGGAGGAGGGAGGCTGGCTGACATATGGAGGAGAGAGGCTGGCTGACATATGGAGGAGGGAGGCTGGCTGACATATAGAGGAGGGAGGCTGGCTGACATATGGAGGAGCGAGGCTGGCTGACATATGGAGGAGCGAGGCTGGCTGACATATGGAGGAGGGTGGCTGGCTGACATATCGAGGATGGTGGCTCACATATGGAGGAGGGAGGCTGACATATGGTGGAGGCTGGCTCACACATGGAGGAGGCTGGCTGACACATGGAGGAGGCTGGCTGACACATGGAGGAGGGTGGCTGGCTGACACATGGAGGAGGGTGGCTGACAAATGGAGCAGGGTGGCTGACATATGGAGGAGGGTGGCTTGCTGACATATGGAGGAGGCTGGCTGACACATGGAGGAGGGTGGCTAGCTGACATATGGAGGAGGGTGGCTGGCTGACACATGGAGGAGGGTGGCTGGCTGACACATGGAGGAGGCTGGCTGACATATGGAGGAGGGTGGCTGGCTGACATATGGAGGAGGGAGGCTGGCTGACATATGGAGGAGGGTGGCTGACACATGGAGGGTGGCTGACATATGGAAGAGGGTGGCTGGCTGGCTGACATATGGAGGAGGGTGGCTGACATATGGAGGAGGGTGGCTGAAATGTGGAGGCTGGCTGGCTGACATATGGAGTAGGGAGGCTGGCTGACATATGGAGGAGGGTGGCTGGCTGACATATGGAGGAGGGTGGCTGGCTGACATATGGTGGAGGGAGGGTGGCTCACATATGGAGGAGGGAGGGTGACATATGGAGGAGGGTGGCTGGCTGACATATGGAGGAGGGTGGCTGACATATGGAGAAGGCTGGCTGGCTGACATATGGAGGAGGGAGGCTCACATACGGAGAAGGGTGGCTGGCTGACATATGGACAAGGCTGGCTGACATATGGACGAGGGAGGCTGGCTGACATATGGAGGAGGCTGGCTGACATAAGGAGGAGGCTGGCTGACATACGGAGGAGGGTGGCTGACATATGGAGAAGGCTGGCTGGCTGACATATGGAGGAGGCTGGCTGACATATGGAGGAGGGTGGCTGGCTTACATATGGAGGAGGGAGGCAGGCTGACAAATGGAGGAGGGTGGCTGACAAATGGAGGAGGGTGGCTGACATATGGAGGAGGGTGGCTGACATATGGAGGTGGCTGGCTAACATATGGAGGTGGCTGGCTGGCTGACATATGGAGGAGGGTGGCTGACATATGGTGGAGGGTGGCTGACATATGGTGGAGGGTGGCTGGCTGACATATGGTGGAGGGTGGCTGGCTGACATATGGTGGAGGGTGGCTGACATATGGTGGAGGGTGGCTGGCTGACATATGGTGGAGGGTGGCTGGCTGACATATGGTGGAGGGTGGCTGACATATGGTGGAGGGTGGCTGGCTGACATATGGTGGAGGGTGGCTGGCTGACATATGGAGGAGGGTGGCTGGCTGACATATGGAGGAGGGTGGCTGGCTGGCATATGGAGGAGGCTGGCTGGCATATGGAGGATGTTGGCTGGCATATGGAGGATGGTGGCTGGCATATGGAGGAGGGTGGCTGACATATGGAGGAGGCTGGCTGACATATGGAGGAGGCTGGCTAACAAATGGAGGATGGTGGCTGGCTGGCTGACATATGGAGGAGGGAGGCTGGCTGACATATGGAGGAAGCTGGCTGACATATGGAGGAGGGTGGCTGACATATGGAGGAGGGTGGCTGACATATGCAGGAGGCTGGCTGACATATGGAGGAGGCTGGCTGGCATATGGCGGAGGGTGGCTGACATATGGAGTAGGGAGGCTGGCTGACATATGGAGGAGGGTGGCTGGCTGACATATGGTGGAGGGAGGGTGGCTCACATATGGAGGAGGGAGGGTGACATATGGAGGAGGGTGGCTGGCTGACATATGGAGGAGGGTGGCTGACATATGGAGAAGGCTGGCTGGCTGACATATGGAGGAGGGAGGCTCACATACGGAGAAGGGTGGCTGGCTGACATATGGACAAGGCTGGCTGACATATGGACGAGGGAGGCTGGCTGACATATGGAGGAGGCTGGCTGACATAAGGAGGAGGCTGGCTGACATACGGAGGAGGGTGGCTGACATATGGAGAAGGCTGGCTGGCTGACATATGGAGGAGGCTGGCTGACATATGGAGGAGGGTGGCTGGCTTACATATGGAGGAGGGAGGCAGGCTGACAAATGGAGGAGGGTGGCTGACATATGGAGGAGGGTGGCTGACATATGGAGGAGGTGGCTGACATATGGAGGAGGGTGGCTGACATATGGTGGAGGGTTGCTGGCTGACATATGGAGGAGGCTGGCTGGCATATGGAGGAGGGTGGCTGGCATATGGAGGAGGGTGGCTGGCATATGGAGGAGGGTGGCTGGCTGGCTGACATATGGAGGAGGGTGGCTGGCTGACATATGGAGGAGGGTGGCTGGCTGACATATGGAGGAGGCTGGCTGACATATGGAGGAGGCTGGCTGGCATATGGAGGATGGTGGCTGGCATATGGAGGAGGGTGGCTGACATATGGAGGAGGGTGGCTGACATGTGGAGGAGGCTGGCTGACATATGGAGGAAGCTGGCTAACATATGGAGGAGGGTGGCTGGCTGGCTGACATATGGAGGAGGGAGGCTGGCTGACATATGGAGGAAGCTGGCTGACATATGGAGGAGGGTGGCTGGCTTACATATGGAGGAGGGAGGCAGGCTGACATATGGAGGAGGATGGCTGGCATATGGAGGATGGTGGCTGGCATATGGAGGAGGGTGGCTGACATGTGGAGGAGGCTGGCTGACATATGGAGGAAGCTGGCTAACATAGGAAGGAGGGTGGCTGGCTGGCTGACATATGGAGGAGGGAGGCTGGCTGACATATGGAGGAAGCTGGCTGACATATGGAGGAGGGTGGCTGACATATGGAGGAGGGTGGCTGACATATGGAGGAGGCTGGCTGACATATGGAGGAGGCTGGCTGGCATATGGAGGAGGGTGGCTGACATATGGAGGAGGGTGGCTGGCTGACATATGGAGGAGGGTGGCTGACATGTGGAGGAGGCTGGCTGACATATGGAGGAAGCTGGCTAAAATATGGAGGAGGGTGGCTGGCTGGCTGACATATGGAGGAGGGAGGCTGGCTGACATATGGAGGAAGCTGGCTGACATATGGAGGAGGGTGGCTGACATATGGAGGAGGGTGGCTGACATATGAAGGAGGCTGGCTGACATATGGAGGAGGCTGGCTGGCATATGGAGGAGGCTGGCTGGCATATGGAGGAGGGTGGCTGACATATGGAGGAGGGTGGCTGACATATGGAGGAGGCTGGCTGGCATATGGAGGAGGGTGGCTGGCTGACATATGGAGGAGGGTGGCTGGCTGACATATGGAGGAGGGTGGCTGACATATGGAGGAGGGTGGCTGGCTGACATATGGAGGAGGGTGGCTGGCTGACATATGAAGGAGGGTGGCTGACATATGAAGGAGGGTGGCTGGCTGACATATGGAGGAGGGTGGCTGGCTGACATATGGAGGAGGGTGGCTGGCTGACATATGGAGGAGGGTGGCTGACATATGGAGGAGGGTGGCTGACATATGGAGGAGGGTGGCTGACATATGGAGGAGGGTGGCTGACATATGGAGGCTGGCTGGTTGACATATGAGGGGGGAGGCTGGCTGACATATGGAGGAAGCTGGCTGACATATGGAGGAGGGTGGCTGACATATGGAGGAAGCTGGCTGACATATGGAGGAGGGTGGCTGGCTGACATATGGAGGAGGGTGGTGGACATATGGAGAAGGCTGGCTGGCTGACATATGGAGGAGGGAGGCTCACATACGGAGAAGGGTGGCTGGCTGACATATGGACGAGGGAGGCTGGCTGACATATGGAGGAGGCTGGCTGACATATGGAGGAGGGTGGCTGGCTTACATATGGAGGAGGGAGGCAGGCTGACAAATGGAGGAGGCTGGCTGACATATGGAGGAGGGTGGCTGGCTTACATATGGAGGAGGGAGGCAGGCTGACAAATGGAGGAGGGTGGCTGACATATGGAGGAGGGTGGCTGACATATGGAGGAGGTGGCTGACATATGGAGGAGGGTGGCTGACATATGGTGGAGGGTTGCTGGCTGACATATGGAGGAGGCTGGCTGGCATATGGAGGAGGGTGGCTGGCATATGGAGGAGGGTGGCTGGCATATGGAGGAGGGTGGCTGGCTGGCTGACATATGGAGGAGGGTGGCTGGCTGACATATGGAGGAGGGTGGCTGGCTGACATATGGAGGAGGCTGGCTGACATATGGAGGAGGCTGGCTGGCATATGGAGGATGGTGGCTGGCATATGGAGGAGGGTGGCTGACATATGGAGGAGGGTGGCTGACATGTGGAGGAGGCTGGCTGACATATGGAGGAAGCTGGCTAACATATGAAGGAGGGTGGCTGGCTGGCTGACATATGGAGGAGGGAGGCTGGCTGACATATGGAGGAAGCTGGCTGACATATGGAGGAGGGTGGCTGGCTTACATATGGAGGAGGGAGGCAGGCTGACATATGGAGGAGGATGGCTGGCATATGGAGGATGGTGGCTGGCATATGGAGGAGGGTGGCTGACATGTGGAGGAGGCTGGCTGACATATGGAGGAAGCTGGCTAACATAGGAAGGAGGGTGGCTGGCTGGCTGACATATGGAGGAGGGAGGCTGGCTGACATATGGAGGAAGCTGGCTGACATATGGAGGAGGGTGGCTGACATATGGAGGAGGGTGGCTGACATATGGAGGAGGCTGGCTGACATATGGAGGAGGCTGGCTGGCATATGGAGGAGGGTGGCTGACATATGGAGGAGGGTGGCTGGCTGACATATGGAGGAGGGTGGCTGACATGTGGAGGAGGCTGGCTGACATATGGAGGAAGCTGGCTAAAATATGGAGGAGGGTGGCTGGCTGGCTGACATATGGAGGAGGGAGGCTGGCTGACATATGGAGGAAGCTGGCTGACATATGGAGGAGGGTGGCTGACATATGGAGGAGGGTGGCTGACATATGAAGGAGGCTGGCTGACATATGGAGGAGGCTGGCTGGCATATGGAGGAGGCTGGCTGGCATATGGAGGAGGGTGGCTGACATATGGAGGAGGGTGGCTGACATATGGAGGAGGCTGGCTGGCATATGGAGGAGGGTGGCTGGCTACATATGGAGGAGGGTGGCTGGCTGACATATGGAGGAGGGTGGCTGACATATGGAGGAGGGTGGCTGGCTGACATATGGAGGAGGGTGGCTGGCTGACATATGAAGGAGGGTGGCTGACATATGAAGGAGGGTGGCTGGCTGACATATGGAGGAGGGTGGCTGGCTGACATATGGAGGAGGGTGGCTGGCTGACATATGGAGGAGGCTGGCTGACATATGGAGGAGGGTGGCTGACATATGGAGGAGGGTGGCTGACATATGGAGGAGGGTGGCTGACATATGGAGGCTGGCTGGTTGACATATGAGGGGGGAGGCTGGCTGACATATGGAGGAAGCTGGCTGACATATGGAGGAGGGTGGCTGACATATGGAGGAAGCTGGCTGACATATGGAGGAGGGTGGCTGGCTGACATATGGAGGAGGGTGGTGGACATATGGAGAAGGCTGGCTGGCTGACATATGGAGGAGGGAGGCTCACATACGGAGAAGGGTGGCTGGCTGACATATGGACGAGGGAGGCTGGCTGACATATGGAGGAGGCTGGCTGACATAAGGAGGAGGGTGGCTGACATACGGAGGAGGCTGGCTGACATAAGTAGGAGGCTGGCTGACATACGGAGGAGGGTGGCTGACATACGGAGGAGGGTGGCTGGCTGACATATGGAGGAGGGTGGCTGACATATGTTGGAGGGTGGCTGACATATGTTGGAGGGTGGCTGGCTTACATATGGAGGAGGGAGGTAGGCTGACAAATGGAGGAGGGTGGCTGACAAATGGAGGAGGGTGGCTGGCTGGCTGACATATGGAGTAGGGTGGCTGGCTGGCTGACATATGGAGGAGGGTGGCTGGCTGACATATGGAGGAGGGAGGTTGGCTGACATTTGGAGGAGGCTAATTGACATTTGGAGGAGGATGGCTGACGTATGGAGGAGGGTGGGAGGCTGACATATGGAATGAGGTTGGCTGACATACGAGGAGGGAGGCTGACATATGGAGGATGGCTGACATATGGAGGAGGCTGGCTGACACATGGAGGAGGTTGGCTGGCTGACACATGGAGGAGGGTGGCTGGCTGACAAATGGAGGAGCGTGGCTGACATATGGAGGGTGGCTGACATATGGAGGAGGGTGGCTGGCTGACATATGGAGGAGGCTGGCTGACATATGGAGGAGGCTGGCTGACATATGGACCAGGGAGGCTGGCTGACATATGGAGGATGGAGGCTGGCTGACATACTGAGGATGGAGGCTGGCTGACATATGGAGGAGGCTGGCTGACATATGGAGGAGGGAGGCTGACATATGGAGGAGGGATGCTGACATATGGAGGAGGGATGCTGACATATGGAGGAGGGTGGCTGGCTGACATATGGAGGAGGGAGGCTGGCTGACATATGGAGGAGGGAGGCTGGCTGACATATGGAGGAGGGTGGCTGGCTGACATATCGAGGATTGTGGCTGACAAATGGAGGAGGGAGGCTGACACATGGAGGAGCGAGGCTGACATATGGAGGAGGGGGGCTTGCTGACGTATGGAGGAGGCTGGCTGGCTGACATATGGAGGAGGGAGGCTGGCTGACATATGGAGGAGGGAGGCTGGCTGACATATGGAGGAGAGAGGCTGGCTGACATATGGAGGAGGGAGGCTGGCTGACATATAGAGGAGGGAGGCTGGCTGACATATGGAGGAGCGAGGCTGGCTGACATATGGAGGAGCGAGGCTGGCTGACATATGGAGGAGGGTGGCTGGCTGACATATCGAGGATGGTGGCTCACATATGGAGGAGGGAGGCTGACATATGGTGGAGGCTGGCTCACACATGGAGTAGGCTGGCTGACACATGGAGGAGGGTGGCTGGCTGACACATGGAGGAGGGTGGCTGACAAATGGAGCAGGGTGGCTGACATATGGAGGAGGGTGGCTTGCTGACATATGGAGGAGGCTGGCTGACACATGGAGGAGGGTGGCTAGCTGACATATGGAGGAGGGTGGCTGGCTGACACATGGAGGAGGGTGGCTGGCTGACACATGGAGGAGGCTGGCTGACATATGGAGGAGGGTGGCTGGCTGACATATGGAGGAGGGAGGCTGGCTGACATATGGAGGAGGGTGGCTGACACATGGAGGGTGGCTGACATATGGAAGAGGGTGGCTGGCTGGCTGACATATGGAGGAGGGTGGCTGACATATGGAGGAGGGTGGCTGAAATGTGGAGGCTGGCTGGCTGACATATGGAGGAGGGAGGCTGGCTGACACATGGAGGAAATTGGCTGACATATGGAGTAGGGAGGCTGGCTGGCATATGGAGGTGGCTGGCTAACATATGGAGGTGGCTGGCTGGCTGACATATGGAAGAGGGTGGCTGACATATGGTGGAGGGTGGCTGACATATGGTGGAGGGTGGCTGGCTGACATATGGTGGAGGGTGGCTGGCTGACATATGGTGGAGGGTGGCTGACATATGGTGGAGGGTGGCTGGCTGACATATGGTGGAGGGTGGCTGGCTGACATATGGTGGAGGGTGGCTGACATATGGTGGAGGGTGGCTGGCTGACATATGGTGGAGGGTGGCTGGCTGACATATGGAGGAGGGTGGCTGGCTGACATATGGAGGAGGGTGGCTGGCTGGCATATGGAGGAGGGTGGCTGGCTGGCATATGGAGGATGTTGGCTGGCATATGGAGGATGGTGGCTGGCTGGCTGACATATGGAGGAGGGAGGCTGGCTGACATATGGAGGAAGCTGGCTGACATATGGAGGAGGGTGGCTGACATATGGAGGAGGGTGGCTGACATATGCAGGAGGCTGGCTGACATATGGAGGAGGCTGGCTGGCATATGGAGGAGGGTGGCTGACATATGGAGTAGGGAGGCTGGCTGACATATGGAGGAGGGTGGCTGGCTGACATATGGTGGAGGGAGGGTGGCTCACATATGGAGGAGGGAGGGTGACATATGGAGGAGGGTGGCTGGCTGACATATGGAGGAGGGTGGCTGACATATGGAGAAGGCTGGCTGGCTGACATATGGAGGAGGGAGGCTCACATACGGAGAAGGGTGGCTGGCTGACATATGGACAAGGCTGGCTGACATATGGACGAGGGAGGCTGGCTGACATATGGAGGAGGCTGGCTGACATAAGGAGGAGGCTGGCTGACATACGGAGGAGGGTGGCTGACATATGGAGAAGGCTGGCTGGCTGACATATGGAGGAGGCTGGCTGACATATGGAGGAGGGTGGCTGGCTTACATATGGAGGAGGGAGGCAGGCTGACAAATGGAGGAGGGTGGCTGACATATGGAGGAGGGTGGCTGACATATGGAGGAGGTGGCTGACATATGGAGGAGGGTGGCTGACATATGGTGGAGGGTTGCTGGCTGACATATGGAGGAGGCTGGCTGGCATATGGAGGAGGGTGGCTGGCATATGGAGGAGGGTGGCTGGCATATGGAGGAGGGTGGCTGGCTGGCTGACATATGGAGGAGGGTGGCTGGCTGACATATGGAGGAGGGTGGCTGGCTGACATATGGAGGAGGCTGGCTGACATATGGAGGAGGCTGGCTGGCATATGGAGGATGGTGGCTGGCATATGGAGGAGGGTGGCTGACATATGGAGGAGGGTGGCTGACATGTGGAGGAGGCTGGCTGACATATGGAGGAAGCTGGCTAACATATGGAGGAGGGTGGCTGGCTGGCTGACATATGGAGGAGGGAGGCTGGCTGACATATGGAGGAAGCTGGCTGACATATGGAGGAGGGTGGCTGGCTTACATATGGAGGAGGGAGGCAGGCTGACATATGGAGGAGGATGGCTGACATACGGAGGAGGCTGGCTGACATACGGAGGAGGCTGGCTGACATACGGAGGAGGGTGGCTGACATATGGAGAAGGCTGGCTGGCTGACATATGGAGGAGGGTGGCTGACATATGGAGGAGGGTGGCTGGCTTACATATGGAGGAGGGAGGCAGGCTGACAAATGGAGGAGGGTGGCTGACATATGGAGGAGGGTGGCTGACATATGGAGGTGGCTGGATGACATATGGTGGAGGGTGGCTGGCTGACATATGGAGGAGGGTGGCTGACATATGGAGGAGGGTGGCTGGCTGGCTGACATATGGAGGAGGGTGGCTGGCTGACATATGGAGGAGGCTGGCTGACATATGGTGGAGGGTGGCTGGCTGACATATGGAGGAGGGTGGCTGACATATGGAGGAGGGTGGCTGGCTGACATATGGAGGAGGGTGGCTGACATATGGAGGAGGGTGGCTGGCTGACATATGGAGGATGGTGGCTGGCTGACATATGGAGGAGGGTGGCTGGCTGACATATGGAGGAGGGTGGCTGGCTGACATATGGAGGAGGGAGGCTGGCTGACATATGGAGGAGGGAGGCTGGCTGACATATGGAGGAGGCTGGCTGACATATGAGGGAGGCTGGCTGACATATGTGGGGGATGGCTGGCATATGGAGGAGGGTGGCTGGCATATGGAGGAGGCTGGCTGACATATGGAGGAGGCTGGCTAACATATGGAGGAGGGTGGCTGGCTGGCTGACATATGGAGAAGGGAGGCTGGCTGACATATGGAGGAAGCTGGCTGACATATGGAGGAGGGTGGCTGACATATGCAGGAGGCTGGCTGACATATGGAGGAGGTTGGCTGGCATATGGAGGAGGGTGGCTGGCTTACATATGGAGGAGGGAGGCAGGCTGACAAATGGAGGAGGGTGGCTGACATATGGAGGAGGGTGGCGGACATATGGAGGTGACTGGCTGACATATGGAGGAGGGTGGCTGGCTGGCTGACATATGGAGGAGGGTGGCTGGCTGACATATGGAGGAGGGTGGCTGGCTGACATATGGAGGAGGGTGGCTGACATATGGAGGAGGGTGGCTGACATATGGAGGAGGGTGGCTGACATATGGAGGAGGGTGGCTGACATATGGAGGCTGGCTGGCTGACATATGAGGGGGGAGGCTGGCTGACATATGGAGGAAGCTGGCTGACATATGGAGGAGGGTGGCTGACATATGGAGGAAGCAGGCTGACATATGGAGGAGGGTGGCTGGCTGACATATGGAGGAGGGTGGTGGACATATGGAGAAGGCTGGCTGGCTGACATATGGAGGAGGGAGGCTCACATACGGAGAAGGGTGGCTGGCTGACATATGGACGAGGGAGGCTGGCTGACATATGGAGGAGGCTGGCTGACATAAGGAGGAGGGTGGCTGACATACGGAGGAGGCTGGCTGACATAAGTAGGAGGCTGGCTGACATACGGAGGAGGGTGGCTGACATATGGAGAAGGCTGGCTGGCTGACATATGGAGGAGGGTGGCTGACATATGTTGGAGGGTGGCTGGCTTACATATGGAGGAGGGAGGTAGGCTGACAAATGGAGGAGGGTGGCTGACAAATGGAGGAGGGTGGCTGGCTGGCTGACATATGGAGTAGGGTGGCTGGCTGGCTGACATATGGAGGAGGGTGGCTGGCTGACATATGGAGGAGGGAGGTTGGCTGACATTTGGAGGAGGCTAATTGACATTTGGAGGAGGATGGCTGACATACGAGGAGGGAGGCTGACATATGGAGGCTGGCTGACATATGGAGGAGGCTGGCTGACACATGGAGGAGGTTGGCTGGCTGACACATGGAGGAGGGTGGCTGGCTGACAAATGGAGGAGCGTGGCTGACATATGGAGGGTGGCTGACATATGGAGGAGGGTGGCTGGCTGACATATGGAGGAGGCTGGCTGACATATGGAGGAGGCTGGCTGACATATGGACCAGGGAGGCTGGCTGACATATGGAGGATGGAGGCTGGCTGACATACTGAGGATGGAGGCTGGCTGACATATGGAGGAGGCTGGCTGACACATGGAGGAGGCTGGCTGACATATGGAGGAGGCTGGCTGACATATGGAGGAGGCTGGCTGACACATGGAGGAGGCTGGCTGACACATGGAGGAGGGTGGCTGACATATGGAGGAGGGTGGCTGGCTGACGTATGGAGGAGGGAGGCTGCCTGACATATGGAATGAGGTTGGCTGACATACGAGGAGGGAGGCTGACATATGGAGGATGGCTGACATATGGAGGAGGCTGGCTGACACATGGAGGAGGTTGGCTTGCTGACACATGGAGGAGGGTGGCTGGCTGACAAATGGAGGAGCGTGGCTGACATATGGAGGGTGGCTGACATATGGAGGAGGGTGGCTGGCTGACATATGGAGGAGGCTGGCTGACATATGGAGGATGGAGGCTGGCTGACATACTGAGGATGGAGGCTGGCTGACATATGGAGGAGGCTGGCTGACATATGGAGGAGGCTGGCTGACACATGGAGGAGGCTGGTTGACATATGGAGGAGGCTGGCTGACATATGGAGGAGGATGACTGACACATGGAGGAGGCTGGCTGACACATGGAGGAGGGTTGCTGACATATGGAGGAGGGTGGCTGGCTTACATATGGAGGAGGTCGGCTGGCTTACATATGGAGGAGGGAGGCAGGCTGACTAATGGAGGAGGGTGGCTGACAAATGGAGGAAGGTGGCTGGCTGACATATGGAGGAGGGTGGCTGGCTGACATATGGAGGAGGGTGGCTGGCTGACATATGGAGGAGGCTGGCTGACATATGGAGGAGGGTGGCTGGCTTACATATGGAGGAGGTCGGCTGGCTTACATATGGAGGAGGGAGGCAGGCTGACTAATGGAGGAGGCTGGCTGACAAATTGAGGAAGGTGGCTGGCTGACATATGGAGGAGGGTGGCTGGCTGACATATGGAGGAGGGTGGCAGGCTGACATATGGAGGAGGGAGGCTGACATATGGAGGAGGTTGGCTTGCTGATGTATGGAGGAGGGAGGCTGGCTGACAAATGGAGGAGGGTGGCTGGCTGACATATGGAGCAGGGAGGCTGACATATGGAGGAGGGATGCTGACATATGGAGGAGGGTGGCTGGCTGACATATCGAGGATTGTGGCTGACATATGGAGGAGGGAGGCTGACACATGGAGGAGCGAGGCTGACATATGGAGGAGGGGGGCTTGCTGACGTATGGAGGAGGCTGGCTGGCTGACATATGGAGGAGGGAGGCTGGCTGACATATGGAGGAGGGAGGCTGGCTGACATATGGAGGAGGGAGGCTGGCTGACATATGGAGGAGGGAGGCTGGCTGACATATAGAGGAGGGAGGCTGGCTGACATATGGAGGAGCGAGGCTGGCTGACATATGGAGGAGCGAGGCTGGCTGACATATGGAGGAGGGTGGCTGGCTGACGTATGGAGGAGGGAGGCTGGCTGACATATGTAGGAGCGAGGCTGGCTGACATATGGAGGAGGGTGGCTGGCTGACATATGGAGGAGGGAGGACATATGGAGGAGGGATGCTGACATATGGAGGAGGGATGCTGACATATGGAGGAGGGATGCTGACATATGGAGGAGGGTGGCTGGCTGACATATGGAGGAGGGAGGCTGGCTGACATATGTAATGAGGTTGGCTGACATACGAGGAGGGAGGCTGACATATGGAGGATGGCTGACATATGGAGGAGGCTGGCTGACACATGGAGGAGGTTGGCTGGCTGACACATGGAGGAGGGTGGCTGGCTGACAAATGGAGGAGCGTGGCTGACATATGGAGGGTGGCTGACATATGGAGGAGGGTGGCTGGCTGACATATGGAGGAGGCTGGCTGACATATGGAGGAGGCTGGCTGACATATGGACCAGGGAGGCTGGCTGACATATGGAGGATGGAGGCTGGCTGACATACTGAGGATGGAGGCGGGCTGACATATGGAGGAGGCTGGCTGACATATGGAGGAGGCTGGCTGACACATGGAGGAGGCTGGCTGACATATGGAGGAGGCTGGCTGACATATGGAGGAGGATGACTGACACATGGAGGAGGATGACTGACACATGGAGGAGGCTGGCTGACACATGGAGGAGGGTGGCTGACATATGGAGGAGGGTGGCTGGCTTACATATGGAGGAGGTCGGCTGGCTTACATATGGAGGAGGGAGGCAGGCTGACTAATGGAGGAGGGTGGCTGACAAATGGAGGAAGGTGGCTGGCTGACATATGGAGGAGGGTGGCTGGCTGACATATGGAGGAGGGTGGCTGGCTGACATATGGAGGAGGGAGGCTGGCTGACATATGGAGGAGGGAGGCTGGCTGACATATGGAGGAGGGAGGCTGGCTGACATATGGAGGAGGGAGGCTGGCTGACATATGGAGGAGGGAGGCAGGCTGACATATGGAGGAGGGAGGCTGACATATGGAGGAGGGTGGCTTGCTGATGTATGGAGGAGGGAGGCTGGCTGACATATGTAGGAGCGAGGCTGGCTGACAAATGGAGGAGGGTGGCTGGCTGACATATGGAGGAGGGAGGCTGACATATGGAGGAGGGATGCTGACATATGGAGGAGGGTGGCTGGCTGACATATGGAGGAGGGAGGCTGGCTGACATATGGAGGAGGGAGGCTGGCTGACATATGGAGGAGGGAGGCTGGCTGACATATGGAGGAGGGAGGCTGGCTGACATATGGAGGAGGGAGGCTGGCTGACATATGGAGGAGGGAGGCAGGCTGACATATGGAGGAGGGAGGCTGACATATGGAGGAGGGTGGCTTGCTGACGTATGACATACGAGGAGGGAGGCTGACATATGGAGGATGGCTGACATATGGAGGAGGCTGGCTGACACATGGAGGAGGGTGGCTGGCTGACACATGGAGAGGGTGGCTGACATATGAGGGAGGGTGGCTGACATATGGAGGAGGGAGGCTGACATATGGAGGAGGCTGGCTGACATATGGAGGAGGCTGGCTGACATATGGACGAGGGAGGCTGGCTGACATATGGAGGATGGAGGCTGGCTGACATACTGAGGATGGAGGCTGGCTGACATATGGAGGAGGCTGGCTGACATATGGAGGAGGCTGGCTGACATATGGAGGAGGCTGGCTGACACATGGAGGAGGCTGGCTGACACATGGAGGAGGCTGGCTGACACATGGAGGAGGCTGGCTGACACATGGAGGAGGCTGGCTGACACATGGAGGAGGGTGGAGGACGTCGGCTGGCTTACATATGGAGGAGGGAGGCAGGCTGACATATGGAGGAGGGTGGCTGGCTGACATATGGAGGATGGAGGCTGGCTGACATATGGAGGAGGGAGGCTGGCTGACATATGGAGGAGGGAGGCTGGCTGACATGTGGAGGAGGGAGGCAGGCTGACATATTGAGGAGGGTGGCTGGCATATGGAGGAGGGTGGCTGGCTGACATATGGAGGAGGGAGGCTGACATATGGAGGAGGGTGGCTTGCTGACGTATGGAGGAGGCTGGCTGACATATGGAGGAGGGTGTCTGGCTGACATATGGAGGAGGGAGGCTGGCTGACATATGGAGGAGGGAGGCTGGATGACATATGGAGGAGGGAGGCTGGCTGACATATGGAGGAGGGTGGCTGGCTGACATATGGAGGAGGGAGGCTGACATATGGAGGAGGGATGCTGACATATGGAGGAGGGTGGCTGGCTGACATATGGAGGAGGGTGGCTGGCTGACATATTGAGGATTGTGGCTGACATATGGAGGAGGTCGGCTGGCTTACATATGGAGGAGGGAGGCAGGCTGACTAATGGAGGAGGGTGGCTGACAAATGGAGGAAGGTGGCTGGCTGACATATGGAGGAGGGTGGCTGGCTGACATATGGAGGAGGGTGGCTGGCTGACATATGGAGGAGGGAGGCTGGCTGACATATGGAGGAGGGAGGCTGGCTGACATATGGAGGAGGGAGGCTGGCTGACATATGGAGGAGGGAGGCTGGCTGACATATGGAGGAGGGAGGCAGGCTGACATATGGAGGAGGGAGGCTGACATATGGAGGAGGGTGGCTTGCTGACGTATGGAGGAGGGAGGCTGGCTGACATATGTAGGAGCGAGGCTGGCTGACATATGGAGGAGGGTGGCTGGCTGACATATGGAGGAGGGAGGCTGACATATGGAGGAGGGATGCTGACATATGGAGGAGGGTGGCTGGCTGACATATGGAGGAGGGAGGCTGGCTGACATATGGAGGAGGGAGGCTGGCTGACATATGGAGGAGGGTGGCTGGCTGACATATCGAGGATTGTGGCTGACATATGGAGGAGGGAGGCTGACACATGGAGGAGCGAGGCTGACATATGGAGGAGGGGGGCTTGCTGACGTATGGAGGAGGCTGGCTGGCTGACATATGGAGGAGGGAGGCTGGCTGACATATGGAGGAGGGAGGCTGGCTGACATATGGAGGAGGGAGGCTGGCTGACATATGGAGGAGGGAGGCTGGCTGATATACAGAGGAGGGAGGCTGGCTGACATATGGAGGAGCGAGGCTGGCTGACATATGGAGGAGCGAGGCTGGCTGACATATGGAGGAGGGTGGCTGGCTGACGTATGGAGGAGGGAGGCTGGCTGACATATGTAGGAGCGAGGCTGGCTGACATATGGAGGAGGGTGGCTGGCTGACATATGGAGGAGGGAGGCTGACATATGGAGGAGGGATGCTGACATATGGAGGAGGGAGGCTGGCTGACATATGGAGGAGGGAGGCTGGCTGACATATGGAGGAGGGAGGCTGGCTGACATATGGAGGAGGGTGGCTGGCTGACATATCGAGGATTGTGGCTGACATATGGAGGAGGGAGGCTGACACATGGAGGAGCGAGGCTGACATATGGAGGAGGGGGGCTTGCTGACGTATGGAGGAGGCTGGCTGGCTGACATATGGAGGAGGGAGGCTGGCTGACATATGGAGGATGGAGGCTTGCTGACATATGGAGGAGGGAGGCTGGCTGACATATGGAGGAGGGAGGCTGGCTGACATATGGAGGAGCGAGGCTGGCTGACATATGGAGGAGGGTGGCTGGTATATGGAGGAGGGTGGCTGGCTGACATATGGAGGAGGGAGGCTGGCTGACATATGGAGGAGGGAGGCTGGCTGACATATGGAGGAGCGTGGCTGGCTGACATATGGAGGAGCGAGGCTGGCTGACATATGGAGGAGGGTGGCTGGTATATGGAGGAGGGTGGCTGGCTGACATATGGAGGAGCGAGGCTGACATATGGAGGAGGGTGGCTTGCTGACATATGGAGGAGGCTGGCTGATATAGAGGAGGGAGGCTGGCTGACATATGGAGGAGCGAGGCTGGCTGACATATGGAGGAGCGAGGCTGGCTGACATATGGAGGAGGCTGGCTGGTATATGGAGGAGGGTGGCTGGCTGACATATGGAGGAGGGAGGCTGACATATGGAGGAGGGTGGCTTGCTGACATATGGAGGAGGCTGGCTGACACATGGAGGAGGGTGGCTAGCTGACATATGGAGGAGGGTGGCTGGCTGACATATGGAGGAGGGTGGCTGGCTGACATAGAGGACGGTGGCTCACATATGGAGGAGGGAGGCTGACATATGGAGGAGGCTGGCTCACACATGGAGGAGGCTGGCTGACACATGGAGGAGGGTGGCTGACAAATGGAGGAGGGTGGCTGGCTGACATATGGAGGAGGGTGGCTGGCTGACATATGGAGGAGGGAGGTTGGCTGACATATGGAGGAGGGTGGCTGACACATGGAGGAGGCTGGCTCACACATGGAGGAGGCTGGCTGACACATGGAGGAGGGTGGCTGACAAATGGAGGAGGGTGGCTGGCTGACATATGGAGGAGGGTGGCTGGCTGACATATGGAGGAGGGAGGTTGGCTGACATATGGAGGAGGGTGGCTGACACATGGAGGAGGCTGGCTGACATATGGAGGAGGGCTGCTGGCTGACATATGGAGGAGGGTGGCTGGCTGACATATGAAAGAGGCTGGCTGGCTGACATATGGAGGAGGCTGGCTGGCTGGCTGACTGACAGACGGAGGAGGCTGGCTGGCTGACATATGGTGGAGACTGCCTGACATATGGAGGAGGGTGGCTGGCTGACATATGGAGGAGGGTGGCTGGCTGACATATGGAGGAGGGAGGCTGGCTGACATATGGAGGAGGGAGGCTGGCTGACAATGGAGGAGGGAGGATGGCTGACATATGGAGGAGCGAGGCTGGCTGACATATGGAGGAGGGTGGCTGGCTGACATATGGAGGAGGGAGGCTGACATATGGAGGAGGGTGGCTTGCTGACGAATGGAGGAGGCTGGCTGACACATGGAGGAGGGTGGCTGGCTGACACATTGAGGAGGGTGGCTGGCTGACATATGGAGGAGGGTGGCTGGCTGACATATGGAGGAGGGTGGCTGGCTGACATATGGAGGAGGGAGGCTGGCTGACATATGGAGGAGGGAGGCTGGCTGACATATGGAGGAGCGAGGCTGGCTGACATATGGAGGAGCGAGGCTGGCTGACATATGGAGGAGGGTGGCTGGCTGACGTATGGAGGAGGGAGGCTGGCTGACATATGTAGGAGCGAGGCTGGCTGACATATGGAGGAGGGTGGCTGGCTGACATATGGAGGAGGGAGGCTGACATATGGAGGAGGGATGCTGACATATGGAGGAGGGAGGCTGGCTGACATATGGAGGAGGGAGGCTGGCTGACATATGGAGGAGGGAGGCTGGCTGACATATGGAGGAGGGTGGCTGGCTGACATATGGAGGAGGGAGGCTGGCTGACATATGGAGGAGGGTGGCTGGCTGACATATCGAGGATTGTGGCTGACATATGGAGGAGGGAGGCTGACACATGGAGGAGCGAGGCTGACATATGGAGGAGGGGGGCTTGCTGACGTATGGAGGAGGCTGGCTGGCTGACATATGGAGGAGGGAGGCTGGCTGACATATGGAGGATGGAGGCTTGCTGACATATGGAGGAGGGAGGCTGGCTGACATATGGAGGAGGGAGGCTGGCTGACATATGGAGGAGCGAGGCTGGCTGACATATGGAGGAGGGTGGCTGGTATATGGAGGAGGGTGGCTGGCTGACATATGGAGGAGGGAGGCTGGCTGACATATGGAGGAGGGAGGCTGGCTGACATATGGAGGAGCGTGGCTGGCTGACATATGGAGGAGCGAGGCTGGCTGACATATGGAGGAGGGTGGCTGGTATATGGAGGAGGGTGGCTGGCTGACATATGGAGGAGCGAGGCTGACATATGGAGGAGGGTGGCTTGCTGACATATGGAGGAGGCTGGCTGATATAGAGGAGGGAGGCTGGCTGACATATGGAGGAGCGAGGCTGGCTGACATATGGAGGAGCGAGGCTGGCTGACATATGGAGGAGGGTGGCTGGTATATGGAGGAGGGTGGCTGGCTGACATATGGAGGAGGGAGGCTGACATATGGAGGAGGGTGGCTTGCTGACATATGGAGGAGGCTGGCTGACACATGGAGGAGGGTGGCTTGCTGACATATGGAGGAGGGTGGCTGGCTGACATATGGAGGAGGGTGGCTGGCTGACATAGAGGACGGTGGCTCACATATGGAGGAGGGAGGCTGACATATGGAGGAGGCTGGCTCACACATGGAGGAGGCTGGCTGACACATGGAGGAGGGTGGCTGACAAATGGAGGAGGGTGGCTGGCTGACATATGGAGGAGGGTGGCTGGCTGACATATGGAGGAGGGAGGTTGGCTGACATATGGAGGAGGGTGGCTGACACATGGAGGAGGCTGGCTGACATATGGAGGAGGGCTGCTGGCTGACATATGGAGGAGGGTGGCTGGCTGACATATGAAAGAGGCTGGCTGGCTGACATATGGAGGAGGCTGGCTGGCTGGCTGACTGACAGACGGAGGAGGCTGGCTGGCAGACGGAGGAGGCTGGCTGGCTGACATATGGTGGAGACTGCCTGACATATGGAGGAGGGTGGCTGGCTGACATATGGAGGAGGGTGGCTGGCTGACATATGGAGGAGGGAGGCTGGCTGACATATGGAGGAGGGAGGCTGGCTGACAATGGAGGAGGGAGGATGGCTGACATATGGAGGAGCGAGGCTGGCTGACATATGGAGGAGGGTGGCTGGCTGACATATGGAGGAGGGAGGCTGACATATGGAGGAGGGTGGCTTGCTGACGAATGGAGGAGGCTGGCTGACACATGGAGGAGGGTGGCTGGCTGACACATTGAGGAGGGTGGCTGGCTGACATATGGAGGAGGGTGGCTGGCTGACATATGGAGGAGGGTGGCTGGCTGACATATGGAGGAGGGAGGCTGGCTGACATATGGAGGAGGGAGGCTGGCTGACATATGGAGGAGGGAGGCTGGCTGACATATGGAGGAGGGAGGTTGGCTGACATATGGAGGAGCGAGGCTGGCTGACATATGGAGGAGGGAGGCTGACATATGGAGGAGGGAGGCTGACATATGGAGGAGGGAGGCTGGCTGACACATGGAGGAGGGTGGCTGGCTGACACATGGAGGAGGGTGGCTGGCTGACATATGGAGGAGGGTGGCTGGCTGACATATGGAGGAGGGAGGCTGGCTGACATATGGAGGAGGGTGGCTGGCTGACATATGGAGGAGGGTGGCTGGCTGACATATCGAGGATTGTGGCTGACATATGGAGGAGGGAGGCTGACACATGGAGGAGGCTGGCTGACACATGGAGGAGGCTGGCTGACACATTGAGGAGGCTGGCTGACACATGGAGGAGGCTGGCTGACACATGGAGGAGGGTGGCTGACACATGGAGGAGGCTGACTGACACATGGAGGAGGGAGGCTGGCTGACATATGGAGGAGGGAGGCTGGCTGACATATGGAGGAGGGTGGCTGACATATGGAGGAGGGTGGCTGACATATGGAGGAGGGTGGCTGGCTGACATATGGAGGAGGGTGGCTGGCTGAGATATGGAGGAGGGTGGCTGGCGGAGATATGGAAGAGGGTGGCTGGCTGACATATGGAGAAGGCTGGCTGGCTGACATATGGAGGAGGCTGGCTGGCTGACATATGGAGGAGGCTGGCTGGCTGTCATACGGAGGAGGCTGGCTGGCTGACATATGGAGGAGGGAGGCTGGCTGACATATGGAGGAGGGAGGTTGGCTGACATATGGAGGAGGGAGGCTGGCTGACATATGGAGGAGCGAGGCTGGCTGACATATGGAGGAGGGAGGCTGACATATGGAGGAGGGAGGCTGACATATGGAGGAGGGTGGCTTGCTGCCGTATGGAGGAGGCTGGCTGACACATGGAGGAGGGTGGCTGGCTGACATATGGAGGAGGGTGGCTTGCTGACATATGGAGGAGGGTGGCTGGCTGACATATGGAGGAGGGTGGCTGGCTGACATATGGAGGAGGGTGGCTGGCTGACATATGGAGGAGGGTGGCTGACATATGGAGGAGGGAGGCTGACACATGGAGGAGGCTGGCTGACACATGGAGGAGGCTGGCTTACACATTGAGGAGGCTGGCTGACACATGGAGGAGGCTGGCTGACACATGGAGGAGGCTGGCTGACACATGGAGGAGGGTGGCTGACACATGGAGGAGGCTGGCTGACACATGGAGGAGGCTGGCTGACACATGGAGGAGGATGGCTGGCTGACATATGGAGGAGGGAGGCTGGCTGACATATGGAGGAGGGTGGCTGACATATGGAGGAGGGTGGCTGACATATGGAGGAGGGTGGCTGGCTGACATATGGAGGAGGGTGGCTGGCTGAGATATGGAGGAGGGTGGCTGGCGGAGATATGGAGGAGGGTGGCTGGCTGACATATGGAGAAGGCTGGCTGGCTGACATATGGAGGAGGCTGGCTGGCTGACATATGGAGGAGGCTGGCTGGCTGACATACGGAGGAGGCTGGCTGGCTGACATACGGAGGAGGCTGGCTGGCTGACATACGGAGGAGGCTGGCTGGCATACGGAGGAGGCTGGCTGGCTGACATATGGGGGAGACTGGCTGACATATGCAGGAGACTGGCTGACATATGAAAGAGACTGGCTGACACATGGAGGAGGGTGGCTGGCTGACATATGGAGGAGGGAGGCTGACATATGGAGGAGACTGGCTGACACATGGAGGAGGCTGGCTGACACATGGAGGAGGCTGGCTGACACATGGAGGAGGCTGGCTGACATATGGAGGAGGCTGGCTGACACATGGAGGAGGCTGGCTGACACATGGAGGAGGCTGGCTGACACATGGAGGAGGCTGGCTGACACATGGAGGAGGCTGGCTGACACATGGAGGAGGCTGGCTGACACATGGAGGAGGCTGGCTGACACATGGAGGAGGCTGGCTGACAAATGAAGGAGGGTGGCTGGCTGACATATGGAGGAGGGTGGCTGGCTGACTAATGGAGGAGGGTGGCTGACATATGCAGGAGGATGGCTGGCTGACATATGGAGGAGGGAGGCTGACATACGGAGGAGGGAGGCTGACATATAAAGGAGGTTGGCTGACTGACATATGGAGGAGGGAGGCTGACATATAGAGGAGACTGGCTGACATATGGAGGAGACTGGCTGACAAATGGAGGAGACTGGCTGACATATGGAGGAGGGTGGCTGGCTGACATATGGAGGAGGGTGGCTGGCTGACATTTTGAGGAGGGAGGCTTGCTGACATATTGAGGAGGGTGGCTGGCATATGGAGGAGGGTGGCTGGCTGACATATGGAGGAGGGAGGCTGACATAGGGAGGAGGGTGGCTTGCTGACGTATGGAGGAGGCTGGCTGACGTATGGAGGAGGCTGGCTGACACATGGAGGAGGGTGGCTGGCTGACATATGGAGGAGGGTGGCTGGCTGACATATGGAGGAGGGAGGCTGGCTGACATATGGAGGAGGGAGGCTGGCTGTTATATGGAGGAGCGAGGCTGGCTGACATATGGAGGAGGGTGGCTGGCTGACATATGGAGGAGGGAGGCTGACATATGGAGGAGGGATGCTGACACATGGAGGAGGCTGACTGACACATGGAGGAGGGTGGCTGGCACATGGGAGGCTGGCTGACTCATGGAGGAGGGTGGCTGGCTGACATATGAAGGAGGGAGGCTGGCTGACATATGGAGGAGGGTGGCTGGCGGAGATATGGAGGAGGGTGGCTGGCTGACATATGGAGAAGGCTGGCTGGCTGACATATGGAGGAGGCTGGCTGGCTGACATACGGAGGAGGCTGGCTGGCTGACATACGGAGGAGGCTGGCTGGCTGACATATGGGGGAGACTGGCTGACATATGAAGGAGACTGGCTGACACATGGAGGAGGGTGGCTGGCTGACATATGGAGGAGGGAGGCTGACATATGGAGGAGACTGGCTGACACATGGAGGAAGCTGGCTGACATATGGAGGAGGCTGGCTGACACATGGAGGAGGCTGGCTGACACATGGAGGAGGCTGGCTGACATATGGAGGAGGCTGGCTGACACATGGAGGAGGCTGGCTGACACATGGAGGAGGCTGGCTGACACATGGAGGAGGCTGGCTGACACATGGAGGAGGCTGGCTGACACATGGAGGAGGGTGGCTGACAAATGAAGGAGGGTGGCTGGCTGACATATGGAGGAGGGTGGCTGGCTGACTAATGGAGGAGGGTGGCTGGCTGACTAATGGAGGAGGGTGGCTGACATATGGAGGAGGATGGCTGGCTGACATATGGAGGAGGGATGCTGACACATGGAGGAGGCTGGCTGACACATGGAGGAGGGTGGCTGGCACATGGGAGGCTGGCTGACTCATGGAGGAGGGTGGCTGGCTGACATATGGAGGAGGGAGGCTGGCTGACATATGGAGGAGGGTGGCTGACATATGGAGGAGGGTGGCTGACATATGGAGGAGGGTGGCTGACATATGGAGGAGGGTGGCTGACATATGGAGGAGGGTGGCTGACATATGGAGGAGGGTGGCTGGCTGACATATGGAGGAGGGTGGCTGGCTGACATATGGAGGAGGGTGGCTGGCTGACATATGGAGGAGGGTGGCTGGCTGAGATATGGAGGAGGGTGGCTGGCTGACATATGGAGGAGGCTGGCTGGCTGACATATGGAGGAGGCTGGCTGGCTGACATACGGAGGAGGCTGGCTGGCTGACATACGGAGGAGGCTGGCTGGCATGCGGAGGAGGCTGGCTGGCTGACATATGGTGGAGGGAGGCTGGCTGACATATAGAGGAGGGAGGCTGGTTGACATATGGAGGAGGGTGGCTGGTATATGGAGGAGGGTGGCTGGCTGACATATGGAGGAGGGAGGCTGACATATGGAGGAGGGTGGCTTGCTGACATATGGAGGAGGCTGGCTGACACATGGAGGAGGGTGGCTAGCTGACATATGGAGGAGGGTGGCTGGCTGACATATGGAGGAGGGTGGCTGGCTGACATAGAGGATGGTGGCTCACATATGGAGGAGGGAGGCTGACATATGGAGGAGGCTGGCTCACACATGGAGGAGGCTGGCTGACACATGGAGGAGGGTGGCTGACATATGGAGGAGGGAGGTTGGCTGACATATGGAGGAGGGTGGCTGACACATGGAGGACTCTGGCTGACATATGGAGGAGGGTGGCTGGCTGACATATGGAGGAGGGTGGCTGGCTGACATATGAAAGAGGCTGGCTGGCTGACATATGGAGGAGGCTGGCTGGCTGGCTGACTGACAGACGGAGGAGGCTGGCTGGCAGACGGAGGAGGCTGGCTGGCTGACATATGGTGGAGACTGCCTGACATATGGAGGAGGGTGGCTGGCTGACATATGGAGGAGGCTGGCTGGCTGACATATGGAGGAGGGAGGCTGGCTGACATATGGAGGAGGGAGGATGGCTGACATATGGAGGAGCGAGGCTGGCTGACATATGGAGGAGGGAGGCTGACATATGGAGGAGGGAGGCTGACATATGGAGGAGGGATGCTGACACATGGAGGAGGCTGGCTGACACATGGAGGAGGGTGGCTGGCACATGGGAGGCTGGCTGACTCATGGAGGAGGGTGGCTGGCTGACATATGGAGGAGGGAGGCTGGCTGACATATGGAGGAGGGTGGCTGACATATGGAGGAGGGTGGCTGACATATGGAGGAGGGTGGCTGGCTGACATATGGAGGGGGGTGGCTGGCTGACATATGGAGGAGGGTGGCTGGCTGAGATATGGAGGAGGGTGGCTGGCTGACATATGGAGGAGGCTGGCTGGCTGACATATGGAGGAGGCTGGCTGGCTGACATACGGAGGAGGCTGGCTGGCTGACATACGGAGGAGGCTGGCTGGCATGCGGAGGAGGCTGGCTGGCTGACATATGGTGGAGACTGGCTGACATATGGAGGAGACTGGCTGACATAAGGAGGAGACTGGCTGACATATGGGGGAGACTGGCTGACATATGAAGGAGACTGGCTGACACATGGAGGAGGGAGGCTGGCTGACATATGGAGGAGGGAGGCTGGCTGACATATAGAGGAGGGAGGCTGGCTGACATATGGAGGAGGGTGGCTGGTATATGGAGGAGGGTGGCTGGCTGACATATGGAGGAGGGAGGCTGACATATGGAGGAGGGTGGCTTGCTGACATATGGAGGAGGCTGGCTGACACATGGAGGAGGGTGGCTAGCTGACATATGGAGGAGGGTGGCTGGCTGACATATGGAGGAGGGTGGCTGGCTGACATAGAGGATGGTGGCTCACATATGGAGGAGGGAGGCTGACATATGGAGGAGGCTGGCTCACACATGGAGGAGGCTGGCTGACACATGGAGTAGGGTGGCTGACATATGGAGGAGGGAGGTTGGCTGACATATGGAGGAGGGTGGCTGACACATGGAGGACTCTGGCTGACATATGGAGGAGGGTGGCTGGCTGACATATGGAGGAGGGTGGCTGGCTGACATATGAAAGAGGCTGGCTGGCTGACATATGGAGGAGGCTGGCTGGCTGGCTGACTGACAGACGGAGGAGGCTGGCTGGCAGACGGAGGAGGCTGGCTGGCTGACATATGGTGGAGACTGCCTGACATATGGAGGAGGGTGGCTGGCTGACATATGGAGGAGGCTGGCTGGCTGACATATGGAGGAGGGAGGCTGGCTGACATATGGAGGAGGGAGGATGGCTGACATATGGAGGAGCGAGGCTGGCTGACAAATGGAGGAGGGAGGCTGACATATGGAGGAGGGTGGCTTGCTGACGAATGGAGGAGGCTGGCTGACACATGGAGGAGGGTGGCTGGCTGACACATTGAGGAGGGTGGCTGGCTGACATATGGAGGAGGGTGGCTGGCTGACATATGGAGGAGGGAGGATGGCTGACATATGGAGGAGCGAGGCTGGCTGACATATGGAGGAGGGTGGCTGGCTGACATATGGAGGAGGGAGGCTGACATATGGAGGAGGGTGGCTTGCTGACGAATGGAGGAGGCTGGCTGACACATGGAGGAGGGTGGCTGGCTGACACATGGGGGAGGGTGGCTGGCTGACACATTCAGGAGGGTGGCTGGCTGACATATGGAGGAGGGTGGCTGGCTGACATATGGAGGAGGGTGGCTGGCTGACATATGGAGGAGGGAGGCTGGCTGACATATGGAGGAGGGAGGCTGGCTGACATATGGAGGAGGGAGGCTGGCTGACATATGGAGGAGGGAGGCTGGCTGACATATGGAGGAGGGAGGCTGGCGACATATGGAGGAGCGAGGCTGGCTGACATATGGAGGAGGGAGGCTGACATATGGAGGAGGGAGGCTGACATATGGAGGAGGGTGGCTTGCTGACGTATGGAGGAGGCTGGCTGACACATGGAGGAGGGTGGCTGGCTGACATATGGAGGAGGGTGGCTGGCTGACATATGGAGGAGGGTGGCTGGCTGACATATGGAGGAGGGAGGCTGGCTGACATATGGAGGAGGGAGGCCAGCTGACATATGGAGGAGGGTGGCTGGCTGACATAGAGGATTGTGGCTGACATATGGAGGAGGGAGGCTGACACATGGAGGAGGCTGGCTGACACATGGAGGAGGCTGGCTGACACATTGAGGAGGCTGGCTGACACATGGAGGAGGCTGGCTGACACATGGAGGAGGCTGCCTGACACATGGAGGAGGGTGGCTGACACATGGAGGAGGCTGGCTGACACATGGAGGAGGGTGGCTGACACATGGAGGAGGGTGGCTGGCTGACATATGGAGGAGGGAGGCTGGCTGACATATGGAGGAGGGTGGCTGACATATGGAGGAGGGTGGCTGACATATGGAGGAGGGTGGCTGGCTGAGATATGGAGGAGGGTGGCTGGCTGAGATATGGAGGAGGGTGGCTGGCGGAGATATGGAGGAGGGTGGCTGGCTGACATATGGAGAAGGCTGGCTGGCTCACATATGGAGGAGGCTGGCATGCTGACATATGGAGGAGGCTGGCTGGCTGACATATGGAGGAGGCTGGCTGGCTGACATACGGAGGAGGCTGGCTGGCTGACATATGGAGGAGGGAGGCTGGCTGACATATGGAGGAGGGAGGCTGGCTGACATATGGAGGAGGGAGGCTGGCTGACATATGGAGGAGG
This sequence comes from Oncorhynchus clarkii lewisi, assembly GCF_045791955.1. NCBI lineage: Eukaryota > Metazoa > Chordata > Actinopteri > Salmoniformes > Salmonidae > Oncorhynchus > Oncorhynchus clarkii. The sequence continues at coordinate 35,783,231 of NC_092173.1, read as the reverse complement.
GAGGCTGGCTGACATATGGAGGAGGGTGGCTGGCTGACATATGGAGGAGGGTGGCTGGCTGACATATGGAGGAGGGTGGCTGGCTGACATATGGAGGAGGGAGGCTGGCTGACATATGGAGGAGGGAGGCCAGCTGACATATGGAGGAGGGTGGCTGGCTGACATAGAGGATTGTGGCTGACATATGGAGGAGGGAGGCTGACACATGGAGGAGGCTGGCTGACACATGGAGGAGGCTGGCTGACACATGGAGGAGGCTGGCTGACACATGGAGGAGGCTGGCTGACACATGGAGGAGGCTGCCTGACACATGGAGGAGGGTGGCTGACACATGGAGGAGGCTGGCTGACACATGGAGGAGGGTGGCTGACACATGGAGGAGGGTGGCTGGCTGACATATGGAGGAGGGAGGCTGGCTGACATATGGAGGAGGGTGGCTGACATATGGAGGAGGGTGGCTGACATATGGAGGAGGGTGGCTGGCTGAGATATGGAGGAGGGTGGCTGGCTGAGATATGGAGGAGGGTGGCTGGCGGAGATATGGAGGAGGGTGGCTGGCTGACATATGGAGAAGGCTGGCTGGCTCACATATGGAGGAGGCTGGCATGCTGACATATGGAGGAGGCTGGCTGGCTGACATATGGAGGAGGCTGGCTGGCTGACATACGGAGGAGGCTGGCTGGCTGACATATGGAGGAGGGAGGCTGGCTGACATATGGAGGAGGGAGGCTGGCTGACATATGGAGGAGGGAGGCTGGCTGACATATGGAGGAGGGAGGCTGGCTGACATATGGAGGAGCGAGGCTGGCTGACATATGGAGGAGGGAGGCTGACATATGGAGGAGGGAGGCTGACATATGGAGGAGGGTGGCTTGCTGACGTATGGAGGAGGCTGGCTGACACATGGAGGAGGGTGGCTGGCTGACATATGGAGGAGGGTGGCTGGCTGACATATGGAGGAGGGTGGCTGGCTGACATATGGAGGAGGGAGGCTGGCTGACATATGGAGGAGGGTGGCTGGCTGACATATGGAGGAGGGTGGCTGGCTGACATATCGAGGATTGTGGCTGACATATGGAGGAGGGAGGCTGACACATGGAGGAGGCTGGCTGACACATGGAGTAGGCTGGCTGACACATTGAGGAGGCTGGCTGACACATGGAGGAGGCTGGCTGACACATGGAGGAGGGTGGCTGACACATGGAGGAGGCTGGCTGACACATGGATGAGGCTGGCTGACACATGGAGGAGGGTGGCTAGCTGACATATGGAGGAGGGAGGGTGACTGACATATGGAGGAGGGTGGCTGACATATGGAGGAGGGTGGCTGGCTGACATATGGAGGAGGGTGGCTGACACATGGAGGAGGCTGGCTGACACATGGATGAGGCTGGCTGACACATGGAGGAGGGTGGCTAGCTGACATATGGAGGAGGGAGGGTGGCTGACATATGGAGGAGGGTGGCTGACATATGGAGGAGGGTGGCTGGCTGACATATGGAGGAGGGTGGCTGGCTGACATATGGAGGAGGGTGGCTGGCGGAGATATGGAGGAGGGTGGCTGGCTGACATATGGAGAAGGCTGGCTGGCTGACATATGGAGGAGGCTGGCTGGCTGACATATGGAGGAGGCTGGCTGGCTGACATATGGAGGAGGCTGGCTGGCTGACATACGGAGGAGGCTGGCTGGCATACGGAGGAGGCTGGCTGGCATACGGAGGAGGCTGGCTGACATATGGGGGAGACTGGCTGACATATGCAGGAGACTGGCTGACATATGAAGGAGACTGGCTGACATATGAAGGAGACTGGCTGACACATGGAGGAGGGTGGCTGACACATGGAGGAGGCTGGCTGACACATGGAGGAGGCTGGCTGACACATGGAGGAGGCTGGCTGACATATGGAGGAGGCTGGCTGACACATGGAGGAGGCTGGCTGACACATGGAGGAGGCTGGCTGACACATGGAGGAGGCTGGCTGACACATGGAGGAGGCTGGCTGACACATGGAGGAGGCTGGCTGACACATGGAGGAGGCTGGCTGACACATGGAGGAGGCTGGCTGACACATGGAGGAGGCTGGCTGACACATGGAGGAGGCTGGCTGACACACGGAGGAGGCTGGCTGACAAATGAAGGAGGGTGGCTGGCTGACATATGGAGGAGGGTGGCTGGCTGACTAATGGAGGAGGGTGGCTGACATATGGAGGAGGATGGCTGGCTGACATATGGAGGAGGGAGGCTGACATATGGAGGAGGGAGGCTGACATATAAAGGAGGTTGGCTGACTGACATATGGAGGAGGGAGGCTGACACATAGAGGAGACTGGCTGACATATGGAGGAGACTGGCTGACAAATGGAGGAGACTGGCTGACATATAGAGGAGACTGGCTGACATATGGAGGAGGGTGGCTGGCTGACATATGAAGGAGGGTGGCTGGCTGACATTTTGAGGAGGGAGGCTTGCTGACATATTGAGGAGGGTGGCTGGCATATGGAGGAGGGTGGCTGGCTGACATATGGAGGAGGGAGGCTGACATATGGAGGAGGGTGGCTTGCTGACGTATGGAGGATGCTGGCTGACACATGGAGGAGGGTGGCTGGCTGACATATGGAGGAGGGTGGCTGGCTGACATATGGAGGAGGGAGGCTGGCTGACATATGGAGGAGGGAGGCTGGCTGACATATGGAGGAGGGAGGCTGACATATGGAGGAGGCTGGCTGACACATGGAGGAGGCTGGCTGGCTGACACATGGAGGAGGCTGGCTGACACATGGAGGAGGCTGGCTCACACATGGAGGAGGCTGGCTGACACATGGAGGAGGGTGGCTGACACATGGAGGAGGCTGGCTGACACATGGATGAGGCTGGCTGACACATGGAGGAGGGTGGCTAGCTGACATATGGAGGAGGGAGGGTGGCTGACATATGGAGGAGGGTGGCTGACATATGGAGGAGGGTGGCTGGCTGACATATGGAGGAGGGTGGCTGGCTGACATATGGAGGAGGGTGGCTGGCGGAGATATGGAGGAGGGTGGCTGGCGGAGATATGGAGGAGGGTGGCTGGCTGACATATGGAGAAGGCTGGCTGGCTGACATATGGAGGAGGCTGGCTGGCTGACATATGGAGGAGGCTGGCTGGCTGACATATGGAGGAGGCTGGCTGGCTGACATACGGAGGAGGCTGGCTGGCATACGGAGGAGGCTGGCTGACATATGGGGGAGACTGGCTGACATATGCAGGAGACTGGCTGACATATGAAGGAGACTGGCTGACATATGAAGGCTGGCTGACACACGGAGGAGGCTGGCTGACAAATGAAGGAGGGTGGCTGGCTGACATATGGAGGAGGGTGGCTGGCTGACTAATGGAGGAGGGTGGCTGACATATGGAGGAGGATGGCTGGCTGACATATGGAGGAGGGAGGCTGACATATGGAGGAGGGAGGCTGACATATAAAGGAGGTTGGCTGACTGACATATGGAGGAGGGAGGCTGACACATAGAGGAGACTGGCTGACATATGGAGGAGACTGGCTGACAAATGGAGGAGACTGGCTGACATATAGAGGAGACTGGCTGACATATGGAGGAGGGTGGCTGGCTGACATATGAAGGAGGGTGGCTGGCTGACATTTTGAGGAGGGAGGCTTGCTGACATATTGAGGAGGGTGGCTGGCATATGGAGGAGGGTGGCTGGCTGACATATGGAGGAGGGAGGCTGACATATGGAGGAGGGTGGCTTGCTGACGTATGGAGGATGCTGGCTGACACATGGAGGAGGGTGGCTGGCTGACATATGGAGGAGGGTGGCTGGCTGACATATGGAGGAGGGAGGCTGGCTGACATATGGAGGAGGGAGGCTGGCTGACATATGGAGGAGGGAGGCTGACATATGGAGGAGGGATGCTGACACATGGAGGAGGCTGGCTGACACATGGAGGAGGGTGGCTGGCACATGGGAGGCTGGCTGACTCATGGAGGAGGGTGGCTGGCTGACATATGGAGGAGGGTGGCTGGCTGAGATATGGAGGAGGGTGGCTGGCTGACATATGGAGAAGGCTGGCTGGCTGACATATGGAGGAGGCTGGCTGGCTGACATATGGAGGAGGCTGGCTGGCTGACATATGGAGGAGGCTGGCTGGCTGACATACGGAGGAGGCTGGCTGGCTGACATATGGGGGAGACTGGCTGACATATGAAGGAGACTGGCTGACACATGGAGGAGGGTGGCTGGCTGACATATGGAGGAGGGAGGCTGACATATGGAGGAGACTGGCTGACACATGGAGGAGGCTGGCTGACATATGGAGGAGGCTGGCTGACACATGGAGGAGGCTGGCTGACACATGGAGGAGGCTGGCTGACATATGGAGGAGGCTGGCTGACACATGGAGGAGGCTGGCTGACACATGGAGGAGGCTGGCTGACACATGGAGGAGGCTGGCTGACACATGGAGGAGGCTGGCTGACACATGGAGGAGGCTGGCTGACACATGGAGGAGGGTGGCTGACAAATGAAGGAGGGTGGCTGGCTGACAAATGAAGGAGGGTGGCTGGCTGACATATGGAGGAGGGTGGCTGGCTGACTAATGTAGGAGGGTGGCTGACATATGGAGGAGGATGGCTGGCTGACATATGGAGGAGGGAGGCTGACATATAAAGGAGGGTGGCTGACTGACATATGGAGGAGGGAGGCTGACATATAGAGGAGACTGGCTGACATATGGAGGAGACTGGCTGACAAATGGAGGAGACTGGCTGACATATAGACGAGACTGGCTGACATATGGAGGAGGGTGGCTGGCTGACATATGGAGGAGGGTGGCTGGCTGACATTTTGAGGAGGGAGGCTTGCTGACATATTGAGGAGGGTGGCTGGCATATGGAGGAGGGAGGCTGACATATGGAGGAGGGTGGCTTGCTGACGTATGGAGGAGGCTGGCTGACACATGGAGGAGGGTGGCTGGCTGACATATGGAGGAGGGTGGCTGGCTGACATATGGAGTAGGGAGGCTGGCTGACATATGGAGGAGGGAGGCTGGCTGACATATGGAGGAGGGAGGCTGGCTGACATATGTAGGAGCGAGGCTGGCTGACATATGGAGGAGGGTGGCTGGCTGACATATGGAGGGTGGCTGGCTGACATATGGAGGAGGGAGGCTGACACATGGAGGAGGCTGGCTGACATGGAGGAGGGTGGCTGGCACATGGGAGGCTGGCTGACTCATGGAGGAGGGTGGCTGGCTGACATATGGAGGAGGGAGGCTGGCTGACATATGGAGGAGGGTGGCTGACATATGGAGGAGGGTGGCTAGCTGACATATGGAGGAGGGTGGCTAGCTGACATATGGAGGAGGGTGGCTGGCTGACATATGGAGGAGGGTGGCTGGCTGGCTGAGATATGGAGGAGGGTGGCTGGCTGACATATGGAGGAGGCTGGCTGGCTGACATATGGAGGAGGCTGGCTGGCTGACATATGGAGGAGGCTGGCTGGCTGACATACGGAGGAGGCTGGCTGGCTGACATACGGAGGAGGCTGGCTGGCATACGGAGGAGGCTGGCTGGCTGACATATGGTGGAGACTGGCTGACATATGGAGGAGACTGGCTGACATAAGGAGGAGACTGGCTGACATATGGGGGAGACTGGCTGACATATGAAGGAGACTGGCTGACACATGGAGGAGGGTGGCTGGCTGACATATGGAGGAGGGAGGCTGACATATGGAGGAGACTGGCTGACACATGGAGGAGGCTGGCTGACATATGGAGGAGGCTGGCTGACACATGGAGGAGGCTGGCTGACACATGGAGGAGGCTGGCTGACACATGGAGGAGGCTGGCTGACACATGGAGGAGGCTGGCTGACACATGGAGGAGGCTGGCTGACACATGGAGGAGGCTGGCTGACACATGGAGGAGGCTGGCTGACACATGGAGGAGGGTGGCTGACAAATGAAGGAGGGTGGCTGGCTGACATATGGAGGAGGGTGGCTGGCTGACTAATGGAGGAGGGTGGCTGACATATGGAGGAGGGAGGCTGACATATGGAGGAGGGAGGCTGACATATGGAGGAGGGAGGCTGACATATGGAGGAGGGTGGCTGACTGACATATGGAGGAGGGAGGCTGACATATAGAGGAGACTGGCTGACATATGGAGGAGACTGGCTGACAAATGGAGGAGACTGGCTGACATATAGAGGAGACTGGCTGACATATGGAGGAGGGTGGCTGGCTGACATATGGAGGAGGGTGGCTGGCTGACATTTTGAGGAGAGAGACTTGCTGACATATGGAGGAGGGAGGCTTGCTGACATATGGAGGAGGGAGGCTGGCTGACATATGGAGGAGGGAGGCTGGCTGACATATGGAGGAGGGTGGCTGACATATGGAGGAGGGAGACTGGCTGACATATGGAGGAGGGTGGCTGACATATGGAGGAGGGTGGCTGACATATGGAGGAGGGTGGCTGACTGACATATATAAGAGACTGGCTGACATATAGAGGAGGGTGGCTGACATATAGAGGAGACTGGCTGACATATAGAGGAGACTGGCTGACATATAGAGGAGGGTGGCTGACATATGGAGGAGACTGGCTGACATATAGAGGAGACTGGCTGACATATAGAGGAAACTAGCTGACATATGGAGGAGGGTGGCTGACTGACATATAGAGGAGGCTGGCTGGCATATGGAGGAGGCTGGCTGACATATAGAGGAGGGAGGCTGACATATAGAGGAGGGTGGTAGGCTGACATATGGAGGAGGGTGGCTGACATATGGAGGAGGGTGGCTGACTGACATATGGATAAGGGAGGCTGGCTGACATATGGAGGAGGGTGGCTGGCTTACATATGGAGGAGGGAGGCTGGCTTACATATGGAGGAGGGAGGCTGGCTGACTAATGGAGGAGGGTGGCTGACATATGGAGGAGGATGGCTGGCTGACATATGGAGGAGGGAGGCTGACATATGGAGGAGGGAGGCTGACATATGGAGGAGGGAGGCTGACATATGGAGGAGGGAGGCTGACATATGGAGGAGGGTGGCTGACATATGGAGGTGGGTGGCTGGCTGACATATGGAGGAGACTGGCTGACTAATGGAGGAGGGTGGCTGACATATGGAGGAGGGTGGCTGACATATGAAGGAGGGTGGCTGACATATAGAGGAGGGTGGCTGACATTTTGAGGAGAGAGACTTGCTGACATATGGAGGAGGGAGGCTTGCTGACATATGGAGGAGGGAGGCTGGCTGACATATGGAGGAGGGAGGCTGGCTGACATATGGAGGAGGGTGGCTGACATATGGAGGAGGGAGACTGGCTGACATATGGAGGAGGGTGGCTGACATATGGAGGAGGGTGGCTGACATATGGAGGAGGGTGGCTGACTGACATATATAAGAGACTGGCTGACATATAGAGGAGGGTGGCTGACATATAGAGGAGACCTGCTGACATATAGAGGAGACTGGCTGACATATAGAGGAGGGTGGCTGACATATGGAGGAGACTGGCTGACATATAGAGGAGACTGGCTGACATATAGAGGAAACTAGCTGACATATGGAGGAGGGTGGCTGACTGACATATAGAGGAGGCTGGCTGGCATATGGAGGAGGCTGGCTGACATATAGAGGAGGGAGGCTGACATATAGAGGAGGGTGGTAGGCTGACATATGGAGGAGGGTGGCTGACATATGGAGGAGGGTGGCTGACTGACATATGGATAAGGGAGGCTGGCTGACATATGGAGGAGGGTGGCTGGCTTACATATGGAGGAGGGAGGCTGGCTTACATATGGAGGAGGGAGGCTGGCTGACTAATGGAGGAGGGTGGCTGACATATGGAGGAGGATGGCTGGCTGACATATGGAGGAGGGAGGCTGACATATGGAGGAGGGAGGCTGACATATGGAGGAGGGAGGCTGACATATGGAGGAGGGAGGCTGACATATGGAGGAGGGTGGCTGACATATGGAGGTGGGTGGCTGGCTGACATATGGAGGAGACTGGCTGACTAATGGAGGAGGGTGGCTGACATATGGAGGAGGGTGGCTGACATATGAAGGAGGGTGGCTGACATATAGAGGAGGGTGGCTGACATATGGAGGAGACTGGCTGACATATAGAGGAGACTGGCTGATATATGGAGGAGGGTGGCTGACTGACATATAGAGGAGGCTGGCTGGCATATGGAGGAGGATGGCTGGCTGACATATGGAGGAGGGAGGCTGACATATGGAGGAGGGAGGCTGACATATGGAGGAGGGAGGCTGACATATGGAGGAGGGAGGCTGACATATGGAGGAGGGAGGCTGACATATGGAGGAGGGTGGCTGACATATGGAGGTGGGTGGCTGGCTGACATATGGAGGAGACTGGCTGACTAATGGAGGAGGGTGGCTGACATATGGAGGAGGGTGGCTGACATATGGAGGAGGGTGGCTGACATATAGAGGAGGGTGGCTGACATATGGAGGAGACTGGCTGACATATAGAGGAGACTGGCTGACATATAGAGGAAACTGGCTGACATATGGAGGAGGGTGGCTGACTGACATATAGAGGAGGCTGGCTGGCATATGGAGGAGGCTGGCTGACATATAGAGGAGGGAGGCTGACATATAGAGGAGGGTGGTAGGCTGACATATGGAGGAGGGTGGCTGACATATGGAGGAGGGTGGCTGACATATGGAGGAGGGTGGCTGACTGACATATGGATAAGGGAGGCTGGCTGACATATGGAGGAGGGTGGCTGGCTTACATATGGAGGAGGGAGGCTGGCTTACATATGGAGGAGGGAGGCTGGCTGACTAATGGAGGAGGGTGGCTGACATATGGAGGAGGATGGCTGGCTGACATATGGAGGAGGGAGGCTGACATATGGAGGAGGGAGGCTGACATATGGAGGAGGGAGGCTGACATATGGAGGAGGGTGGCTGACATATGGAGGTGGGTGGCTGGCTGACATATGGAGGAGGGTGGCTGGCTTACATATGGAGGAGGGAGGCTGGCTGACTAATGGAGGAGGGTGGCTGACATATGGAGGAGGGTGGCTGACATATGGAGGAGGATGGGATGCTGACATATGGAGGAGGATGGGATGCTGACATATGGAGGATGGAGGCTGACTGACATATGGAGGATGGAGGCTGACTGACATATGGAGGAGGGTGGCTGACTGACATATGGAGGAGACTGGCTGACATATATAGGAGACTGGCTGACATATAGAGGAGACTGGCTGACATATAGAGGAGGGTGGCTGACATATAGAGGAGACTGGCTGACATATAGAGGAAACTGGCTGACATATAGAGGAGGGAGGCTGACATATAGAGGAGGGTGGTAGGCTGACATATGGAGGAGGGTGGCTGACATATGGAGGAGGGTGGCTGACATATGGAGGAGGGTGGCTGACTGACATATGGATAAGGGAGGCTGGCTGACATATGGAGGAGGGTGGCTGGCTTACATATGGAGGAGGGAGGCTAGCTGACTAATGGAGGAGGGTGGCTGACATATGGAGGAGGATGGCTGGCTGACATATGGAGGAGGGAGGCTGACATATGGAGGAGGGAGGCTGACATATGGAGGAGGGAGGCTGACATATGGAGGAGGGAGGCTGGCTGACTAATGGAGGAGGGTGGCTGACATATGGAGGAGGGTGGCTGACATATGGAGGAGGATGGGATGCTGACATATGGAGGAGGATGGGATGCTGACATATGGAGGATGGAGGCTGACTGACATATGGAGGATGGAGGCTGACTGACATATGGAGGAGGGTGGCTGACTGACATATGGAGGAGACTGGCTGACATATAGAGGAGACTGGCTGACATATAGAGGAGACTGGCTGACATATAGAGGAGGGTGGCTGACATATAGAGGAGACTGGCTGACATATAGAGGAAACTGGCTGACATATAGAGGAGGGAGGCTGACATATAGAGGAGGGTGGTAGGCTGACATATGGAGGAGGGTGGCTGACATATGGAGGAGGGTGGCTGACATATGGAGGAGGGTGGCTGACTGACATATGGATAAGGGAGGCTGGCTGACATATGGAGGAGGGTGGCTGGCTTACATATGGAGGAGGGAGGCTAGCTGACTAATGGAGGAGGGTGGCTGACATATGGAGGAGGATGGCTGGCTGACATATGGAGGAGGGAGGCTGACATATGGAGGAGGGAGGCTGACATATGGAGGAGGGAGGCTGACATATGGAGGAGGGTGGCTGACATATGGAGGTGGGTGGCTGGCTGACATATGGAGGAGGGTGGCTGGCTGACATATGGAGGAGGGTGGCTGGCTTACATATGGAGGAGGGAGGCTGGCTGACTAATGGAGGAGGGTGGCTGACATATGGAGGAGGGTGGCTGACATATGGAGGAGGGTGGCTGACATATGGAGGAGGATGGGATGCTGACATATGGAGGATGGCTGGCTGACTGACATATGGAGGAGGGTGGCTGACTGACATATGGAGGAGGGTGGCTGACATATGGAGGAGGGTGGCTGACATTTGGAGGAGGGTGGCTGACATTTGGAGCAGGGTGGCTGACTGACATATGGAGGAGGGTGGCTGACTGACATATGGAGGAGGGTGGCTGACTGACATATGGAGGAGGGTGGCTGACTGACATATGGAGGAGGGTGGCTGACTGACATATGGAGGAGGGTGGCTGACTGACATATGGAGGACGGAGTCTGGCTGACTTATGGAGGAGGGTGGCTGGCTTACATATGGAGGAGGTAGGCTGGCTGACTAATGGAGGAGGGTGGCTGACATATGGAGGAGGGTGGCTGACATATGGAGGAGGATGGGATGCTGACATATGGAGGAGGATGGGATGCTGACATATGGAGGATGGAGGCTGACTGACATATGGAGGATGGAGGCTGACTGACATATGGAGGAGGGTGGCTGACTGACATATGGAGGAGACTGGCTGACATATAGAGGAGACTGGCTGACATATAGAGGAGACTGGCTGACATATAGAGGAGGGTGGCTGACATATAGAGGAGACTGGCTGACATATAGAGGAAACTGGCTGACATATAGAGGAGGGAGGCTGACATATAGAGGAGGGTGGTAGGCTGACATATGGAGGAGGGTGGCTGACATATGGAGGAGGGTGGCTGACATATGGAGGAGGGTGGCTGACTGACATATGGATAAGGGAGGCTGGCTGACATATGGAGGAGGGTGGCTGGCTTACATATGGAGGAGGGAGGCTAGCTGACTAATGGAGGAGGGTGGCTGACATATGGAGGAGGATGGCTGGCTGACATATGGAGGAGGGAGGCTGACATATGGAGGAGGGAGGCTGACATATGGAGGAGGGAGGCTGACATATGGAGGAGGGTGGCTGACATATGGAGGTGGGTGGCTGGCTGACATATGGAGGAGGGTGGCTGGCTGACATATGGAGGAGGGTGGCTGGCTGACATATGGAGGAGGGAGGCTGGCTGACTAATGGAGGAGGCTGGCTGACATATGGAGGAGGGTGGCTGACATATGGAGGAGGGTGGCTGACATATGGAGGAGGGTGGCTGACATATGGAGGAGGATGGGATGCTGACATATGGAGGATGGCTGGCTGACTGACATATGGAGGAGGGTGGCTGACTGACATATGGAGGAGGGTGGCTGACTGACATATGGAGGAGGGTGGCTGACTGACATATGGAGGAGGGTGGCTGACTGACATATGGAGGAGGGTGGCTGACATATGGAGGAGGGTGGCTGACATATGGAGGAGGGTGGCTGACTGACATATGGATAAGGGAGGCTGGCTGACATATGGAGGAGGGTGGCTGGCTTACATATGGAGGAGGGAGGCTAGCTGACTAATGGAGGAGGGTGGCTGACATATGGAGGAGGATGGCTGGCTGACATATGGAGGAGGGAGGCTGACATATGGAGGAGGGAGGCTGACATATGGAGGAGGGAGGCTGACATATGGAGGAGGGTGGCTGACATATGGAGGTGGGTGGCTGGCTGACATATGGAGGAGGGTGGCTGGCTGACATATGGAGGAGGGTGGCTGGCTTACATATGGAGGAGGGAGGCTGGCTGACTAATGGAGGAGGCTGGCTGACATATGGAGGAGGGTGGCTGACATATGGAGGAGGGTGGCTGACATATGGAGGAGGGTGGCTGACATATGGAGGAGGATGGGATGCTGACATATGGAGGATGGCTGGCTGACTGACATATGGAGGAGGGTGGCTGACTGACATATGGAGGAGGGTGGCTGACTGACATATGGAGGAGGGTGGCTGACTGACATATGGAGGAGGGTGGCTGACTGACATATGGAGGAGGGTGGCTGACTGACATATGGAGGAAGGTGGCTGACTGACATATGGAGGACGGAGGCTGGCTTACATATGGAGGAGGGTGGCTGGCTGACATATGGAGGAGGGTGGCTGGCTTACATATGGAGGAGGGAGGCTGGCTGACTAATGGAGGAGGCTGGCTGACATATGGAGGAGGGTGGCTGACATATGGAGGAGGGTGGCTGACATATGGAGGAGGGTGGCTGACATATGGAGGAGGATGGGATGCTGACATATGGAGGATGGCTGGCTGACTGACATATGGAGGAGGGTGGCTGACTGACATATGGAGGAGGGTGGCTGACATATGGAGGAGGGTGGCTGACATTTGGAGGAGGGTGGCTGACATTTGGAGGAGGGTGGCTGACTGACATATGGAGGAGGGTGGCTGACTGACATATGGAGGAGGGTGGCTGACTGACATATGGAGGAGGGTGGCTGACTGACATATGGAGGAGGGTGGCTGACTGACATATGGAGGAGGGTGGCTGACTGACATATGGAGGAGGGTGGCTGACTGACATATGGAGGAGGGTGGCTGACTGACATATGGAGGAAGGTGGCTGGCTTACATATGGAGGAGGTAGGCTGGCTGACTAATGGAGGAGGGTGGCTGACATATGGAGGAGGGTGGTTGGCTGACATATGAAGGAGGGAGGCTGGCTGACTAATGGAGGAGGGTGGCTGACATATGGAGGAGGGAGGCTGGCTGACTAATGGAGGAGGGTGGCTGACATATGGAGGAGGGTGGCTGACATATGGATGAAGGAGGCTGGCTGACTAATGGAGGAGGGTGGCTGACATATGGAAGAGGGTGGCTGGCTGACTAATGGAAGACGCTGGCTGACAGTGATTTGGAGGAGGCTGGCTGGCTGACATATGGAGGAGGCTGGATGGCTGACATATGGAGGAGGCTGGATGGCTGACATATGGATGAGGGTGGGAGGCTGACATATGGAAGACGCTGGCTGACAGACATTTGGAGGAGGGAGGCTGGCTGACATATAGAGGACGTTGGCTGACATATAGAGGAGGTTGGCTCATATACGGAGGAGGGAGGCTGACATACGGAGAAGGGTGGCTGGCTGACATATGGAGGAGGCTATCTGACATACGGAGGAGGGAGGCTGGCTGACACATGGAGGAGGGAGGCTGACATATGGAGGAGGGAGGCTGACATATGGAGGAGGGAGACTCACATATGGAGGAGGGAGGCTGGCTGACACATGGAGGAGCGAGGCTGACTTATGGAGGAGGGAGGCTCACATACAGAGAGGGTGGCTGACATATGGACGAGGGTGACTGGCTGACATATGGACGAGGCAGACTGACATATGAAGGAGGGTGGGAGCTGTGTGTAGTAGTAGTGATTGACAAGGGCCCAGAGTCAGGCTATCAGGAAAAACTCCAAGAATGAAGAATTTTAGAGGCCAGAGTTTTACCTGCGCTTATCCTGAATTTGGCAATGCATCAAGAGGATCTCCAGGCTTATACAGTATCGTTTCTTCTTCCCATTAGAAGGAGCTGTTCTAGAATGAAGACCTACATTAATAGAAATGAGAGCAAAACATGTTCTCGTTAATACTACAGTACACAGGTATGTGAATAAGAGACGGAGAGAGAGGTCAAGGAGTGAGAGAGAGGGGAGAGACAGGGAGGGAGAGAGTCAGGGGGAGAGAGTCAGAGAGGGGGAGAGTCAGGGAGAGAGAGAGAGAGAAGGGGGGGCGGAGAGAGGGGGAGAGTTAGGGAGGGAGAGAGTCAGGGGGAGAGAGTCAGAGAGGGGGGGAGAGTCAGGGAGAGAGTCAGGGAGGGAGAGAGTCAGGGAGAGAGAGAGAGGGGGAGAGTCAGGGAGAGAGAGAGAGAGAGAGAGCGAGAGAGAGAGAAGGGGGGGTGGAGAGAGGGGGAGAGTTAGGCAAGGAGAGAGAGAGAAGAAGGGGTGTCAGGAAGGGAGGGGCAGGGGAGAAACAGAGGAAGATGAGGAGAGAAAGAGAATAACAGATTTATAAAGGAACAAATGAAAAGAGTGTGCAGCCATCTGTAAATAAATCACTGGGCTAAACTGTATCAAACTGTACATGGGAACAGGGGAGAGAAGGGGAAATCTGGACGGAAGGAGTTTAAGTTTATTTCTATTTTTACAGGGATAGTACACATTAATCAACGTTTCAGTAAAAGTGCCAGTTTTAGCCACCCAGCTAATTTTCTACCACAGTCCCTGGGCAGGTTCTTAAAAAGTATGACAATAACAATACAGACAAACAATGAGCAGTGAGACCATGCAGAGCAACATAGAACAAAGAACACGTATCACCCAGACAGAGAAACATAGAACAAGGAACATGTACCACCCAGACAGAGAACATAGAACACTTATCACCCAGACAGAGAAACATAGAACAAGGAACATGTATCACCCAGACACAGAGAACAAGGAACACGTAGCACCCAGACACAGAGAACACGTATCACCCAGACAGAAAAACACAGGAGAAGCAACACGTATCACCCAGACAGAAAAACACAGGAGAAGCAACACGTATCACCCAGACAGAAAAACACAGGAGAAGCAACACGTATCACCCAGACAGAAAAATAGCACAAAAAGCAACAAAAACTAATTCCATAAAAGCAACAGAGTGTTTCCACACCTGACCAGCTACAGACAACCCATATCATGGAAAACGGCACCTGACCAGCTACAGACAACCCATATCATGGAAAACGGCAATACACAGCTAGGGATTATGTTCACTGGTCTGACTGGCCTTTAGCCATGTCTTCATGCTTTTTGTGAAGGTGGTGCAGTTGTGTGTCTGATGCCAGTTTATTCCAGACATGGGAAGCTCTCACAGAGAAAGCAGTTTGACTGAAGGTGCTTTTCCTTAAGGGAACTACACAGTCACTTCTCATGGCAGACCTTGTGGATCTGCTGCCATGGGTTTTCTGTTTGACTAATAAAACACTGAGTGGAGGAGGAGCCAGGCCATTTAGGATCTTGAATACAAGACATGTTTTGGTGTATTGCATAAAATGTTCCCAACTCAGGAGCTCATGCTTTCTGAGGATGTAACAGTGATGATGGCTATTGGGCTTCCTATCAAGCACTTTGAGAGCTTGTTTGTAGACAGACTGAATGGGTTTAAATGTGGTACAGCAAGCTTGGGCCCAAAGGGTAAATGGATAAAATGAGTAAATAGAGGGTTGGGGGTAATTAGATAGATAGTAGATAGAGAGATAGATAGAGAGAGAGAGAGTGTGTGTGTGTGTCATCTCAGGTCTCTTAGCTGGAGCTGTCAATCATAATTGATTTATTGATTTAATTTATTGATAATTAGAAGTAGTTGGCTGCTCCAGCCAGATACAGCATTAGAAACATTAACATGGCTGCTCCAGCATTACATACATTAACATGGCTGCTCCAGCATTACATACATTAACATGGCTGCTCCAGCATTACATACATTAACATGGCTGCTCCAGCATTACATACATTAACATGGCTGCTCCAGCATTACATACATTAACATGGCTGCTCCAGCATTACATACATTAACATGGCTGCTCCAGCATTACATACATTAACATGGCTGCTCCAGCACTACATACATTAACATGGCTGCTCCAGCACTACATACATTAACATGTATTGGGACGGCAGGTAGCCTAGTGGTTAGAGCATTGGGCCAGTAACCGAAAGCTGACAAGGTAAAAATATGTCATTCTGCCCCTGAACAAGGCAGTTAACCCACTGTCCCTAGACCAGTTAACCCACTGTTCCTAGACCAGTTAACCCACTGTTCCTAGACCAGTTAACCCACTGTTCCTAGACCAGTTAACCCACTGTTCCTAGACCAGTTAACCCACTGTTCCTAGACCAGTTAACCCACTGTTCCTAGACCAGTTAACCCACTGTTCCTAGACCAGTTAACCCACTGTTCCTAGACCAGTTAACCCACTGTTCCTAGACCAGTTAACCCACTGTTCCTAGACCAGTTAACCCACTGTTCC
This sequence comes from Oncorhynchus clarkii lewisi, assembly GCF_045791955.1. Taxonomy (NCBI): domain Eukaryota; kingdom Metazoa; phylum Chordata; class Actinopteri; order Salmoniformes; family Salmonidae; genus Oncorhynchus; species Oncorhynchus clarkii. The sequence goes on along the minus strand of NC_092173.1, from coordinate 35,766,858 downwards.
TAGGCCATCATTGTAAATAAGAATTTGTTCTTAACTGACTTGTCTGGTTAAATAAAGGTTAAATAAATACATACATATCATGTTAGCTTGTAGTGACTTCCTCATTTCAGAGTGTATGCAGTGGTCATGTGTGTGATGTTCTCTAAGCACAGTTTCAGAAGCTGACTTCCAGGATTAGAAACAGAGATCCTTGGTCACGTCATAGCTGGTAACCATCACAGAAACGCTCCAGGGGTCCAGCTCTGTGGAAGAGGTCTCTCTCTCTGTGTGTGTAGTGCTATGGCAGTAGCATAGTAGCTACAGTTCCTGTTCTTTCTATCCCTCAACATAACAAGTATTGGATATTTCACCTCTCTCTTCTCCTCGCTTTGCTTTTCTGTCTGTCAGCTAATAAGAAACCAGTGCCTGTTACTGGCCTGACACTGTGTGTGAGTGTGTGTTTATGAGAGTTTGAGAGGAAAACAGTATTCAATCTGTGTTGAAGGCAAGACTACTTCTGGGAAAGACTGTCTGCTTAATCAACCACAACACAATGTCAAAGATATGGAGTAGAGAGAAAGAACGAGATGGAGTGAGTAAAACGAAGAGAGAGGGAGAGAGAGAGGGAGAGAGAGAGGGAGAGAGAGAGAGAGAGAGAGAGAGAGGGAGAGAGGGAGAGAGAGGGAGTGAGTAAAACGAAGAGAGAGGGAGAGGGGGAGATGGAGAGAGGGAGAGAGTAAAACGAAGAGAGAGAGAGGGAGAGAGGGAAAGAGGGAGAGAGGGAGATGGAGAGGGAGTGTGTAAAATGAAGAGAGAGAGAGAGGGAGAGAGAGGGAGTGAGTAAAATGAAGAGAGAGAGAGAGGGGGAGGGGGTGATGGAGAGAGGGAGAGAGTACAATGAAGAGAGAGAGAGGGAGAGAGGGAGAGAGTAAAACGAAGAGAGGGAGAGGGGGAGAGGGAGAGAGTAAAACGAAGAGGGGGAGAGGGAGAGAGTAAAACGAAGAGAGAGAGAGGGGGAGAGTAAAACGAAGAGAGGGAGAGGGGGAGAGGGAGAGAGTAAAATGAAGAGAGAGAGAGGGAGAGGGATAGAGAGAGTCAGTGTTGGGGAAACAAGAAGGAAGTACCTGCTGTGAGAGCAGCAGCCAGAGCCACATCACATACTGTGACACCAGGCTGGGAACGGAGACATGCCTGCCTGGCTGTGCTGTGCATCACACTGGTTCAAGGCCTGCTCCACCATTCAATTACTTCTAATAGGCCATTCTAGGTCCTGCTCTTCCTTGTGCACACTGGAGTAAATTGTAACACAAATTGACTCTCTTTAGTAAACACCTATGAAACACTACTCACATTGTTAGCAAGTGTGCAGTTATCTGTGTAGCTCAAGTCAATTATTTTCCTTCAGTTTCCACATTAATTTTTTTGTAGGCCTGCCTATTTTGTGTTGCCGCTTCTCGGAGCTCTGCTCATACATGTCGGATCTCTAATACGACCCCTTTTGTCCCGCGTTCTGTCATTTTGTCAATTGAATATTTTCCAGAACGAGATCTCTCTGATCGTATACCGGTTTGATTGACAAAGGCCTGTGAATATTATGTAGGCCTAATGTTATGAGTGTTTCTAGATGTTTGTATAGCCTGCACTTTATAAAGGTTTCAACCAGTTAGTCAGTTATATGGACCCCTGTTTGTTGAGATAATGGTTTTACCCAGTGGGTTTCTTAAGGTATTTCTACTTTGCCAGTGAGCTCTGAAGGGGAGAATATTAATGTGTGGGTAAACTGTATTTTGTCCTCACAGTAGGCTACCCATGGCCTAATCTGTTTCCTAAAGTCAAATCCTGGTTTTGGATTATGTTCCGTTGGATTTAGCTTTCTTTGTAGAAATACATTTTTGTTCATTGTTTGTTTGTTTTTGTAAGTCCTTTTTGACACTATTATTTAGGCGGTGTCTATGTTCAACTGGCAGTATTATTTAGGCGGTGTCTATGTTCAACTGGCAGTATTATTTAGGCAGTGTCTATGTTCAACTGGCAGTATTATTTAGGCGGTGTCTATGTTCAACTGGCAGTATTATTTAGGCAGTGTCTATGTTCAACTGGCAGTATTATTTAGGCAGTGTCTATGTTCAACTGGCAGTATTATTTAGGCAGTGTCTATGTTCAACCGGCAGTATTATTTAGGTGGTGTCTATGTTCAACCAGCAGTATTATTTAGGCGGTGTCTATGTTCAACTGGCAGTATTATTTAGGCGGTGTCTATGTTCAACCATCAGTATTATTTAGGCGGTGTCTATGTTCAACCGGCAGTATTATTTAGGCGGTGTCTATGTTCAACCAGCAGTATTATTTAGGCGGTGTCTATGTTCAACTGGCAGTATTATTTAGGCGGTGTCTATGTTCAACTGGCAGTATTATTTAGGCGGTGTCTATGTTCAACTGGCAGTATTATTTAGGCGGTGTCTATGTTCAACCATCAGTATTATTTAGGCGGTGTCTATGTTCAACTGGCAGTATTATTTAGGCGGTGTCTATGTTCAACTGGCAGTATTATTTAGGCGGTGTCTATGTTCAACCATCAGTATTATTTAGGCGGTGTCTATGTTCAACCGGCAGTATTATTTAGGCGGTGTCTATGTTCAACTGGCAGTATTATTTAGGCGGTGTCTATGTTCAACCATCAGTATTATTTAGGCGGTGTCTATGTTCAACTGGCAGTATTATTTAGGCGGTGTCTATGTTCAACCATCGGTATTATTTAGGCAGTGTCTATGTTCAACCATCAGTATTATTTAGGCAGTGTCTATGTTCAACTGGCAGTATTATTTAGGCAGTGTCTATGTTCAACCATCAGTATTATTTAGGCGGTGTCTATGTTCAACCATCAGTATTATTTAGGCGGTGTCTATGTTCAAATGGCAGTATTGTTTAGGCGGTGTCTATGTTCAACCATCAGTATTATTTAGGCAGTGTCTATGTTCAACTGGCAGTATTATTTAGGCGGTGTCTATGTTCAACTGGCAGTATTATTTAGGCAGTGTCTATGTTCAACCATCAGTATTATTTAGGCGGTGTCTATGTTCAACTGGCAGTATTATTTAGGCGGTGTCTATGTTCAACTGGCAGTATTATTTAGGCGGTGTCTATGTTCAACTGGCAGTATTATTTAGGCGGTGTCTATGTTCAACTGGCAGTATTATTTAGGCGGTGTCTATGTTCAACTGGCAGTATTATTTAGGCGGTGTCTATGTTCAACTGGCAAAAAATGTATGACAGCAGACGACAGCCCACACACACATTCTCTCTGTGTCAGCCCGCCCTGCAGCGCCTGTGTCCTCAGTGGAAATGGAGCTAGTGACGAGGCCCTCTCTCTTTGTCAGACCACAGGTCTGCCAGGACACCAGATATGACACAAACACACACACAAACAGCGACTCACAAAATCACACACACACACACAAACATACTCTCTCACATCACACTCTGCAGGACCTTTGACCTCTCTTCCTCTGCCCCCAATCCCATTCTCTCTCTCTTCCCCCAATCCCATTCTCTCGCCCTTCCTCTGCCCCAATCCCATTCTCTCTCTTCCTGCCCTCAATCCCCTTCTCTCTCTCTTCCTGCCCTCAATCCCCTTCTCTCTCTCTTCCTCTCTTTGTCTGCCCCCAATCCCATTCTCTCTCTTCCCCCAATCCCATTATCTCTCTTCCCCCAATCCCATTCTCTCTCTTCCCCTAATCCCAGTCTCTCTCTTCCCCAATCTCATTCTCTCTGTCTGCCCCCAATCCCATTCTCTCTCTCTTCCCCCAATCCCATTCTCTCTCTCTTCCCCAATCCCATTCTCTATCTCTTCCTGCCCTCAATCCCCTTCTCTCTCTCTTCCCTAATCCCATTCTCTCTTTGTCTGCCCCCAATCCCATTCTCTCTCTCTTCCCCCAATCCCATTCTCTCTCTCTTCCTCTGCCCCAATCCCATTCTCTCTCTCTTCCTGCCCCCAATCCCATTCTCTCTCTCTTCCTGCCCCCAATCCCATTCTCTCTCTCTTCCTCTCTTTGTCTGCCCCCAATCCCATTCTCTCTTCCCCCAATCCCATTCTCTCTTCCCCAATCCCATTCTCTCTTCCTCTGCCCCAATCCAATTCTCTCTCTTCCCTCAATCCCATTCTCTCTCTCTTCCTGCCCTCAATCCCCTTCTCTCTCTCTTCCTCTCTCTCTCTGCCCCAATCCCATTCTCTCTTTGTCTGCCCCCAATCCCTTTCTCTCTCTTTCTCTCTTTGTCTACCCCCAATCCCATTCTCTCTCTTCCCCCAATCCCATTCTCTCTCGTCCCCAATCCCATTCTCTCTTTGTCTGCCCCCAATCCCATTCTCTCTGTTTTTCCCCAATCCCATTCTCTCTCTCTTCCTCTCTCTCTCTTCCCCAATCCCATTCTCTCTTTGTCTGCCCTCAATCCCATTCTCTCTCTTTTTCCCCAATCCCATTCTCTCTCTCTTCCCCAATCCCATTCTCTCTTCCTCTGCCCCAATCCCATTCTCTCTCTCTTCTTGCCCCCAATCCCATTCTCTCTCTCTTCCTGCCCCCAATCCCATTCTCTCTCTCTTCCTCTCTTTGTCTGCCCCCAATCCCATTCTCTCTTCCCCCAATCCCATTCTCTCTCTCTTCCTGCCCCCAATCCCATTCTCTCTCTTCCTGCCCCCAATCCCATTCTCTCTCTCTTCCTCTCTTTGTCTGCCCCCAATCCCATTCTCTCTTCCCCCAATCCCATTCTCTCTCTTCCCCAATCCCATTCTCTCTTCCTCTGCCCCAATCCAATTCTCTCTCTTCCCCCAATCCCATTCTCTCTCTCTTCCTGCCCTCAATCCCATTCTCTCTCTCTTCCTCTCTCTCTCTACCCCAATCCCATTCTCTCTTTGTCTGCCCCCAATCCCTTTCTCTCTCTTTCTCTCTTTGTTTACCCCCAATCCCATTCTCTCTCTTCCCCCAATCCCATTCTCTCTCGTCCCCAATCCCATTCTCTCTTTGTCTGCCCCCAATCCCATTATCTCTGTTTTTCCCCAATCCCATTCTCTCTCTCTTCCTCTCTCTCTCTTCCCCAATCCCATTCTCTCTTTGTCTGCCCTCAATCCCATTCTCTCTCTTTTTCCCCAATCCCATTCTCTCTCTCTTCCCCAATCCCATTCTCTCTTCCTCTGCCCCAATCCCATTCTCTCTCTTCCTGCCCTCAATCCCCTTCTCTCTCTCTTCCTGCCCTCAATCCCCTTCTCTCTCTCTTCCTCTCTCTCTCTTCCCCAATCCTATTCTCTCTTTGTCTGCCCCCAATCCCATTCTCTCTCTTCCCCCAATCCGTCTCTCTTTGTCTGCCCTCAATCCCATTCTCTCTCTTTTTCCCCAATCCCATTCTCTCTCTCTTCCCCAATCCCATTCTCTCTTCCTCTGCCCCAATCCCATTCTCTCTCTTCCTGCCCTCAATCCCCTTCTCTCTCTCTTCCTGCCCTCAATCCCCTTCTCTCTCTCTTCCTCTCTCTCTCTTCCCCAATCCTATTCTCTCTTTGTCTGCCCCCAATCCCATTCTCTCTCTTCCCCCAATCCCAGTCTCTCTCTTCCCCCAATCCCAGTCTCTCTCTTCCCCAATCCCATTCTCTCTCTTCCCCAATCCCATTCTCTCTCTTCCCCAATCCCATTCTCTCTCTTCCCCAATCCCATTCTCTCTTTGTCTGCCCCAATCCCATTCTCTCTCTCTTCCCCAATCCCATTCTCCATCTCTTCCCCCAATCCCATTCTCCCTCTCTTCCCCAATCCCATTCTCTCTCTTCCCCCAATCCCATTCTCCCTCTCTTCCCCAATCCCATTCTCTCTCTTCCCCAATCCCATTCTCTCTTCCTCTGCCCCCAATCCCATTCTCTCTCTTCCCCCAATCCCATTCTCTCTCTCTTCCTGCCCTCAATCCCCTTCTCTCTCTCTTCCCCAATCCCATTCTCTCTTTGTCTGCCCCCAATCCCATTCTCTCTCTCTTCCCCCAATCCCATTCTCTCTCTTCCCCAATCCCATTCTCTCTTCCTCTGCCCCAATCCCATTCTCTCTTCCTCTGCCCTAATCCCATTCTCTCTCTTCCTCTGCCCCAATCCCATTCTCTCTCTCTTCCTGCCCCCAATCCCATTCTCTCTCTCTTCCTGCCCCCAATCCCATTCTCTCTCTCTTCCTGCCCCCAATCCCATTCTCTCTCTCTTCCTCTCTTTGTCTGCCCCCAATCCCATTCTCTCTTCCCCCAATCCCATTCTCTCTTCCCCCAATCCCATTCTCTCTCTTCCTGCCCCAATCCCATTCTCTCTCTCTTCCCCAATCCCATTCTCTCTTTGTCTTCCCCCAATCCCATTCTCTCTCTCTTCCCCAATCCCATTCTCTCTTTGTCTTCCCCCAATCCCATTCTCTCTCTCTTCCTCTCTGTCTTCCCCAAATCCCCTTCTCTCTCTTCCCGAATCCCATTCTCTCTTTGTCTTCCCCCAATCCCATTCTCTCTCTCTCTTCCCGAATCCCATTCTCTCTTTGTCTTTCCCGAATCCCATTCTCTCTTTGTCTTCCCCCAATCCCATTCTCTCTCCAATCCCATTCTCTCTTTGTCTTCCCCCAATCCCATTCTCTCTCTCTTCCCCAAATCCCATTCTCTCTTTGTCTTCCCCAAATCCCCGTCTCTCTCTCTTCCCCAATCCCATTCTCTCTTTGTCTTCCCCCAATCCCCTTCTCTCTCTCTTCCCCAATCCCATTCTCTCTTTGTCTGCCCCCAATCCCATTCTCTCTCTCTTCCCCAATCCCATTCTCTCTTTGTCTTCCCCCAATCCCCTTCTCTCTCTCTTCCCCAATCCCATTCTCTCTTTGTCTGCCCCCAATCCCATTCTCTCTCTCTTCCCCAAATCCCATTCTCTCTTTGTCTTCCCCCAATCCCATTCTCTTCCTCTCTTTGTCTGCCCCCAATCCCATTCTCTTCCTCTCTTTGTCTGCCCCAATCCCTTTCTGTCTCTCTTTCTCTGCCCTCAATCCATCTTTGTCTCAATCTGATTTATGAAGACCACGATGGAAATAATCCTCCATTTATTGTTTTTTTCCTCAAATTTATTTGATCCTTTATTTAACCTAGCAAGTCAGTTAGGAACAAATTCTAATTTACAATGACGGCCTACCCCGGCCACAACCGAACCCGGACGATGCTGGGCCAATTGTGCGTCGCCCTTTGGGACTCCCAATCATGGCCTGTTGTGATACAACCTGGAATCGAGCCAGGGTTTGTAGTGATGCCTCTCGCACTGAGATGCGGTGGCTTAGACCGCTGCGCCACTCGGGGGCCCACAATGTGTATGTGCAGTATAATGTATGAGAGTCAAGGGTAGTGCTGTTGCGGTCATGTGATTATCAAGAAAATCACTGTCGGTCTCATGGTAATTGACCATTAATTAACAAACACATTTAGCATCTACTGTCTTCAAAAATACTATAAATAAATAATCCACAATAAATCCATTATTTATTTTAGACACGTTTAAAGAAACATGATATGAACAAAATGTCGTCTATTTCAGAAGAACAGAATAGCATACTCTGAGTTGTCCTTATGTTACATCCTGATCTGGTTATGCCATATGGCTGTAGGCTACACTAGTTCACTTAGCAGACAAGATTTGCTTAGAATTCCGTTGCATTATTTAATATTATTTTATAGTATGAAGAATACAATTCAACATAGCTGAATGAAAGAGAAAGGATCATTTCTCCAAGCAATTTAAGGCAGTGCGCACATGCAGCTGTTAACAAAGAAACAGGTACTCCTTTAAGCTTAACTTAGAGTTATTTATGCAACTTTAGTTGTGATATAAATGTTGGGCTATATGTTTAGATTTTTAATGGGACTAATGATGATTTGAAAAAAGTTGCATGAAAGGCATGAGCTCTGCTTTGTTTCTTGTGCAGGCTGTACACACTTCATCAGTCTCTCATTCACAATTTGACAAGTACTTGGGCTGCATATAATAATGTTAACTCTCTTCTTCTTCTCATGGCTCTCCGTCATGTGATCGGGTCTTTCTCACAGGCTACAAGTGAAGACAGACACGTCAGGGACGCAACTGAGCATATCCTTATCTAATTCCGAGGCGCATATTGAAGATATTGGAAGAACCATCCACATTTACTTTATCAGCCAACAAGACGAGTAGGCCTAATAAACAGCCAAAGCACTAGCCTAAGTCAATCTACTATCCCCCATATTACAAAAGTCAACCTATTCTATTCTGTGCGAGAAATAAATATTCCAAACATAGTCTGGGACAGTTGTGGGATGTGATAGATCAAAAATTAATACAACCACTAGCATCAAAATTATTTTTTTGCAACAGATCAGAACATTTAGCTTAAAATGTTGATAAACTATTAGGCTAATTCTTCACATTATAAATCCAGCAATGTGCACATGGCAGTAGTCTATAAGCACAAATGTTCCTTTAGCAGGAAAACACCATTATCAAAAGTGAACGCAAATGTGATTATGCATAAAATGCTTTTATTATAGAGTTGCATTTTTATGGTGAAAATTCTTTCCCAAACTTAAAACTCACATGCTACGTATGAATGTCAGTTAGGTTCTAAACCTGTTGTAAAGCTGATTAATGTGCTTAATTTTAAGAATTTATTTGACCACTTTAGTTGTGATTACAAACCTTATCAAAACATATGGTTCTATGGGCTAGGCTACATGAGGTGTGATACTAACCTTATCAAAACATATAGTCCTATGGGCTAGGCTACATGAGGTGTGATACTAACCTTATTAAAACATATAGGCCTATGGGCTAGGCTACATGAGGTGTGATACTAACCTTATCAAAACATATAGTCCTATGGGCTAGGCTACATGAGGTGTGATACTAACCTTATTAAAACATATAGTCCTATGGGCTAGGCTACATGAGGTGTGATACTAACCTTATTAAAACATATAGTCCTATGGGCTAGGCTACATGAGGTGTGATACTAACCTTATCAAAACATATGGTTCTATGGGCTAGGCTACATGAGGTGTGATACTAACCTTATCAAAACATATAGTCCTATGGGCTAGGCTACATGAGGTGTGATACTAACCTTATTAAAACATATAGGCCTATGGGCTAGGCTACATGAGGTGTGATACTAACCTTATTAAAACATATAGTCCTATGGGCTAGGCTACATGAGGTGTGTGACTATGATTTGAAAAAGTTGCAAAAAAATGCATGCGTTTCTTGCCTTACAAGCAAGCTGGGCATCATTCACAAGTGATAATATATCATTCACAAGTGATAGGCTAATATTGTCACCCATCAGACTGTTATTGATTGAATCTTGTCTTTACATATACTAAATGTGTGGAATTTGTTTTGATTTAGAATGGACAATAATCGTGCACCTGTTGGAATAGGGGCGAAACAATACATGTAATCTATGCACTTAAAAAACAAATGGAGGATGCTATTCCCTTGGTTAATTTTCATGCCAGCCAGGTAGGCTATAGTCCGGTTATAAAGAGAAGCAATGTACTTAATATTAAGAAAGTTGATAAATAAACAGCCCAGCCTATAGAAAGCTGATGTGATCCTCCTTTTTTTAGTAGAGTCCATCACTCTGTTTTCTCTCACAATTTCATAGCCTACAGAAATGTTGCTCAATGAGCTCAAATGAAGTGTTTGATTAGAATTTCGATTACATTTGCATTGATGTCAGAGTGATTAGAGGTACAATAGTGTTGAGTACCAGGCAGTTAGCAAGTTTGGTAGACTACTAATGACCAGCAGCAGCATCAGAGCTTGGAGAAGCCTAATTACCGTGACTAAAAGGTCATGTGGAATTTAACTGCCATCATGACCACCGGTGTGGCATTAATACGGTCACCGTAACAGCCCTAGTCAAGGGTCTCTGAGGAGGATGATCTGCTTCTACAGTACACTATCCCTCCATCTATGTATCCATCCCCTAAGTGACAAGGCACAGTGTGTGTGTGTGTCGGAGTCAAATCAAATTGTATTCACATACACATGTTTAGCAGATGTTATTGTGGGTGTAGCGAAATGCTTGTGCTTCTAGTTCTGACATTGCAGTAATATCTAACAAGTAATCTAACAATTTCACAACATATACCCAATACACAAATCTAAGTAAGGAATGGAATTAAGAATGTATAAATATATGGATAAGCAATGTCAGAGCAGCATAGACTAAGATACAGTAGAATAGTATAAATACAGTATATACATATGAGATGAGTAATGCAGGATATGTTAACATTATTAAAGTGGCATTATTATAGTGACTAGTGTTCCATTTATTAAAGTAGTCAATGATTTCAAGTCTGTATGTAGGCAGCAGCCTCTCTGAGTTAGTGATGGCTGTTTAACAGTCTGATGGCCTTCAGATAGAAGCTGTTTTTCAGTCTCTTGGTCCCATTTTTGATGCACCTGTACTGACCTCGCCTTCTGGATAATAGCAGGGTAAACAGGCAGTGGATTGGGTGGTTGTTGTCCTTGATGATCTTTTTAGCCTTCCTGTGACATCGGGTGGTGTAGGTGTCCTGGAGGGCTGGTAGTTTCCCCCCGGTGAGTGTATGTGTGTTCAGAAGGCTAGATGGCTGCCTGCTGACTGAAGAACAGGAATTAGAGGATGATATCAGACCACTCTGTTTATCCTGCGCTGAAATACTTCTAAAGCAGACACACACACACACACACAGAGATGAGGGAGTGGTTCTCCACCTTTCTCACCACCCCCCTTGCTTAATTTGGGTCAGTCACAGTGGTCACGTCTACTCCCTCTCTCCAGCGCTCGTAACTGGTTTACGAACCACTGGTCCTCACTACCATCATTACGCGCACCGGGCACTATCGTTACGCGCACCGGGCACTATCGTTACGCGCACCTGCGCACCGGGCACTATCGTTACGCACACCGGGCACTATCGTTACGCGCACCTGGCACTATCGTTACGCGCACCGGGCACTATCGTTACGCACACCGGGCACTATCGTTACGCACACCGGGCACTATCGTTACGCACACCGGGCACTATCGTTAGGCGCACCTACGCCTCAGTATGAGACACACCTGGACTCCATCACTTCACTGATTACCTCGCCTATATCTGTCACTCCCCTAGTTTCATTCCCCAGGCAGTATTGGTTGTGTTTCATGTCAAGACTCGACTCTTGGTTTGTATCGGTCCTTGTTTTATTGTATTATTAAACTCACCAGCTGCTTCTCGACTCCCGGCGTCTTCATTACAGGTCAGGTATTCTGCCACTGTGTACTCTCTGTTTAGGGTCAAATAGCATTCTAGTTTGCTCTTTAAAAAAATTATATGTTTTATTCTTTCCAATGTGTCATAATTATTTTTGTTTTCTCATGATTTGGTTGGGTCTAATTGTGTTGCTGTCCTGGGGCTCTGTAGGGTGTGTTTGTGTTTGTGAACAGAGCCCCAGGACCAGCTTGCTTAGGGGACTCTTCTCCAGGTTAATCTCTCTGTAGGTGATGGCTTTGTTATGGAAGGTTTGGGCATTGATTCCTTTTCTGGATTTTGATAAGTAGCTCTGCATGCAATAGTGTTATGTTGTACAGAGGGTATATTTTTGCAGGGTCTCAATTTGGTGTTAAAAAAATAAAAATAATAATCTAAGATCTTGGTTGGTGAGTGAACCCCAGACCTCACAACCATAGCTGGCAATGGGTTCTATAACTGATTATAAGTATTTTTAGTCAAATCCTAATTGGGAGGTCACATTTTGTTCCTTTTGATTGCATAGAAGGTCCTTGTCTCTCAGATCGTTCACAACTTTCTGGACGCTATCTGTGGTGCTGATGTTTGGGCCGAGGTATGTATAGTTTTTTGTGTGCTTTAGGGCAACAGTGTCTAGATGGTATTTGTGGTCCGGATAACTAGACCTTTTTTTAAACACTATTTTTGTCTTTTACTAAGATTCGCTGTCAGGACACAGTTCTGACACTCCCATGCAGAAGATCTAGGTGCTGCTGTAGGTACTCCTTGGTTGGTAACAGAAGCACCAGATCATCAGAAAAAGGTAGACATTTGACTTCAGATTCTAGTAGGGTGAGGCCGGGTACTGCAGACTGTTCTAGTGCCCTCACCAATTCCTTGATATATACATTGAGGGTGAGGCTTAAGCTGTATAGCAGACCCTCCAAATATAGTTGCAAGCTTTTTTAATTAATTTTTTATTTTTAAATCAATGAAACATGAGGAGACTTTGCTTTAGTTTGTCAAAAAATGTTTTGAACCTTTATTTAACTAGGCAAGTCAGTTAACAAATTCTTATTTTCAATGACTGCCTAGGAACAGTGGCCTGTTCACCTTGTCCGCCTCTTGGATTTGAACTTGCAACCTTCCGGTTACTAGTCCAACGCTCCAACCACTGGGCTACCCTGCCGCACCAACTGAATTAGGGTGTGCAGGGTGACTGGTCTGCTGTACTGTAATTTAGTAAAGCCAACTTGACATTTGCTCAGTACATTGTTTTCACTGAAGCAATGTAGGTGTCTGCTGTTAATGATAATGCAAAGGATTCTCGCTCTCTCGGCACATAATCATTTAACACAACTGAAACCATTATTCTAAAAGACACCATTTGTCTGGATCCTTAAGTGTCCCCAGGCTGTCACAGAGCCCGTGGACTTGGGGGTATGACAGTATGCTGTGTGTTTGTGGAATGTAATGTTCTCCTTCTCTCAAAATGCACCACACAGAACAGACATAACAGGAACAGGAAATAATTGGCATGGAAATAGCTTTCTCCTCAGCTAGACACACTGTCACATTGCCGGGAGAGAGGGCTGCTAGGTGGGTGCGTGAAAAGACAGGAGTACGCTTAACGTCGAACGTTACGAGGTGTGTGTGTACGAGAGGAAGAGGAAGCAGGAGTGGTGCTGAGGGGAAATCTGAGCCCAATCTCAACCTCACATTCTCAGATAAAAAGTTGCTCTCTAGAACTTTAAAGGCTTTTTTGACTGTCCCCATAGGATAACACTTGAAGAACCCTTTTTGCTTCCAGCTAGAACCCTTTGGGGTTCCATGTAAAACCCATTCCAGAGTTCTACATGGAACCAAAAAGAGTTCTTCTGAGGAAAGCCGAAGTGTCTCTTCAAATAAGAGTCTTTATCAGAATATTTATTTCTATGCATTCTGCTTCATACAGAACATAGCTGTTTTCTTCCTGTGCTACATAGCTGTTTTCTTCCTGTGCTACATAGCAGTTTTCTTCCTGTGCTACATAGCTGTTTTCTTCCTGTGCTACATAGCTGTTTTCTTCCTGTGCTACATAGCTGTTTTCTTCCTGTGCTACATAGCTGTTTTCTTCCTGTGCTACATAGCTGTTTTCTTCCTGTGCTACATAGCTGTTTTCTTCCTGTGCTACATAGCTGTTTCCTTCCTGTGCTACATAGCTGTTTTCTTCCTGTGCTACATAGCTGTTTTCTTCCTGTGCTACATAGCTGTTTTCTTCCTGTGCTACATAGCTGTTTTCTTCCTGTGCTACATAGCTGTTTTCTTCCTGTGCTACATAGCTGTTTTCTTCCTGTGCTACATAGCAGTTTTCTTCCTGTGCTACATAGCAGTTTTCTTCCTGTGCTACATAGCTGTTTTCTTCCTGTGCTACATAGCTGTTTTCTTCCTGTGCTACATAGCTGTTTTCTTCCTGTGCTACATAGCTGTTTTCTTCCTGTGCTACATAGCTGTTTTCTTCCTGTGCTACATAGCTGTTTTCTTCCTGTGCTACATAGCTGTTTTCTTCCTGTGCTACATAGCTGTTTCCTTCCTGTGCTACATAGCTGTTTTCTTCCTGTGCTACATAGCTGTTTTCTTCCTGTGCTACATAGCAGTTTTCTTCCTGTGCTACATAGCTGTTTTCTTCCTGTGCTACATAGCTGTTTTCTTCCTGTGCTACATAGCTGTTTTCTTCCTGTGCTACATAGCAGTTTTCTTCCTGTGCTACATAGCAGTTTTCTTCCTGTGCTACATAGCTGTTTTCTTCCTGTGCTACATAGCTGTTTTCTTCCTGTGCTACATAGCTGGACAGACATTGTTACAATCTGTACTACAGTAGATCTTTAACATATTTACAGTAAACATTACACTCACAAAAGAATAGTCATTTCAAAAGTCATATCAACAGTGTTGTAACAATATTTTTGATTTTATCAGGTAAGTTGACTGAGTACACATTCTCATTTACAGCAACGACCTGGGGAATAGTTACAGGGGAGAGGAGGGGGATGAATGAGCCAATTGTAAACTGGGGATTATAAAGTGATGGTTTGAGGGCCGGATTGGGCATTTAGCCAGGACACCAGGGTTAAAACCCCTACTCTTACAATAAGTACCATGGGATCTTTAATGACCTCAGAGAGTCAGGACACCAGGGTTAACACCCCTTCTCTTATGATAAGTACCATGGGATCTTTAATGACCTCAGAGAGTCAGGACACCAGGGTTAACACCCCTACTCTTACGATCAGTGCCATGGGATCTTTAATGACCTCAGAAAGTCAGGACACCAGGGTTAACACCCCTACTCTTACGATAAGTACCATGGGATCTTTAATGACCTCAGAGAGTCAGGATACCAGGGTTAACACCACTACTCTTACGATAAGTGCCATGGGATCTTTAATGACCTCAGAGTCAGGACACCCATTTAACGTCCCATCCGAAAGATGGCACCCTACACAGGGTAGTGTCCCCAATCACTGCCCCGGGGCATTGGGAGATTATTCTAGAGCAGAGGAAAGAGTTCCTCCTACTGGCCCTCCAACACCACTTCCAGCAGCATCATGCAGGGTGATGCTAATGATTAAAGATAAAAGTGAAAAAAAATATGGGTTGTATTTAAATGGTGTTTGTTCTTTTCTTGTGGCAACAGTTCATAAACATTACTGCTGTGGTATTTCACCTATGATCATACATTTGGCAGGAAGTTAGGAAGTGCAGCTCAGTTTCCACATGTTGTGGGCCTACGGCGGTCTTTTTCAACAGCAAGGCTATGCTCACTGCGTCTGTGTCAACGCCTTAATTCTCTTGTCAGTCACAGTGGTCAAGTATTCTGCCACTGTGTACTCTCTGTTTAGGGCCAAATAGTGTTCCAGTTTTCTTTTTTTCAACCTTCCAAAACAAAGGCATCACCTACAGAGAAATTAACCTAGAGAAGAGTCCCCTAAGCAAGCTGGCCTTGGGGCTCTGTTCACAAACAGAGCCTCAGGACTGAAACACAATTAGTCCAAACCAAAAGATTTCTCTGTAGGTGATCGCTTTTATGGAAGGTTTGGGAATCGCTTCCTTTTAGGTGGTAGTAGAATTTAACGGCTCTTTTATGGATTTTGATCATTAGTGGGTATCGGCCTAGTTCTGCTCTGCATACAGAAGATCTAGGTGCTGCTGTAGGTCATCCTTGGTTGGGACAGGAGCACCAGATCATCAGCAAACAGTAGACATTTTACTTCAGATTCTAGCAGGGTGAGGCCGGGTGCTGCTGAATGTTCTTGTGCCCTCGCCAATTTGTAATTATATGTTGAGGGTGGGGCTTAAGCTGCATCCCTGTCTCACCCCCCGGCCCTGTGGAAAGAAATGTTTGTTTTGTGCCCATTTTAACCGCACACTTGTTTGTGCACATGGATTTTGTGTTTTCCCCCCTAACACCACTTTAAATCATTTTGTTTAGCAGACCCTCATGCCAAATTGAGTCAAAAGATTTTGAAATCAACAAAGCATGAGAAGACTTTGCCTTTGTTTGTCAATTAGGGTGTGCAGGGTGAACACGTGGTCTGTCGTACTGTAATATGGTAAAAAGCCAATTTGACATTTGCTCAGTACATTGTTTTCACTGGGGAAATGTATGATTCTGCTGTTAGGAAAATCCTCTGTATTATCAAGGTTGCTGTTGATGCATATCTCCGGAAGTTATTTTTGGTGTCAAATTTGTCTCAACTTTCGTGGATTGTTTCTCTACATGTATTTGCTCTGGTTATAATTTTAAAGGCTAAAGTGTTGCATCATCTCTCTTCTCGAAGATACGTGCGTGCGCACACACGCGATTGTCATGCATTCATGCATGTGACACATCATAGGGTCTCTCAGCAGGAGGAAAGAAACGGTCATGACTCACGCTAAAAAACACCTGCTAATTGAATAAACTCCATCAGGATGAGAGACAATAAGAGAAACACAGAGGGAGAGTAAGCGTTAGGGAGAAGAGAGGTGACACGGAGGCTTTTACCCCAGCAGAGGAACACTAATGAGAGAGCAGACTGGCCTGCATGTTCCAGTTGGTGTATGATACATAGGTGGGGAGACCAGCATTAGTCTTGACTACCAACCGTGTATCTACACATAGTTTGGGCCGTTTATCTGCTAAAGGAGAGAACACCTACAAGTTCCTAGAGCCTGTCAGTTGGAGCAATGATTACGGTCAGTACATGCTAGTCACACGCACAAACACATGCTTCAGTCAGAGACTGGCAGACTAACCTTCAGTCAGAGAGAGGCAGACTGACCTTCAGCATCTTTAGCATGACTCATCTCTCATTATACCGGTCTCCTCGGCTCCCATCTCCTTCACTCCACTCTCTATTTCCCCTTCATCACATGTACAGTACATTTACATTTGTCATTTTAGCAGATGCTCAGAGCGACTTGCAGTAAATGAGGGGGGGGAAAAATCCTTAACAAAACGGCTATCAGCAAATCAGTGCTATTAAGGATACGTGTTAGTGAGTCCGGTCCACTGAACCATTCAGTTACAGACAGGCGGAGTGGCACTAAACAAGCTGTTCCCTCTAACCCCAGAAAGTGAAAATGACTTCTCTCACCTCTCCTTTAGTGCCTGCTGAACGGATCAGTTACACAACCCGGAGCAAAGTGAGTCTGCAGATAAAGTGGAGAGCTGGAGGGAAGGGTTGCCATGGGGATGGCTTTCTGAAGAGCACTTTCTGAAGAGCTGTAATTGGTGATGGGTGGGTGGCGGGGTCAGTCAGACAACCTGGCGAGACACGACTCACACTTAGCGAGACACGACTCACACGGGACTTTGAATCAGTCAGTTTTGGCCGGTCTACAGTGTCCTCTGTGCCCATCTCTACTCCCACCCCCGTCTCTTCATTCTCTGCTGAAGCAGAATGGCTCATCGCTAGGTAGGACAAGGTGTTTTAATCAGAGCCATTGTAGGTGATATTTTCTCCAGCTGAGACATGATACTGTACTGTGTGTGTTCTGCTTTATGGACATGATCAGCCTGGAACAGGTTTACCCATCTCTGAAACAGGTTTACCCATCTCTGGAACAGGTTTACCCATCTCTGGAACAGGTTTACCCATCTCTGAAACAGGTTTACCCATCTCTGGAACAGGTTTACCCATCTCTGGAACAGACACACTGTAGGTTTACCCATCTCTGAAACAGACACTGTAGGTTTACCCATCTCTGAAACAGACACTGTAGGTTTACCCATCTCTGAAACAGGTTTACCCATCTCTGGAACAGACACTGTAGGTTTACCCATCTCTGGAACAGGTTGACCCATCTCTGAAACAGGTTGACCCATCTCTGAAACAGGTTTACCCATCTCTGAAACAGGTTTACCCATCTCTGAAACAGGTTTACCCATCTCTGGAACATCTCTGAAACAGGTTTACCCATCTCTGAAACATGTTTACCCATCTCTGAAACAGGTTTACCCATCTCTGAAACAGGTTTACCCATCTCTGGAACAGGTTTACCCATCTCTGGAACAGGTTGACCCATCTCTGAAACAGGTTGACCCATCTCTGAAACAGGTTTACCCATCTCTGAAACAGGTTTACCCATCTCTGAAACAGGTTTACCCATCTCTGGAACAGACACTGTAGGTTTACCCATCTCTGAAACAGGTTGACCCATGTCTGGAACAGGTTGACCCATCTCTGAAACAGGTTGACCCATCTCTGAAACAGGTTGACCCATCTCTGAAACAGGTTTACCCATCTCTGAAACAGGTTTACCCATCTCTGAAACAGGTTTACCCATCTCTGAAACAGGTTTACCCATCTCTGGAACATCTCTGAAACAGGTTTACCCATCTCTGAAACAGGTTTAACCATCTCTGAAACAGGTTTACCCATCTCTGAAACAGGTTTACCCGTCTCTGGAACAGGTTTACCCATCTCTGGAACAGGTTGACCCATCTCTGGAACAGGTTTACCCATCTCTGAAACAGGTTGACCCATCTCTGAAACAGGTTGACCCATCTCTGAAACAGGTTTACCCATCTCTGAAACAGGTTTACCCATCTCTGGAACAGACACTGTAGGTTTACCCATCTCTGGAACAGGTTGACCCATCTCTGGAACAGGTTGACCCATCTCTGAAACAGGTTGACCCATCTCTGAAGCAGGTTGACCCATCTCTGAAACAGGTTTACCCATCTCTGAAATAGGTTTACCCATCTCTGGAACAGGTTTACCCATCTCTGGAACAGACACTGTAGGTTTACCCATCTCTGAAACAGGTTTAGCCATGTCTGGAACAGGTTGACCCATCTCTGAAACAGGTTGACCCATCTCTGAAACAGGATGACCCATCTCTGAAACAGGATGACCCATCACTGAAACAGGTTTACCCATCTCTGAAACAGGATTACCCATCTCTGAAACAGGTTTACCCATCTCTGGAACATCTCTGAAACAGGTTTACCCATCTCTGAAACATGTTTACCCATCTTTGGAACAGACACGGTGTAGGTTTACCCATCTCTGGAACAGACACGGTGTAGGTTTACCCATCTCTGGAACAGACACGGTGTAGGTTTACCCATCTCTGGAACAGGTTTACCCATCTCTGGAACAGGTTTACCCATCTCTGGAACAGGTTTACCCATCTCTGGAACAGGTTCACCCATCTCTGGAACAGGTTCACCCATCTCTGGAACAGGTTTACCCATCTCTGGAACAGGTTTACCCATCTCTGGAACAGGTTTACCCATCTCTGGAACAGGTTCACCCATCTCTGGAACAGGTTCACCCATCTCTGGAACAGGTTTACCCATCTCTGAAACAGGTTTACCCATCTCTGAAACAGGTTTACCCATCTCTGGAACAGGTTTACCCATCTCTGGAACAGGTTCACCCATCTCTGGAACAGGTTCACCCATCTCTGGAACAGACACTGTGTAGGTTTACCCATCTCTGGAACAGACACGGTGTAGGTTTACCCATCTCTGAAACAGGTTGACCCATCTCTGGAACAGACACGGTGTAGGTTTACCCATCTCTGAAACAGACATGGTGTAGGTTTACCCATCTCTGGAACAGACACGGTACAGGTTTACCCATCTCTGAAACAGGTTTACCCATCTCTGGAACAGGTTTACCCATCTCTGGAACAGACACGATGTAGGTTTACCCATCTCTGGAACAGACACGGTACAGGTTTACCCATCTCTGGAACAGGTTTACCCATCTCTGGAACAGGTTTACCCATCTCTGGAACAGGTTTACCCATCTCTGGAACAGGTTTACCCATCTCTGGAACAGACACGGTACAGGTTTACCCATCTCTGGAATAGGTTTACCCATCTCTGGAACAGGTTTACCCATCTCTGGAACAGGTTTACCCATCTCTGGAACAGGTTTACCCATCTCTGGAACAGGTTCACCCATCTCTTGAACAGGTTCACCCATCTCTGAAACAGGTTTACCCATCTCTGAAACAGGTTTACCCATCTCTGAAACAGGTTTACCCATCTCTGGAACAGGTTCACCCATCTCTGGAATAGGTTCACCCATCTCTGGAACAGGTTTACCCATCTCTGGAACAGGTTTACCCATCTCTGGAACAGGTTTACCCATCTCTGGAACAGGTTTACAGGTTTAGCCATCTCTGGAACAGGTTTACCCATCTCTGGAACAGGTTCACCTGGAACAGGTTCACCCATCTCTGGAACATGTTTACCCATCTCTGAAACAGACACGGTGTAGGTTTACCCATCTCTGGAACAGACACTGTGTAGGTTTACCCATCTCTGGAACAGACACGGTGTAGGTTTACCCATCTCTGAAACAGACATGGTGTAGGTTTACCCATCTCTGGAACAGACACGGTACAGGTTTACCCATCTCTGGAACAGGTTTACCCATCTCTGGAACAGGTTTACCCATCTCTGGAACAGGTTTACCCATCTCTGGAACAGGTTTACCCATCTCTGGAACAGGTTTACCCATCTCTGAAACAGGTTTACCCATCTCTGGAACAGACACGATGTAGGTTTACCCATCTCTGGAACAGACACGGTACAGGTTTACCCATCTCTGGAACAGGTTTACCCATCTCTGGAACAGGTTTACCCATCTCTGGAACAGGTTTACCCATCTCTGGAACAGGTTTACCCATCTCTGGAACAGGTTTACCCATCTCTGGAACAGGTTTACCCATCTCTGGAACAGGTTCACCCATCTCTGGAACAGGTTCACCCATCTCTGGAACAGGTTCACCCATCTCTGAAACAGGTTTACCCATCTCTGAAACAGGTTTACCCATCTCTGAAACAGGTTTACCCATCTCTGGAACAGGTTCACCCATCTCTGGAACAGGTTCACCCATCTCTGGAACAGGTTCACCCATCTCTGGAACAGGTTCACCCATCTCTGAAACAGGTTTACCCATCTCTGAAACAGGTTTACCCATCTCTGGAACAGGTTTACCCATCTCTGGAACAGGTTTACCCATCTCTGGAACAGACACGGTGTAGGTTTACCCATCTCTGGAACAGACACGGTGTAGGTTTACCCATCTCTGAAACAGGTTGACCCATCTCTGGAACAGGTTTACCCATCTCTGGAACAGGTTTACCCATCTCTGGAACAGGTTTACCCATCTCTGGAACAGGTTTACCCATCTCTGGAACAGACACTGTAGGTTTACCCATCTCTGAAACAGGTTCACCCATCTCTGGAACATGTTTACCCATCTCTGGAACAGACACTGTGTAGGTTTACCCATCTCTGGAACAGACACGGTGTAGGTTTACCCATCTCTGAAACAGGTTGACCCATCTCTGAAACAGACACGGTACAGGTTTACCCATCTCTGAACAGAACAGACACGGTACAGGTTTACCCATCTCTGAACAGACACAGGTTTACCCATCTCTGAACAGAACAGGTTTACCCATCTCTGGAACAGTTTTACCCATCTCTGGAACAGGTTTACCCATCTCTGGAACAGGTTTACCCAGGTTTACCCATCTCTGGAACAGGTTCACCCATCTCTGGAACAGGTTCACCCATCTCTGAAACAGGTTTACCCATCTCTGAAACAGGTTTACCCATCTCTGGAACAGGTTTACCCATCTCTGGAACAGGTTCACCCATCTCTGGAACAGGTTCACCCATCTCTGGAACAGGTTCACCCATCTCTGGAACAGGTTCACCCATCTCTGGAACAGGTTCACCCATCTCTGAAACAGGTTTACCCATCTCTGAAACAGGTTTACCCATCTCTGGAACAGGTTTACCCATCTCTGGAACAGGTTTACCCATCTCTGGAACAGACACGGTGTAGGTTTACCCATCTCTGGAACAGACACTGTGTAGGTTTACCCATCTCTGGAACAGACACGGTGTAGGTTTACCCATCTCTGAAACAGGTTGACCCATCTCTGGAACAGGTGCACCCATCTCTGAAACAGGTGCACCCATCTCTGAAACAGGTTTACCCATCTCTGAAACAGGTTTACCCATCTCTGGAACAGGTTCACCCATCTCTGGAACAGGTTTACCCATCTCTGGAACAGGTTTACCCATCTCTGGAACAGGTTTACCCATCTCTGAAACAGACACGGTGTAGGTTTACCCATCTCTGGAACAGACACTGTGTAGGTTTACCCATCTCTGAAACAGGTTGACCCATCCCTGGAACAGACACGGTGTAGGTTTACCCATCTCTGAAACAGACATGGTGTAGGTTTACCCATCTCTGGAACAGACACTGTGTAGGTTTACCCATCTCTGGAACAGACACGGTGCAGGTTTACCCATCTCTGGAACAGACACGGTGCAGGTTTACCCATCTCTGGAACAGACACGGTGTAGGTTTACCCATCTCTGGAACAGACACGGTGTAGGTTTACCCATCTCTGGAACAGGTTTACCCATCTCTGGAACAGGTTTACCCATCTCTGGAACAGACACTGTAGGTTTACCCATCTCTGAAACAGGTTTAGCCATGTCTGGAACAGGTTGACCCATCTCTGAAACAGGATGACCCATCACTGAAACAGGTTTACCCATCTCTGAAACAGGTTTATCCATCTCTGAAACAGGTTTACCCATCTCTGGAACATCTCTGAAACAGGTTTACCCATCTCTGAAACATGTTTACCCATCTCTGGAACAGACACGGTGTAGGTTTACCCATCTCTGGAACAGACACGGTGTAGGTTTACCCATCTCTGGAACAGGTTTACCCATCTCTGGAACAGGTTTACCCATCTCTGGAACAGGTTTACCCATCTCTGGAACAGGTTTACCCATCTCTGGAACAGGTTTACCCATCTCTGGAACAGGTTTACCCATCTCTGGAACAGACACGGTGTAGGTTTACCCATCTCTGGAACAGACACGGTACAGGTTTACCCATCTCTGGAACAGGTTTACCCATCTCTGGAACAGGTTTACCCATCTCTGGAACAGGTTTACCCATCTCTGGAACAGGTTTACCCATCTCTGAAACAGGTTTACCCATCTCTGAAACAGGTTTACCCATCTCTGGAACAGACACAGGTTTACCCATCTCTGGAACAGACACGGTGTAGGTTTACCCATCTCTGGAACAGACACGGTACAGGTTTACCCATCTCTGGAACAGGTTTACCCATCTCTGGAACAGGTTTACCCATCTCTGGAACAGGTTTACCCATCTCTGGAACAGGTTCACCCATCTCTGGAACAGGTTCACCCATCTCTGAAACAGGTTTACCCATCTCTGAAACAGGTTTACCCATCTCTGGAACAGGTTTACCCATCTCTGGAACAGGTTTACCCATCTCTGGAACAGGTTCACCCATCTCTGGAACAGGTTCACCCATCTCTGGAACAGGTTTACCCATCTCTGGAACAGGTTTACCCATCTCTGAAACAGACACGGTGTAGGTTTACCCATCTCTGGAACAGACACTGTGTAGGTTTACCCATCTCTGGAACAGACACGGTGTAGGTTTACCCATCTCTGAAACAGGTTGACCCATCTCTGGAACAGACACGGTGTAGGTTTACCCATCTCTGAAACAGACATGGTGTAGGTTTACCCATCTCTGGAACAGACACTGTGTAGGTTTACCCATCTCTGGAACAGACACGGTGTAGGTTTACCCATCTCTGGAACAGACACGGTGTAGGTTTACCCATCTCTGGAACAGACACGGTGTAGGTTTACCCATCTCTGGAACAGACACGGTGCAGGTTTACCCATCTCTGGAACAGACACGGTGCAGGTTTACCCATCTCTGGAACAGACACGGTGTAGGTTTACCCATCTCTGGAACAGACACAGTGCAGGTTTACCCATCTCTGGAACAGACACAGTGTAGGTTTA
The DNA here is from genome assembly GCF_045791955.1 of Oncorhynchus clarkii lewisi. Classification (NCBI taxonomy): domain Eukaryota; kingdom Metazoa; phylum Chordata; class Actinopteri; order Salmoniformes; family Salmonidae; genus Oncorhynchus; species Oncorhynchus clarkii. The sequence continues at coordinate 35,743,242 of NC_092173.1, read as the reverse complement.
CCCATCTCTGAAACAGGTTGACCCATCTCTGGAACAGACACAGTGCAGGTTTACCCATCTCTGGAACAGACACGGTGTAGGTTTACCCATCTCTGGAACAGACACGGTGCAGGTTTACCCATCTCTGGAACAGACACGGTGTAGGTTTACCCATCTCTGGAACAGACACGGTGCAGGTTTACCCATCTCTGGAACAGACACGGTGTAGGTTTACCCATCTCTGGAACAGACACGGTGTAGGTTTACCCATCTCTGGAACAGACACGGTGCAGGTTTACCCATCTCTGGAACAGACACGGTGTAGGTTTACCCATCTCTGGAACAGACACGGTGTAGGTTTACCCATCTCTGGAACAGACACGGTGCAGGTTTACCCATCTCTGGAACAGACACGGTGTAGGTTTACCCATCTCTGGAACAGACACGGTGTAGGTTTACCCATCTCTGGAACAGACACGGTGTAGGTTTACCCATCTCTGAAACAGACATGGTGTAGGTTTACCCATCTCTGGAACAGACACTGTGTAGGTTTACCCATCTCTGGAACAGACACGGTGTAGGTTTACCCATCTCTGGAACAGACACGGTGCAGGTTTACCCATCTCTGGAACAGACACGGTGTAGGTTTACCCATCTCTGGAACAGACACTGTGCAGGTTTACCCATCTCTGGAACAGACACGGTGTAGGTTTACCCATCTCTGGAACAGACACGGTGCAGGTTTACCCATCTCTGGAACAGACACGGTGTAGGTTTACCCATCTCTGGAACAGACACGGTGTAGGTTTACCCATCTCTGAAACAGGTTTACCCATCTCTGAAACAGGTTTACCCATCTCTGGAACAGACACGGTGTAGGTTTACCCATCTCTGAAACAGGTTTACCCATCTCTGAAACAGGTTTACCCATCTCTGGAAATGAGCATCATTTGAACTGGTAGTTGTATGGATTACAAGTTTATGTGTAGATCAGTGAATCTGTGCAGGGCCTCGGTCAGGTCCATCAACAGAGGGTTCTGAGCTTTAATCTTCCATGATGATTTCAATTGACCAACGTTGGTCTTCCAACCTGACAGCACTACAGCTGGTGCCCCATGGCTGTACACAGAGGAGCTACACAGGGAAATGTCATGATTAGACACTTGCATACACAGACACACTAAGACGTACACACACATACACACTGATGCAGGCCTGCTGGTTCTCCTGTGTGTGCCTGTGGTGCAGGGTGACCCGTTTGTGTCGGCTCGGCTCAGGACGACGAGAGGAGAGCTGGTGGAACACACACACCTCTGCAGGCTTCATTTTGCGGCTGAAGAGTGACATTGCCAAGAAAGCCACAGGACTTGGGAACAGCACAATGTGTGTGTGAGAGAGACAGTGCATGTGTGTCACAGCTTTATGAATGTCAAATAAAAAGCATGTCTGTTAAATGTGTCCTAGACAGAATGCTGAATGACTAACGTGACGGAGTAGAACTACAGGTCAGCATCTACCTTTACATTGGAGTCATTTAGCAGACTCTCTTATCCAGAGACTTACAGTAGTGAGTCATTTAGCAGACTCTCTCATCCAGAGACCTACAGTAGTGAGTCATTTAGCAGACTCTCTTATCCAGAGACTTACAGTAGTGAGTCATTTAGCAGACTCTTTCATCCAGAGACTTACAGTAGTGAGTCATTTAGCAGACTCTCTCATCCAGAGAGACTTACAGTAGTGAGTCATTTAGCAGACTCTCTCATCCAGAGAGACTTACAGTAGTGAGTCATTTAGCAGACTCTCTCATCCAGAGACGTACAGTAGTGAGTCTTTAGCAGACTCTCTCATCCAGAGACGTACAGTAGTGAGTCATTTAGCAGACTCTCTCATCCAGAGACTTACAGTAGTGAGTCATTTAGCAGACTATCATCCAGAGACTTACAGTAGTGAGTCATTTAGCAGACTCTCTTATCCAGAGACTTACAGTAGTGAGTCATTTAGCAGACTATCATCCAGAGACTTACAGTAGTGAGTCATTTAGCAGACTATCATCCAGAGACTTACAGTAGTGAGTCATTTAGCAGACTATCATCCAGAGACTTACAGTAGTGAGTCATTTAGCAGACTCTCTTATCCAGAGAGACTTACAGTAGTGAGTCATTTAGCAGACTCTCTTATCCAGAGACTTACAGTAGTTAGTCATTTAGCAGACTCTCTTATCCAGAGAGACTTACAGTAGTGAGTCATTTAGCAGACTCTCTCATCCAGAGACTTACCAGAGACTTACAGTAGTAGTGAGTCATTTAGCAGACTCTCTTATCCAGAGAGACTTACAGTAGTGAGTCATTTAGCAGACTCTCTCATCCAGAGACTTACAGTAGTGAGTCATTTAGCAGACTCTCTCATCCAGAGACTTACAGTAGTGAGTCATTTAGCAGACTCTCTTATCCAGAGACTTACAGTAGTGAGTCATTTAGCAGACTCTCTCATCCAGAGACTTACAGTAGTGAGTCATTTAGCAGACTCTCATCCAGAGACTTACAGTAGTGAGTCATTTAGCAGACTCTCTCATCCAGAGACTTACAGTAGTGAGTCATTTAGCAGACTCTCTCATCCAGAGACTTACAGTAGTGAGTCATTTAGCAGACTCTCTTATCCAGAGAGACTTACAGTAGTGAGTCATTTAGCAGACTCTCTCATCCAGACTTACAGTAGTGAGTCATTTAGCAGACTCTCTTATCCAGAGACTTACAGTAGTGAGTCATTTAGCAGACTCTCTTATCCAGACTTACAGTAGTGAGTCATTTAGCAGACTCTCTCATCCAGAGACTTACAGTAGTGAGTCATTTAGCAGACTCTCATCCAGAGACTTACAGTAGTGAGTCATTTAGCAGACTCTCTTATCCAGAGACTTACAGTAGTGAGTCATTTAGCAGACTCTCTCATCCAGAGACTTACAGTAGTGAGTCATTTAGCAGACTCTCTTATCCAGAGACTTACAGTAGGGAGTCATTTAAAAGACTCTCTTATCCAGAGACTTACAGTAGGGAGTCATTTAAAAGACTCTCTTATCCAGAGACTTACAGTAGGGAGTCATTTAGCAGACTCTCTTATTCAGAGACTTACAGTGGTGAGTCATTTAGCAGACTCTCTTATCCAGAGACTTACAGTGGTGAGTCATTTAGCAGACTCTCTTATCCAGAGACTTACAGTGGTGAGTCATTTAGCAGACTCTTGTTTTATACTGTTCAACATACCTACCACGGGTAATTGGGCAATATGGAAACAGTTAGGTTGTCAGAGAACACATGACCGCGGGTAGATGGGCACAATGGAAACAGTTGGGCTGTCATTCAGAGAACAGACGACCACGGGTAGTTGGGCACTATGGAAACAGTTCGGTTGTCAGAGAACAGATGACCGCGGGTAGATGGGCACTATGGAAACAGTTGGGTTATCATTCAGAGAACAGACAACCACGGGTAGATGGGCACTATGGAAACAGTTGGGTTGTCATTCAGAGAACAGACAACCACGGGTAGATGGGCACTATGGAAACAGTTGGGTTGCCATTCAGAGAACAGACAACCACGGGTAGATGGGCACTATGGAAACAGTTGGGTTGCCATTCAGAGAACAGACAACCACGGGTAGTTGGGCACTATGGAAACAGTTGGGTTGTCAGGGAACAGACAACCACGGGTAGATGGGCACTATGGAAACAGTTGGGTTGTCAGAGAACAGATGACCGCGGGTAGATGGCACTATGGAAACAGTTGGTTTGTCATTCAGAGAACAGACGCAGAGGAAAGAATGGAATGGGTGTAGAGTCAGAGGGTGCTACATATTTTCACACACAGATCCAAATAACATTGACTTTATTTATTAAAATTCATATCTACAGTTATCATCTGAAGAACTGCAGAATTGACAAAAGTTACTTTCACTTAGATACAGTTATAAGACAGAGGCAGGTTAAAGCTGTCATGTTACATTTAATATGATGATTGAGAGTGTTAGGTTCACATTCATGAGAATACACCACTTGTGCGTGTTGTTGCGTCCCCAGAAAAGTAGACCATTTCTGACCAGTCAGTCACACTAGCCTTGTGAAACCAGACTCATCACTGAGCTCACATTTCGTTTTTACTGAAGTGAAACAGAATGTGAGCTCAGGAGATCAGGCTGGTTAACCACACGGTCAGGTGTTAATTAATGCTCTCCTTACGGACTCCTCCACATGTCATCACTGAACTAGGAATGTAGTTCTGACTGAAACCTTTATTAAAGTGTACAGAGTAGCAGACAGGAAGGACACCGCAGTCTTACACAAATGGTAAACAGAGTGAGCACTTCTTTCCTTGCCCAAGAACAGTTCTGAGGGCCTGTGTGTGTGTGTGTGTGTGTGTGTGTGTATATATACAGGTTTGGCCTAGAGTTGGGAGTAATGACGTCACTACATAAATCAACTCGGACACGTCTCTATGGCTCCCTCTTGACTAGTGGAACCAACTTAATGTTGAATAATGGTCATGGTTGTCCCCCTTACGTTCATATGCTGCTCCCTCTGCTGGAGAAATAAATAATTACACAAGTCTAGAAAACAGGGAAGGAGAACACTGGGGAGTGGGGTGAACACTTTATAGATGGGGGAGTCTCAGGGAGGTGTAGATGTGGGGGAAAGTTAAAAACCAGGGAGATCGACATGGTTAGAGGAAGGGATAGAGTTATTATGGGACATATGGGGACACTGAAGGCTGGATTGCCAGTGAAGATCATTCCATTATCTCCCACCTGTCACAGGTTCTCCAGGCCTCTCAGAGAGACACAGTCTGTACTGTCAGGCTGCTCCGGTAACAGTCTGTACTGTCAGGCTGCTCCGGTAACAGTTTGTACTGTCAGGCTGCTCCGGTAACAGTCTGTACTGTCATGCTGCTCCGGTAACAGTCTGTGTTCTAGTTCTGTCCCTCCCTCAGTCTATACCGGGAACGTCTTCCAGGCCCTCCATGTATCCAAGGGTGCACTGCAGTTGTAAAAGGCACTGTGGTAGCAGTCTCTCTCAATCCTCATGACACACCTGCTTCCCCTGCTTAGAGGTCCAGTTTATAGGCACAGGTGTGTGTGTGTGCGTGGGGGGGGGGGGGGGGGGGGGCATTACTGGAATGTTCTGAAGAGTTTGTGGGTTCTATAGCTGGTGGTCTCTCCCCTATGAAACACACACAGACGATTAGATAACCACACACGCACTCTTACACATGAACAAACATTAGATAATGATGTCTCACCTTGTCTGGCCCCATTATCAGACATCTCTAAAGAGCTGAGAGACAGAAGGATATAGAGAGAGAGGTGGGGTTGGAGGGGGACAGAGAGAGGGGGGGTGGAGGGTGAGAGAGAGGAGCGAGGGGGGGTGGAGGGTAAGAGCGAGGGGGGGGTGGAGGGTGAGCGAGGGGGGGTGGAGGGGGACAGAGAGAGGGGGGTGAGAGAGAGGAGCGAGGGGGGGTGGAGGGTGAGCGAGGGGGGTGGAGGGGACAGAGAGGGGGGGTGGAGGGTAAGAGCGAGGGGGGGTGGAGGGTGAGCGAGGGGGGTTGGAGGGGGACAGAGAGAGGGGGGGTGGAGGGTGAGAGAGAGGAGCGAGGGGGGGTGAGGGTAAGAGCGAGGGGGGTTGGAGGGTGAGCGAGGGGGGTGGAGGGTGAGAGATGGGGGGTGGAGGAAGAGAGAGAGGGGGGGTGGAGGGTGAGCGAGGGGGGTTGGAGGGGGACAGAGAGAGGGGGGGTGGAGGGTGAGAGAGAGGAGCGAGGGGGGGTGAGGGTAAGAGCGAGGGGGGTTGGAGGGTGAGCGAGGGGGGTGGAGGGTGAGAGATGGGGGGTGGAGGAAGAGAGAGAGGGGGGTGGAGGAAGAGAGAGAGGGGGGTGGAGGAAGAGAGAGAGGGGGGGGTGGAGGAAGAGAGAGAGGGGGGGTGGAGGAAGAGAGAGAGGGGGGGTGGAGGAAGAGAGAGAGGGGGGGTGGAGGGAGAGAGAGGGGGGGGGTGAAGAGAGAGAGAGAGAGAGAGGGGGGTGAGAGAGAGAGAGAGAGAGGGGGGTGAAGAGAGAGAGAGGGGGGTATAGGGAGAGAGAGGGGGGTATAGGGAGAGAGAGGGGGGTATAGGGAGAGAGAGAGGGGGGTGGAGGGAGAGAGAGAGGGAGTGGAGGGAGAGAGAGAGGGGTGGAGGGGGGAGAGTGGGGGAGTGGAGGGAGGGAGAGAGGGGGTGAAGAGAGAGAGAGAGGGGGGGTGAAGAGAGAGAGGGGGAGGTATAGGGAGAGAGGGGGGGTATTGGGAGCGAGAGAGAGAGAGAGAGAGAGAGAGAGAGAGAGAGAGAGAGGGGGGTGGCAGGAGGGAGAGAGGAGGGAGGGAGAGAGGGGGAGTGGAGGGAGAGAGAGAGGGGGGGTGGAGGGAGAGAGGGGGAGAGAGAGGGGGGTGGAGGGAGGGAGAGTGGCGGGAGAGAGAGAGGGGGGGTGGAGGGAGGGAGAGAGAGGAGGGAGAGAGGGGGGGGTGGAGGGAGGAGGGAGAGAGAGGGGGGGTGGAGGGAGGGAGAGAGAGAGGAGGGAGAGAGAGAGGGGGGGTGGAGGGAGGGAGAGAGAGAGGGGGGTGGAGGGAGAGTGGAGGGAGAGAGAGATTCATTTATTCAGACTGGCTGACATGAACTCTGTCAAGTGTAATGGTGAGTGCTAACAGCTATGTCACACACAGTCAGTGTTATTTATGGATTCACCATCCTGTTTGTCATCAGCCAGGACACAGAGACACAGAGACACAAAGACACAGCGAGACACAGCGTGACACAGAGAGACGACACAGCGAGACACAGAGACACAGCGAGACACAGAGACACAGCGAGACACAGCGACACAGCGAGACACAGCAAGACACACAGCGACACAGCAAGACACAGAGACACAGCAAGACACACAGCGACACAGCAAGACACAGAGACACAGCAAGACACACAGCAAGACACAGAGACACAGCGAGACACAGAGACACACAGCGAGACACACAGCAAGACACAGAGACACAGCAAGACAGCGAGACACAGACACAGACACAGACACAGAACGAGACACAGACACACAGCGAGACACACAGCAAGACAGCGAGACACACAGCAAGACAGCGAGACACAGCAAGACACAGCGAGACACAGCGAGACACAGACACAGCAGGACACAGCAAGACACAGCAAGACAGAGCGAGACACAGATACAACAAGACAGACACAGCAAGACACAGAGACACAGCGACACAGCAAGAGACCGAGACAGCAAGACACAGACACAGCAAGACAGAGACACAGCAAGACAGAGACACAGCAAGAGACAGCAAGACAGAGACACACAGCAAGACACAGAGACACAGCCAGGCACAGACAAACAGCGAGACACAGAGACACAGCGAGACACAGAGACACAGTAAGACACAGAGACAGCAAGACACAGCAAGACACAGAGACAGCGAGACACAGTGAGACAGCGAGACAGCGAGACACAGTGAGACAGCGAGACACAGTGAGACAGCGAGACACAGTGAGACAGCAAGACACAGAGACACACAGCAAGACACAGAGACACAACAAGACACAGAGACACAGCAAGATACAGAAAGACAGAGACACAGCAAGCCTACACACAATTGCCCAGGGTCAGAGGGGTACGTAGAAAACATTACAAACTGGGTGGTTTGAGCCCTGAATGTTGATTGGCTGACAGCCGTGGTATATTAGACCGTATACCATAGCTATGACAAAACATTTATTTGTACTCCTCTAATTACGTTGGTAACCAGTTATAATAGGGGCTTGTGGTATATGACCAATGTACCACAGCTAAGGGTACATTAGTGTAGTGCCTAAAACAGCCCTTTGCTGTGATATATTGGCTATATACCACAGCCCCTCGTGCCTTATTGCTTAAATGTATGATCACTATATCCAGAACACACACACCTGATGAAGAAAAAAGCTCCATGAATTCCCTCCCTCTCCCCCTCCCCCCCCCCCCTCCCTCTCCCCCTCTCCCCCTCTCCCTCTCTCCCTCTCCCTCTCCCCCTCCCCCTCCCCCTCCCTCTCCCTCTCTCCCTCTCTCTCCCTTCCCCCCCCCCCTCCCTCCCTGCCCCCCCCCCTCCCTCCCTCCCTCCCTCCCTCCCTCCCTCCCTACCTCCCCCCATCCCTCTCCCTCCCTCCCTCCCCCTCTCCCTCCCTCTCCCTCCCTCCCTCCCAGTAACCATGGTCAAATATTTAGCCACGGTGTACTGTCGATTTCAGGCCAGATAGCACTGCATTTTGCTTTGTGTTTGTGCTTGTGTTTCCCAATAAGCAATATAGTTTTGTTTTGACTGTGTTGTAATTTGTTTTATCCTGATTGATTGGATGTTCTGGTCCTTCAGTGTGTTAGTAGAACAGGTTTGTGAACTCAGCTCCAGGACCAGCTGGATGAGGGGACTCTTTTTTTTGCTCAGCTCTTGGCATTGCAGGGCTTGTTAATGATATGAGAGGGGGTCACTGTATTTTAGATGTTTCCAAAACTTAATAGCTCTTTTTTGAGTGTTTATTATTGGTGGATATTGGTCTAATTCTGCCCTGCATGCATTGTTTGTAGTTTTCCTCTGGACATGTAGGAGAATCTTACAGAACTCTGCATGCAGGGTTTCAATGGGGTGTTTGTCCCATTTGATGAAATCTTGTTTTGCAAGTGGACCCCACACCTCGCTGCCATGAAGTGCAATTGGTTCAATGACACATTCAATTAGTTTTAGCCAAATTTGAATAGGTATTTCAATTTGCTTTTGAATTTTGTACCAATTGAGAACTTTGGTCTAATTCCCTGAGATCTGGATCTTCTCTGTAAAATCATTATTTTAGTCTTTTGGGGGTTTACTGCCAGGGCCCAGGTCTGGCAGTACTGCTATAGCAGGTCCAGGCTCTGCTGTAGGCCATGTGCTGTGGGTGACAGCAGGCACAGGTCATCTGCGAAGAGTAGGCATTTATCTGAATTGTGGAGACTAACACCAGGGGCTAAGGGTTTTTCTAGAATAGTGGCCAATTCGTTAATGTAAATTTTGAAGAGTGCATGTATGCCAAATAGAATCAAATGCTTATTGGAAGTCGATAAAGCAAGTGTATATTTTGGTATTATTTTGGTGGACATGTTTATCTATCAGGGTGTGTAGGCTGTAAATATGATCAATTGTGCGATGTTTTGGTATAAATCCAATTTGGCTTTTACTCAAGACATTGTGCTCATTAAGGAAGTTTAGAACTCTTACATTTATAATTTTACAGAAAACCTTCCCCAGGTTACTGTTCACACAAATGCCTATGTAATTGTTGGGGTCAAATTTTTCTCAGTTCTTAAAGATTGGGGTTATGAGTCCTTGATTCCAGATGTCAGGGAAATAACCTACACTCAGGATCAAATTAAACAGTTCTAATATAGCCGATCTCTCTCTCTCTCTCTCTCTCTCTCTCTCTCTCTCTCTCTCTCTCTCTCTCTCTCTCTCTCTCTCTCTCTCTCTCTCTCTCTCTCTCTCTCTCTCTCTCTCTCTCTCTCTCTCTCTCTCTCTCTCTCTCTCTCTCTCTCTCTCTCTCTCTCTCTCTCTCTCTCTCTCTCTCTCTCTCTCTCTCTCTCTCTCTCTCTCTCTCTCTCTCTCTCTCTCTCTCTCTCTCTCTCTCTCTCTCTGGGTTGCGATAAGCGTAATCAGGGTTAATCAGAGTTCAGAGGTTATCCATCCTGACCACAGGGTCAACTCCGCCCCCCTCCTGACCACAAACACACACACACTGCATCATGGGACTCAGGACAGGGCTGGGGGGGGGGGGGGGCTGTGTCAGCATGGAGGTCTCTGATAGGCCCACAACCTTGGATTGGCCCCAGTGATTGGAGGATAGACTCACGCCAAGCGGGTCGGCAGTGAAAGCTGCAACGCTGTTCCGCATCTCATTCTCGCTGCCGCGCAACGGAATCAATGCCACGTTACCATGACGCGTATCCACCGGCAATGCACGGGTCACACGTGTTTGGACTGCATCCACTGGCCACACGTTACCATCATACTGAGAGGGGGGAGAGAGGGAGAAAGAAGAGGGAGAGAGAGAGGCGGGAGAGAGAGGGTGAGAGAGGGGGGAGAGAGGGACAAAGAAGAGGGATAGAGAGCGAGGGGGAGAGGGATAGAGAGCGAGGGGGAGAGGGATAGAGAGCGAGGGGGAGAGGGATAGAGAGAGGGGGTAGAGAGGGGGGGTGAATCAGAACAGGGAATCATAATAACCAGTGTGACAGACAGTAAGTAGTATGTGTCCTCTCACCTGGACAGTGAGGAAGGTGGAGAACCACTCCCTCATCTCTGTCTGAGTGTCACAACACAGATACCTACAGGGAGGATGGAAAGAGAGAGAGGGGAGAGGAGAGAGAGAGAGGAGGGAGAGAGAGGAGGAGAGAGAGTAGAGAGATTAACCTCAAGAAGAGTCCAGAGTCTCCGTTCACAAACACAAACAGACCCCACAGAGCCCCAGGACAGCAACACAATTAGACCCAACCAAATCATGAGAAAACAGAAAGATAATTACTTGATGCATTGGAAATAATTAACAAGAAAACAGAGGAAACTAGAATGCTATTTGGCCCTAAACAGAGAGTACACAGAGGCAGAATACCTGACCACTGTGACTGACCCAAATTTAAGGAAAGCTTTGACTATATACAGACTCAGTGAGTATAGCCTTGCTATTGAGAAAGGCTGCCGTAGGCAGACCTGGCTCTCAACAGAAGACAGGCTATGTACTCACTGCCCACAAAATGAGGTGGAAACTGAGCTGCAATTCCTAACCTCCTGTCCAATGTATGACCATATTAGACACACATATTTCCCTCAGATTACACAGATCAACAAAGATTTTAAAAAACAAGCCCAATTTTTGATTAACTCCCAAATCTACTGGGTGAAATTCCACAGTGTGTCATAACAGCAGCAATATTTGTGACCTGTTGCCACAAGAAAAGGGCAACCAGTGAAGAACAAACACCATCTAAATACAACCCATATTTATGCTTATTTATTAGAGAAGAGGGAGAGCGTGAGACAGAGACTTAGGTAAGTAGGCCTAGTGCACAATCCGTTCCCCCAACCTCCCCTATCTCGCACACTTTGCCTGGTGAAAGTCCCCTGGGCGTCAACACAGAGTGAGTCCTAATTTAAACGAGAGTCAGTGATTAGTCGAGTGCGTTTCACACCTCAGCGATGATGTCACCAGACCCACACTGAGTCACACCCTCAACAAGTCCACTTTCTCTAACAGATAAACTACACAACACTGACACAGCCATGGAGTTACGACACACACAGCTCTGTACATCACGTGGCTGCTCTTCCTCACAGCAGGGAGCTCATGGGGCCCTTGGTTTGTTAAAGCCTGTTATGCCCCAAACACTTTACTCTGTTTCCCTCAACACAACGGGAACAACTGGTTCATTGTTCCATCTGTCACACTAATAATTAGGATCATTTTGGAATGAAGGACATAGTATATTCTCTCTCTCTCACTCTCCCCATCTCACTCTCCCCATCTTACTCTCCCTCTCTCTCCCCCCATCTTACTCTCCCTCTCTCTCCCCCCATCTTACTCTCCCTCTCTCTCCCCCCATCTTTCTCTCTCTCTCTCTCTCTAGTGCATGCTGGGAGCGAGTTGGGAAGCAGGAGCGGCAGGAATTCAGCATCCCGGAGTTGCCTCTTCACCTCTTCACAAAAGGGTTTTCTAATGATCAATTAGCCTTTTAAAATGATAAACGTGGATTAGCTAACACAACAACGTGCCATTGGAACACAGGAGTGATGGTTGCTGATAATGGGCCTCTGTACATCTATGTAGATATTCCATTAAAACAAATTCAAAAATCAGTTTCCAGCTACAATAGTCATTTACAACATTAACGATGCGCTTTTCTTTCAAAAACAAGGACATTTCTAAGTGACCCCAAACTTTTGAACGGTAGTGTATGTTTATATTGATTAGTTGAGTTGTTTTAAAGGTGATATTGTCTCACTGTCACTAAGTATGTATAGGGGTGGTGGGATCGTTGAGGTTGGTCCTCAGGGGCTGATTGTAATGGCCACTCGTGGAGGTTTACAGTTTGAAAAACCTAGTCGGCTTGGGGTGAAGAGTTCCGCTGCGACAGGTTGTTGGGTGGAAGAATGTAGTTTAGCAGTGGGTGCTATCATTGGGTATGATAGCATAAAATCAGCCTCAAAGATGAGTAGCGCTGTAGTCATTTTCTTAGATTCCATTGAAAAGGTGAATCCGGTAGTTGAGGGAGACACAGACGTCGGTATTCCCTCTTATGAGTCCGGCAAAGACAGTTCTACTTCCTAACGTACCTCTAACGTACCTCCATTTGTTAGGGATGAAGTGTTGGAGAGAGATTTTTCTTGTATATACAATAAAGGTTATTTTTGGATGCAAATCCTTTGCTGAAACATGTCGTATCTCATAGGAGACAAGTGTACAGGAATTTAAAGAAGGATACTGACCAACTGAATTTAGCATTCAGCTTCAAGATTGATGGGTTTGATTATGTGTTCTACACTTCTACTGAATCAATTAAATGCTTTGGGTGTGGAAGAGGGGCATTTGGTGAGTAATTGTCCAGAGAACAGAGCCGGATAGCAGCTAAAGCACCACTGAGAAGGGATGAACAGGCTACGGGTTCAGGAGAAGGGATGAACAGGCTACGGGTTCAGGAGAAGGGATGAACAGGCTACGGGTTCAGGAGAAGGGATGAACAGGCTACGGGTTCAGGAGAAGGGATGAACAGGCTACGGGTTCAGGAGAAGGGATGAACAGGCTACGGGTTCAGGAGAAGGGATGAACAGGCTACGGGTTCAGGAGAAGGTGGGCAGATGTGGTGGGGAAAATAGGAAAGGAGAGCAATATGGCTATGGGGGCAGTTGTGGTAGAGCAAGGAAGAGGGGGGTAGGTGAGACTGCGATTGAGGTCGCTGAGGGCATGCTGGAGAATTAAATGGGAGTTCAAGAGGAGAGGGAGGGTAATGGAAAATTAAGCAAAGTAGCGAGGAGGAAGAGGAAGAAATTAAGGGGGGGAATGAAGGTTCTAATTCTGACAGGAAGGTAGAGATTGATAAATCAGTTGAGGACAAACAGGAAGTAGAAATTGATAAATCAGTTGAGGACAAACAGGTTGTAGAGAGGGTGGAGTTTTCTTCTGGGGATGACAGCTAGAAATCGGATGCGTCACAACAAAATAGCGAGAGAAATGGGATGGAACGGAGGTATGGGATTGAAAAGGATATGCAGGATTATAATGTAACATGTGTTTTTCCTGAAAGTGAATGGTTTATTGAATCAGCAAACTTTCTGATGTCCAAAATAACGGGTAGAGGTTTGACAAGCCCAGAAATTGCTAGACTAAAGAAAGTGGTCACGAGAGTGACAAGTGAGGTCAATTCTAAAGGAAATGAAAGAGTTCAGCCTTAACTCTAAAGAGACGTGCTTTCGGCCTCTTCCTGTGCTTTGTTCCCAGCCTTGAGCAGTTGTAAGATTTCTTCTTTACAATGTAAATGGGGCGAGAGACGGAAACAAAGAGGCGTAGTGAAGGGGTTAATAAAGGGAAAGGGAAGTGACATACGTTTTCTACAAGAAACGCATAGTAATATGGAAAATGAAGTTGTGTGACAACAGGAGTGGAGTTGGGGGGGGGAGGGGGGCAGTTGTGTGTAGTCATAGAAACTCAGACTGGGGGTGTGGCCATCCTGTTCTCAAAATGACTTTTGCCTTAATCATATGAGGTTGAAGAGGTCGTTGAGGGGAAAAGTTAGAGCGATATATGAAAACATCCCTATGGGTTTAATAAATCTATATGCCCCAGTAATGGCAGTTGAGAGGGTGTTTTTTTAGAGACGTTATCAAATACCATTGAGAAATGTAATACTGAGGATGATGTATTTCTTGCTGTGGATTTGAACTGGACAGTCAGTGATTTAGATAGAAAACACAAAAAAACTCATATAGCCTCAAGGACTTTTTTAAAAACGCCTTATTTTCAAAATGGAGGCACGAGACAATATACATGGGCCCAAGTGTGTCACGACTTCCGCCGAAGTCAGCCCCTCTTCTTGATTGAGCGGTTTTCGGCGGTCGACGTCACCGACCTTCTAGCCATTGCTGATCCACTTTCCATTTTCCATTGGTTTTGTCTTGTCTTCCATCACACCTGGTTCCCCATCCCATCAACTACATGTTGTGTATTTAACCCTCTGTTCCCCCTCATGTCTTTGTCGGTGATTGTATGTTTGTACAAGTTATTTTTTTCTGGGAGAGGTGGAGGTCTGAAGAGGACAGTGTTGTATCTCTTCAACAGTGGTGGGATATAGGGAACATCCAGATTCAACAATTCTGTAATCAATACACGAGGAATGTCACCAGAGACATCACCAGATCAATGAACGCTCTAGAGTCTGAAATAGTGGAACTGTTGATGTTGGTTGAGACCACAGGAGATCAAGGCCATATTCAAGCACTCAAGAGGAAAAAAAGCCTCATTGGCAGACCTGCTGGGTATCAGAGTACAGGGGACATTGGCAGACCTGCTGGGTATCAGAGTACAGGGGACATTGGCAGACCTGCTGGGTATCAGAGCACAGGGGACATTGGCAGACTTGCTGGGTATCAGAGCACAGGGGACATTGGCAGACCTGCTGGGTATCAGAGCACAGGGGACATTGGCAGACCTGCTGGGTATCAGAGCACAGGGGACATTGGCAGACCTGCTGGGTATCAGAGCACAGGGGACATTGGCAGACCTGCTGGGTATCAGAGCGCAGGGGACATTGGCAGACCTGCTGGGTATCAGAGCACAGGGGACATTGGCAGACCTGCTGGGTATCAGAGCACAGGGGACATTGGCAGACCGGCTGGGTATCAGAGTACAGGGGACATTGGCAGACCTGCTAGGTATCAGAGTACAGAGGACATTGGCAGACCTGCTGGGTATCAGAGTACAGGGGGCATTGGCAGACCTTCTGGGTATCAGAGTGCAGGGGGCATTGGCAGACCTGCTGGGTATCAGAGTACAGGGGGCATTGGCAGACCTGCTGGGTATCAGAGTACAGGGGGCATTGGCAGACCTGCTGGGTATCAGAGTACAGGGGGCATTGGCAGACCTGCTGGGTATCAGAGTACAGGGGGCATTGGCAGACCTTCTGGGTATCAGAGTACAGGGGGCATTGGCAGACCTGCTGGGTATCCGAGTACAGGGGACATTGGTGAGAAGTACATTTCAGGGAATCTCTGAAATCGATGCCTCATCCACATTTTTCTTCGGTTTAGAGAAAAAATAATGGACAAAGAAGATTTATTAATGGCCTCAAATCAGCTGTTGGACAGGAGCTCACTAGCCCACGTGGAATTAGAAAGAGGGCAGTAGTGTTCTATGCTGAGCTCTACAAGTGTGAGTATACAGGGGATAAAACAATGACACAGCAGTTCCTTGATAGGCTCCTACAGGTGGCTGCAGAAGCTCAGGTTGAACTAGAGCAACCATCGTCTTTGCAGGAGCTTTCCACTGCATTAAAAGGGATGGAAAATGGAAGGGCACTGGGTATTGATGGGCTTCCCGTTGACTTTTTGAAGTCTTTTTGTTGGGAGAGGATTGGCTAGCAGTAGTTAACGATAGTTTGACCGGAGGGTTACTACCAATAAACTGCAGAAGGGCTGTCCTCATCCTACTGCCAACAAAAAGTGACCCTAAGGAGGTGAAGAACTAGAGGCCGGTGGCCTTAATGTGCACTGATTAGAAGATCCTGTCCAAGGCTTTATCCAACAGGCTGAGGGAGGTGATGGGGCAAATCATACACACGGACCAGTCCTAATGTGTTCTCTGCAGGCAGATAGGGGAAAACATTTCCCTGATTCTGATGGTTGTTAGCTCATATGTCATTCAGGAGGCCACTATTATTGTTAACAATGTGGTTGCATTGTGCACTGTGACATCGGTTGTCATGTTTAGAGCCACCGTCTGGCCTTCTGGCCAAGATACAGGAAATTATTGTAGATTTATTTTGGGATAAACATCATTGGGTTCCAAAAAGTGTTTTGTGTCAGGAGAAGAGTGGATTATGCTCAAGAGTTACAAGAAAAAGGCAACAGATGAAGATGCCCCATTTCCCAGACTAGGGATTACACCCCATTTCCCAGACTAGGGATTACGCCCCATTTCCCAGACTAGGGATTACGCCCCATTTCCCAGACTAGGGAATACACCCCATTTCCCAGACTAGGGATTACGCCCCATTTCCCAGACTAGGGATTACACCCCATTTCCCAGACTAGGGATTACGCCCCATTTCCCAGACTAGGGATTACACCCCATTTCCCAGACTAGGGATTACACCCCATTTCCCAGACTAGGGATTACGCCCCATTTCCCAGACTAGGGATTACACCCCATTTCCCAGACTAGGGATTACGCCCCATTTCCCAGACTAGGGATTACACCCCATTTCCCAGACTAGGGATTACGCCCCATTTCCCAGACTAGGGATTACGCCCCATTTCCCAGACTAGGGATTACGCCCCATTTCCCAGACTAGGGATTACGCCCCATTTCCCAGACTAGGGATTACATCCAATATCCCAGACTAGGGATTACATCCAATATCCCAGACTAGGGATTACATCCAATATCCCAGACTAGGGATTACATCCAATATCCCAGACTAGGGATTACATCCAATATCCCAGACTAGGGATTACATCCAATATCCCAGACTAGGGATTACATCCAATATCCCAGACTAGGGATTCCATCCAATATCCCAGAGTTGGCCAGAAAGGTGTTATTAGTGGATTTGAGAGGGTTGGAAAAGGTGGGTTTGGATGTGATGTGTGAATGGGAAGGAGTTGTATAGGGGGTGTGTCAAGGTTTTATATAAAGATACATTTAAAAATAGAAAAGACACTTCTTGGAGGGTAAAACTGGGCCTTGATGACAAGGTAAAGCCAGCATGGAGAACACTGTACAAGTCACCGTTACTAAAGGGGACTGGTGATATGTAATGGAGGGTGTTGATGACAAGGTGAAGCCATCATGGAGAGC
The DNA here is from genome assembly GCF_045791955.1 of Oncorhynchus clarkii lewisi. Taxonomy (NCBI): domain Eukaryota; kingdom Metazoa; phylum Chordata; class Actinopteri; order Salmoniformes; family Salmonidae; genus Oncorhynchus; species Oncorhynchus clarkii. Next base: position 35,726,126 of record NC_092173.1, on the reverse strand, counting down.
ACGATACAAGCCACCGTTACTAAAGGGGACTAGTGATATGTAATGGAGGGTGTTGATGACAAGGTGAAGCCATCATGGAGAGCACGATACAAGCCACCGTTACTAAAGGGGACTAGTGATATGTAATGGAGGGTGTTGATGACAAGGTGAAGCCATCATGGAGAGCACGGTACAAGCCACCGTTACTAAAGGGGACTAGTGATATGTAATGGAGGGTGTTGATGACAAGGTGAAGCCATCATGGAGAGCACGGTACAAGCCACCGTTACTAAAGGGGACTAGTGATATGTAATGGAGGGTGTTGATGACAAGGTGAAGCCATCATGGAGAGCACGGTACAAGCCACCGTTACTAAAGGGGACTGGTGATATGTAATGGAGGGTGTTGATGACAAGGTGAAGCCATCATGGAGAGCACGGTACAAGCCACCGTTACTAAAGGGGACTAGTGATATGTAATGGAGGGTGTTGATGACAAGGTGAAGCCATCATGGAGAGCACGGTACAAGCCACCGTTACTAAAGGGGACTAGTGATATGTAATGGAGGGTGTTGATGACAAGGTGAAGCCATCATGGAGAGCACGGTACAAGCCACCGTTACTAAAGGGGACTGGTGATATGTAATGGAGGGTGTTGATGACAAGGTGAAGCCATCATGGAGAGCACGGTACAAGCCACCGTTACTAAAGGGGACTAGTGATATGTAATGGAGGGTGTTGATGACAAGGTGAAGCCATCATGGAGAGCACGGTACAAGCCACCGTTACTAAAGGGGACTAGTGATATGTAATGGAGGGTGTTGATGACAAGGTGAAGCCATCATGGAGAGCACGGTACAAGCCACCGTTACTAAAGGGGACTGGTGATATGTAATGGAGGGTGTTGATGACAAGGTGAAGCCATCATGGAGAGCACGGTACAAGCCACCGTTACTAAAGGGGACTAGTGATATGTAATGGAGGGTGTTGATGACAAGGTGAAGCCATCATGGAGAGCACGGTACAAGCCACCGTTACTAAAGGGGACTAGTGATATGTAATGGAGGGTGTTGATGACAAGGTGAAGCCATCATGGAGAGCACGGTACAAGCCACCGTTACTAAAGGGGACTAGTGATATGTAATGGAGGGTGTTGATGACAAGGTGAAGCCATCATGGAGAGCACGGTACAAGCCACCGTTACTAAAGGGGACTAGTGATATGTAATGGAGGGTGTTGATGACAAGGTGAAGCCATCATGGAGAGCACGGTACAAGCCACCGTTACTAAAGGGGACTGGTGATATGTAATGGAGGGTGTTGATGACAAGGTGAAGCCATCATGGAGAGCACGGTACAAGCCACCGTTACTAAAGGGGACTAGTGATATGTAATGGAGGGTGTTGATGACAAGGTGAAGCCATCATGGAGAGCACGGTACAAGCCACCGTTACTAAAGGGGACTAGTGATATGTAATGGAGGGTGTTGATGACAAGGTGAAGCCATCATGGAGAGCACGGTACAAGCCACCGTTACTAAAGGGGACTGGTGATATGTAATGGAGGGTGTTGATGACAAGGTGAAGCCATCATGGAGAGCACGGTACAAGCCACCGTTACTAAAGGGGACTAGTGATATGTAATGGAGGGTGTTGATGACAAGGTGAAGCCATCATGGAGAGCACGATACAAGCCACCGTTACTAAAGGGGACTAGTGATATGTAATGGAGGGTGTTGATGACAAGGTGAAGCCATCATGGAGAGCACGGTACAAGCCACCGTTACTAAAGGGGACTAGTGATATGTAATGGAGGGTGTTGATGACAAGGTGAAGCCATCATGGAGAGCACGGTACAAGCCACCGTTACTAAAGGGGACTAGTGATATGTAATGGAGGGTGTTGATGACAAGGTGAAGCCATCATGGAGAGCACGGTACAAGCCACCGTTACTAAAGGGGACTAGTGATATGTAATGGAGGGTGTTGATGACAAGGTGAAGCCATCATGGAGAGCACGGTACAAGCCACCGTTACTAAAGGGGACTAGTGATATGTAATGGAGGGTGTTGATGACAAGGTGAAGCCATCATGGAGAGCACGGTACAAGCCACCGTTACTAAAGGGGACTAGTGATATGTAATGGAGGGTGTTGATGACAAGGTGAAGCCATCATGGAGAGCACGATACAAGCCACCGTTACTAAAGGGGACTAGTGATATGTAATGGAGGGTGTTGATGACAAGGTGAAGCCATCATGGAGAGCACGGTACAAGCCACCGTTACTAAAGGGGACTAGTGATATGTAATGGAGGGTGTTGATGACAAGGTGAAGCCATCATGGAGAGCACGGTACAAGCCACCGTTACTAAAGGGGACTAGTGATATGTAATGGAGGGTGTTGATGACAAGGTGAAGCCATCATGGAGAGCACGGTACAAGCCACCGTTACTAAAGGGGACTAGTGATATGTAATGGAGGGTGTTGATGACAAGGTGAAGCCATCATGGAGAGCACGGTACAAGCCACCGTTACTAAAGGGGACTAGTGATATGTAATGGAGGGTGTTGATGACAAGGTGAAGCCATCATGGAGAGCACGGTACAAGCCACCGTTACTAAAGGGGACTAGTGATATGTAATGGAGGGTGTTGATGACAAGGTGAAGCCATCATGGAGAGCACGGTACAAGCCACCGTTACTAAAGGGGACTAGTGATATGTAATGGAGGGTGTTGATGACAAGGTGAAGCCATCATGGAGAGCACGGTACAAGCCACCGTTACTAAAGGGGACTAGTGATATGTAATGGAGGGTGTTGATGACAAGGTGAAGCCATCATGGAGAGCACGGTACAAGCCACCGTTACTAAAGGGGACTAGTGATATGTAATGGAGGGTGTTGATGACAAGGTGAAGCCATCATGGAGAGCACGGTACAAGCCACCGTTACTAAAGGGGACTAGTGATATGTAATGGAGGGTGTTGATGACAAGGTGAAGCCATCATGGAGAGCACGGTACAAGCCACCGTTACTAAAGGGGACTAGTGATATGTAATGGAGGGTGTTGATGACAAGGTGAAGCCATCATGGAGAGCACGGTACAAGCCACCGTTACTAAAGGGGACTAGTGATATGTAATGGAGGGTGTTGATGACAAGGTGAAGCCATCATGGAGAGCACGGTACAAGCCACCGTTACTAAAGGGGACTAGTGATATGTAATGGAGGGTGTTGATGACAAGGTGAAGCCATCATGGAGAGCACGGTACAAGCCACCGTTACTAAAGGGGACTAGTGATATGTAATGGAGGGTGTTGATGACAAGGTGAAGCCATCATGGAGAGCACGGTACAAGCCACCGTTACTAAAGGGGACTAGTGATATGTAATGGAGGGTGTTGATGACAAGGTGAAGCCATCATGGAGAGCACGGTACAAGCCACCGTTACTAAAGGGGACTAGTGATATGTAATGGAGGGTGTTGATGACAAGGTGAAGCCATCATGGAGAGCACGGTACAAGCCACCGTTACTAAAGGGGACTAGTGATATGTAATGGAGGGTGTTGATGACAAGGTGAAGCCATCATGGAGAGCACGGTACAAGCCACCGTTACTAAAGGGGACTAGTGATATGTAATGGAGGGTGTTGATGACAAGGTGAAGCCATCATGGAGAGCACGGTACAAGCCACCGTTACTAAAGGGGACTAGTGATATGTAATGGAGGGTGTTGATGACAAGGTGAAGCCATCATGGAGAGCACGGTACAAGCCACCGTTACTAAAGGGGACTAGTGATATGTAATGGAGGGTGTTGATGACAAGGTGAAGCCATCATGGAGAGCACGGTACAAGCCACCGTTACTAAAGGGGACTAGTGATATGTAATGGAGGGTGTTGATGACAAGGTGAAGCCATCATGGAGAGCACGGTACAAGCCACCGTTACTAAAGGGGACTAGTGATATGTAATGGAGGGTGTTGATGACAAGGTGAAGCCATCATGGAGAGCACGGTACAAGCCACCGTTACTAAAGGGGACTAGTGATATGTAATGGAGGGTGTTGATGACAAGGTGAAGCCATCATGGAGAGCACGGTACAAGCCACCGTTACTAAAGGGGACTAGTGATATGTAATGGAGGGTGTTGATGACAAGGTGAAGCCATCATGGAGAGCACGGTACAAGCCACCGTTACTAAAGGGGACTAGTGATATGTAATGGAGGGTGTTGATGACAAGGTGAAGCCATCATGGAGAGCACGGTACAAGCCACCGTTACTAAAGGGGACTAGTGATATGTAATGGAGGGTGTTGATGACAAGGTGAAGCCATCATGGAGAGCACGGTACAAGCCACCGTTACTAAAGGGGACTAGTGATATGTAATGGAGGGTGTTGATGACAAGGTGAAGCCATCATGGAGAGCACGGTACAAGCCACCGTTACTAAAGGGGACTAGTGATATGTAATGGAGGGTGTTGATGACAAGGTGAAGCCATCATGGAGAGCACGGTACAAGCCACCGTTACTAAAGGGGACTAGTGATATGTAATGGAGGGTGTTGATGACAAGGTGAAGCCATCATGGAGAACACGGTACAAGCCACCGTTACTAAAGGGGACTAGTGATATGTAATGGAGGGTGTTGATGACAAGGTGAAGCCATCATGGAGAACACGGTACAAGCCACCGTTACTAAAGGGGACTAGTGATATGTAATGGAGGGTGTTGATGACAAGGTGAAGCCATCATGGAGAGCACGGTACAAGCCACCGTTACTAAAGGGGACTAGTGATATGTAATGGAGGGTGTTGATGACAAGGTGAAGCCATCATGGAGAGCACGGTACAAGCCACCGTTACTAAAGGGGACTAGTGATATGTAATGGAGGGTGTTGATGACAAGGTGAAGCCATCATGGAGAGCACGGTACAAGCCACCGTTACTAAAGGGGACTAGTGATATGTAATGGAGGGTGTTGATGACAAGGTGAAGCCATCATGGAGAGCACGGTACAAGCCACCGTTACTAAAGGGGACTAGTGATATGTAATGGAGGGTGTTGATGACAAGGTGAAGCCATCATGGAGAGCACGGTACAAGCCACCGTTACTAAAGGGGACTAGTGATATGTAATGGAGGGTGTTGATGACAAGGTGAAGCCATCATGGAGAGCACGGTACAAGCCACCGTTACTAAAGGGGACTAGTGATATGTAATGGAGGGTGTTGATGACAAGGTGAAGCCATCATGGAGAGCACGGTACAAGCCACCGTTACTAAAGGGGACTAGTGATATGTAATGGAGGGTGTTGATGACAAGGTGAAGCCATCATGGAGAACACTGTACAAGCCACCGTTACTAAAGGGGACTAGTGATATGTAATGGAGGGTGTTGTATCTGTTATTCATTCAGATGTTGGAGATTGATGTCCTTTTTGTAATATAAGAGAAATGATTTCCGCAGTTTTATGGATTGTGAGAGGATAAAGCCTCTTTTTGAAATACTGGAGTCTTTGTTTACAGCTGTCGAGGAGATTTTCCAGAACACTGTTTTTTATTTGGGGGTTTCAATACAGTAAGCAGCAGAACAGAAACTACTGTTAAATTTTATTTGGGGACAAGCTAAGATGAGTAGGAAACATAAGATAGACATGGGATATGGTAAGGATGTAAGGTGTGTTTTTACAGGATTATAGTCAAAGCCAGAATAAAAAGTGGATTTTGAGTTCTTCTCGTCTGTAAAAGATCTCCCATTGCAGACCCCTATTCCCTGGTGTGTGTAGCTCAGTAGGCCTCCAGATATTCTGGACATACTGCATAGCATACACAGACAGAGGACACACATTCAGGGACTCACCATTGCTGCTTCTCTGGCTTCTCCTGTTTTTCACTTTTATAGATCACAGTCAGACCCCAACTACATAGAGAGAGAGATAGGAAACATCACAGTCAGACCCCAGCTACATAGAGAGAGATAGGAAACATCACAGTCAGACCCCAACTACATAGAGAGAGAGACCAGGCAGGAGGAGAGGACAGAGAGGTGTTCTGACCAGGCAGGAGGACAGGACAGAGAGGTGTTCTGACCAGGCAGGAGGAGAGGACAGAGAGGTGTTCTGACCAGGCAGGAGGACAGGACAGAGAGGTGTTCTGACCAGGCAGGAGGAGAGGACAGAGAGGTGTTCTGACCAGGCAGGAGGAGAGGACAGAGAGGTGTTCTGACCAGGCAGGAGGAGAGGACAGAGAGGTGTTCTGACCAGGCAGGAGGACAGGACAGAGAGGTGTTCTGACCAGGCGGGAGGAGAGGACAGAGAGATGTTCTGACCAGGCGGGAGGAGAGGACAGAGAGATGTTCTGACCAGGCAGGAGGAGAGGACAGAGAGATGTTCTGACCAGGCAGGAGGAGAGGACAGAGAGATGTTCTGACCAGGCAGGAGGAGAGGACAGAGAGGTGTTCTGACCAGGCAGGAGGAGAGGACAGAGAGGTGTTCTGACCAGGCAGGAGGAGAGGACAGAGGTGTTCTGACCAGGCAGGAGGAGAGGACAGAGAGGTGTTCTGACCAGGCAGGAGGAGAGGACAGAGAGGTGTTCTGACCAGGCAGGAGGAGAGGACAGAGAGGTGTTCTGACCAGGAAGGAGGACAGGACAGAGAGGTGTTCTGACCAGGCAGGAGGAGAGGACAGAGAGGTGTTCTGACCAGGCAGGAGGAGAGGACAGAGAGGTGTTCTGACCAGGCAGGAGGAGAGGACAGAGAGGTGTTCTGACCAGGCAGGAGGACAGGACAGAGATGTGTTCTGACCAGGCAGGAGGAGAGGACAAAGAGGTGTTCTGACCAGGTGGGTGGTCGTAGTTTCTTCTTGATGCCTAGATAGACCCTCAGATTCTTCACCTGCCATTCCCTCTCTGAACGATTACTCTACAGGGAAACAAAACAGACAGATTAGCTCTCTGTCTCTGTGTGTGTGTGTGTGTCTCTGTGTGTGTGTGTGTGTGTGTGTCTCTGTGTGTGTGTGTGTGTCTCTGTGTGTGTGTGTGTGTGTGTGTGTGTGTGTGTGTGTGTGTGTGTGTGTGTGTGTGTGTCTGTGTCTGTGTCTCTGTGTCTCTGTGTCTCTGTGTGTGTGTGTGTGTGTGTGTGTGTGTGTGTGTGTGTGTGTCTTACCCGCACTTCCTTGTACATCCTGAGGGAGACAGTGTTTAGGATGAAGTAGCGGTCGTGGAAGCTGCCGGTGTTCAGTCCCAATCCCAGAATGCTCCTCTCCTCCCGGAACTTCACCATCCCGTGCTTGGACACATCCACTTTACTGGCTATGGGGGGACAGATCGTACAAAATCAGAAACAGTATAGGGGTAATAGTAGAGCTGAGAAGTCAATTCAATTGTGTGTTAGCAGCCTGATCACTAGAAACAAACTTAGATTCCAGACGTTTGAAAAGGTCCTGAGAACGTAAATATATGCTCACAATAAAATAAAATACAACATTCACCCAGAAATGGGAGTGAACTGGTGCTGCTCAGAACACTGCACCTACAGCACTGCTCTAGCAAGTGTTAACCCCAACCTTAACCACTCAGAACACTGCACCTACAGCACTGCTCTAGCAAGCCATAACCCCAACCTTAACCACTCAGAACACTGCACCTACAGCACTGCTCTAGCAAGCCATAACCCCAACCTTAACCACTCAGAACACTGCACCTACAGCAATGCTCTAGCAAGCCTTAACCCCAACCTTAACCACTCAGAACACTGCACCTACAGCAATGCTCTAGCAAGCCTTAACCTCAACCTTAACCACTCAGAACACTGCACCTACAGCACTGCTCTAGCAAGCCTTAACCCCAACCTTAACCACTCAGAACACTGCACCTACAGCACTGCTCTAGCAAGTCTTAACCCCAACCTTAACCACTCAGAACACTGCACCTACAGCAATGCTCTAGCAAGCCTTAACCCTAACCTTAACCACTCAGAACACTGCACCTACAGCACTGCTCTAGCAAGCCTTAACCCCAACCTTAACCACTCAGAACACTGCACCTACAGCAATGCTCTAGCAAGCCTTAACCTCAACCTTAACCACTCAGAACACTGCACCTACAGCACTGCTCTAGCAAGTCTTAACCCCAACCTTAACCACTCAGAACACTGCACCTACAGCAATGCTCTAGCAAGTGTTAACCCCAACCTTAACCACTCAGAACACTGCACCTACAGCACTGCTCTAGCAAGTGTTAACCCCAACCTTAACCACTCAGAACTAACGCCTAAACTGTTCATCTTTGAGTTGTTTCCATTTTAACCCGGTAACCACATGTATGTGTGTGTGTTAGTGTGTGTGTACCCAGGTAGACCAGTATGGCCTCCATGGCCAGGTTCTTTTTGACCAGCAGGTGGGAGTCGGTACCCAGAGAGTGTAGGATGGGTAACACACGCTCCAGATGATGCAACGGACGCTCTGAGTGAGTGAGAGAGAGAGGGGAGAGAGGAGAGTGAGGAGAGAGAGGAGAGTGAGGAGAGACAAACAGAACAGAGCTTCAACAGCAGCATCACTTCTCCCTAGCACTTCCATCCCATACCTCTGTCCCCTTCCTCTCCATCCCATACCTCTGTCCCCTTCCTCTCCATCCCATACCTCTGTCCCCTTCCTCTCCATCCCATACCTCTGTCCCCTTCCTCTCCACCCCATACCTCTGTCCCCTTCCTCTCCACCCCATACCTCTGTCCCCTTCCTCTCCATCCCATACCTCTGTCCCCTTCCTCTCCATCCCATACCTCTGTCCCCTTCCTCTCCATCCCATACCTCTGTCCCCTTCCTCTCCATCCCATACCTCTGTCCCCTTCCTCTCCATCCCATACCTCTGTCCCCTTCCTCTCCATCCCATACCTCTGTCCCCTTCCTCTCCATCCCATACCTCTGTCCCCTTCCTCTCCATCCCATACCTCTGTCCCCTTCCTCTCCATCCCATACCTCTGTCCCCTTCCTCTCCATCCCATACCTCTGTCCCCACCTCTCCATCCCATACCTCTGTCCCCACCTCTCCATCCCATACCTCTGTCCCCACCTCTCCATCCCATACCTCTGTCCCCTTCCTCTCCATCCCATACCTCTGTCCCCTTCCTCTCCATCCCATTTCCTCTCCATCCCATACCTCTGTCCCCTTCCTCTCCATCCCATACCTCTGTCCCCCTCCTCTCCATCCCATAACTCTGTCCCCTTCCTCTCCATCCCATACCTCTGTCCCCTTCCTCTCCATCCCATACCTCTGTCCCCCTCCTCTCCATCCCATAACTCTGTCCCCTTCCTCTCCATCCCATACCTCTTTCCCCTCTCCACTCACCGGTCTCCTCCTTCTGACTGACCTCCCATCTCTCTGTCCACTCACCGGTCTCCTCCTTCTGACTGACCTCCCAACTCTCTGTCCACTCACCAGTCTCCTCCTTCTGACTGACCTCCCATCTCTCTGTCCACTCACCAGTCTCCTTCTTCTGACTGACCTCCCATCTCTCTGTCCACTCACCGGTCTCCTCCTTCTGACTGACCTCTCATCTCTCTGTCCACTCACCAGTCTCCTCCTTCTGACTGACCTCTCATCTCTCTCCACTCACTGGTCTCCTCCTCCTGACTGACCTCCCATCTCTCTGTCCACTCGCCGGTCTCCTCCTTCTGACTGACCTCCCATCTCTCTGTCCACTCACCAGTCTGCTCCTTTTGACTGACCTCCCATCTCTCTGTCCACTCACCGGTCTCCTCCTTCTGGCTGACCTCTCATCTCTCTCTCCACTCACCGGTCTCCTCCTTCTGGCTGACCTCCCAGCAGCTCCAGTAGTCTTTCTCTCTGACCTGGATCTTCCGCCGGTCCAGAATCTCACAGGTCAGCTCTGCTGCCGTCATAGAACCAGGGATCTAGAGGGGAGAGCAGTGGAGGGAGTGACATTCTGGAACTCTTCTTACTCTATTTCCCTATCGTGATAAAGGTGAGGTCTGAAGGGTTAGTTAAGGTCAGAGGTGAGAGGTCACCTTGACATGCTGCTCTGCCGTCTCCTTCTTCTCCTCTAGGTACACTGTACAGATGAAGTCACCTGCTGACCCCGACGCCTGCACAACACACACACGCGTTAAAGCACATTGGGTTACAGCAGAACACTGCAAACACATGAGAAGTTTGTGTGACTCACAGAAACCTTGGAGTTGAGATGTGTGTGAATGTACTGTAATACTCACAGGAACGCTGGAGTTGAGATGTGTGTGAGTGTACTGTATTACTCACAGGAACGCTGGAGTTGAGATGTGTGTGAGTGTACTGTATTACTCACAGGAACGCTGGAGTTGAGATGTGTGTGTGAATGTACTGTATTACTCACAGGAACGCTGGAGTTGAGATGTGTGTGTGAATGTACTGTATTACTCACAGGAACGCTGGAGTTGAGGTTCAACTTCTCTCTAACTTTAATGATGACCGTGATCTCATCCAGCTGCCTTTTCAGCTGCTGCTCATCCACCTGGACCGCAACACAACCACACACGGTCAACCACACAGCAACATAACCGTATAACCGGTATAACTACTCACTCCGTGGTTGAAACACCACTGACCAGCTCACACTGCAGCCACCCACCTACCAAACATTGCAGCCTCCCCCCTACCAAACACTGCAGCCACCCACCTACCAAACACTGCAGCCACCCACCTACCAAACACTGCAGCCTCCCCCCTACCAAACACTGCAGCCATCCCCCTACCAAACCCTGCAGCCATCCCCCTACCAAACACTGCAGCCATCCCCCTACCAAACACTGCAGCCACCCCCCTACCAAACACTGCAGCCACCCCCCTACCAAACACTGCAGCCACCCCCTACCACACTGTAGTCATCCCCCTACCACACACTGCAGCCATCCCCCTACCAAACCAAAGCACTAGCATACCACTACCAAACCATACCACTAACCACACCCCTACCAAACCATACCACTACCAAACAATACCACTACCAAACCATCCCCTACCAAACCATTCCAAACCATCCCACTACCAAACCACGATCAAACCACTACCAAACCATCCCACTACCAAATCATCCCACTACCAAACCATCCCACTACCAAACCTTACCTCTACCAAACCTTACCTCTACCAAACCTTACCCCTACCAAACCATCCCCCTAACAAACCACGATCAAACCACTACCAAACCATCCCACTACCAAATCATCCCACTACCAAACCACTACCATCCCATACCACTACCAAGCCTTCCCACTACCAAACCATACCACTACCAAACCATACCACTACCAAACCAAACCACTACCAAACCATCCCCCTACCACACCATACCACTACCAAATCACACCACTACCATACCATTCCACTACCACACCATACCACTACAAACCATACCACTACCAAACCATCCCACGACCACTATCAAACCACTACCACTACCACACCAAACCATCCCCCTACCAAACCATAAAACTACCAAACCATCCCACTACCAAAACATACCATTATCATCCCAAACCACTACCAAACCATACCACTACCACACCATACCGCTACCAAACCATCCCGCTACCAAACCATCCCGCTACCAAACCATCCCGCTACCAAACCACAACCGCTACCAAACCACAACCGCTACCAAACCACAACCGCTACCAAACCACAACCGCTACCAAACCACAACCGCTACCAAACCACAACCGCTACCAAACCACAACCGCTACCAAACCACCCCTCTATCAAACCATCCCTCTACCAAACCATCCCTCTACCAAACCATCCCTCTTCCAAACCATCCCTCTACCAAACCATCCCTCTACCAAACCATCCCTCTACCAAACCATCCCCCTACCAAACTACTACCACTACCAAACCATCCCTCTACCAAACCATCCCTCTACCAAACCATCCCTCTACCAAACCATCCCTCTACCAAACCATCCCTCTACCAAACCATCCCTCTACCAAACCATCCCCCTACCAAACTACTACCACTACCAAACCATCCCTCTACCAAACTACTACCACTACCAGACCACTACATACCACTACCAAACCATCCCACTACCAAACCATCCCACTACCAAACCATCCCACTACCAAACCATCCCTCTACCAAACCATCCCTCTACCAAACCATCCCTCTACCAAACCATCCCCCTACCAAACTACTACCACTACCAAACCATCCCTCTACCAAACCATCCCTCTACCAAACCATCCCTCTACCAAACCATCCCTCTACCAAACCATCCCTCTACCAAACCATCCCTCTACCAAACCATCCCCCTACCAAACTACTACCACTACCAGACCAGACAACTACATACCACTACATACCACTACCAAACCATCCCACTACCAAACTATCCCACTACTAAAACATCCCACTACCAAAGCATCCCACTACCAAAGCATCCCACTACCAAAGCATCCCACTACCAAAGCATCCCACTACCAAAGCATCCCTCTACCAAACCAAACCATCCCACTACACTACCAAACCATCCCACTACCAAACCATACCACTACCAAACCATACCACTACCAAACCATCCCACTACCAAACCATCCCTCTACCAAACCATCCCCCTACCAAACTACTACCACTACCAGACCAGACCACTACATACCACTACCAAACCATCCCACTACCAAACCATCCCTCTACCAAACCATCCCTCTACCAAACCATCCCTCTACCAAACCATCCCTCTACCAAACCATCCCTCTACCAAACCATCCCTCTACCAAACCATCCCTCTACCAAAACCATCCCTCTACCAAAACCATCCCTCTACCAAAACCATCCCTCTACCAAAACCATCCCTCTACCAAAACCATCCCTCTACCAAAACCATCCCCCTACCAAACTACTACCACTACCAGACCAGACAACGACATACCACTACCAAACCATCCCACTACCAAACCACTACCGCTACCAAACCACTACCGCTACCAAACCATCCCGCTACCAAATCACTACCAAACCATCCCGCTACCAAATCACTACCGCTACCAAACCATCCCGCTACCAAAACACTACCACTACCAAACCATTACATACCACTACCAAACCACTACCAAACTATTACATACCACTACCAAACCATTACATACCACTACCAAACCATTACATACCACTACCAAACCAAACCACTACCAAACCAAACCACTACCAAACCATACCATTACATACCACTACCAAACCAAACCACTACCAAACCAAACCACTACCAAACCATCCCCCTACCAAGTGACTTACAGGAGCAATTATGGTTAAGTAACTTGCTCAAGGGCACATCTTTCAGTTTTTATTTATTTATTTTATTTAACTAGGCAAGTCAGTTAAGAACTAATTCTTATTTTACAATGACTGCCTAATCCGGCCAACCCCTCCCCTAACCCAGACGAACGCTGGGCCAATTGTGCGCCGCCCGGCTGTGATACACCCCGAGATTGAACCAGGGTCTGTAATGACGCCTCTAGCGCTGAGATGCTCTTAACCGCTAGGCTACCTGCTGCCTCTTCGAGGTTATGGGTCAGGGGTTAGAGTTAACAGCATCTCTGACCTCAAAGACGTCCGTGTAGTGCTCTATGAGTTCCTCTACGACGCGGCCAGCTGTGTAGTCCTTCCCGTCGGTCTGGAACAGTGTTGGGCCAAATACTATAGCCAGGTTATGGAGATTCATCTGGTTCAGCTCTGCAAACCGCTGCACACTGTGGACAACACACACACCATTACACTCTGAGCGGAGGGGTGTGTGTGTGTGTGTTTATATGTGTCTCACCAGTAGAGGTGGTTGACCAGGGCTCGTAGCGTGGCCTTGTTGACTCTGGGCAGGCGGCTCAGCAGCAGCTGGTACTGAGAGATCTTCTTGCTCTCCTCTGGGATCACTGACAAACAACACACACACAGTGTTTGAGTTAGGGTGTAGGATACAGGGTGTTGGGGTTAGGGTGTAGGATACCGGGTGTTGGGGTTAGGGTGTAGGATACAGGGTGTTTGGGTTAGGGTGTAGGGTGTAGGATACAGGGTGTTGGGGTTAGGGTGTAGGATACCGGGTGTTGGGGTTAGGGTGTAGGATACAGGGTGTAGGGGTTAGGGTGTAGGATACACAGTGTAGGGGTTAGGGTGTAGGATACAGGGTGTTGGGGTTAGGGTGTAGGATACCGGGTGTTGGGGTTAGGGTGTAGGATACAGGGTCTTAGGGTTTAGGGTGTAGGGTAGGATGTAGGGTTTAGGGTATAGGGTAGGATGTAGGGTTTAGGGTGTAGGATATAACGTGTTGTGCATAGGGTGTAGGATACAGGGTGTTGGATATAGGGGTTGGGGTGTAGGATATAGGGTGTAGGGATTAGTGTATAGGATATAGGGTGTAGGGATTAGTGTATAGGATACAGGGTGTAGAGGTTAGGGTGTAGGGGTTAGGGTGCAGGATACAGGGTATAGGGGTTAGGGTGTAGGGGTTAGGGTGTTAGCGTGCAGGGTGTTAGCGTGCAGGGTGTTAGCGTGCAGGGTGTTAGCGTGCAGGGTGTTAGCGTGCAGGGTGTTAGCGTGCAGGGTGTTAGCGTGCAGGGTGTTAGCGTGCAGGGTGTTAGCGTGCAGGGTGTTAGCGTGCAGGGTGTTAGCGTGCAGGGTGTTAGCGTGCAGGGTGTTAGCGTGCAGGGTGTTAGCGTGCAGGGTGTTGGCGTGCAGGGTGTTAGCGTGCGGGTCTCACCAGGTGTGCTGAGCCATGCGCTAGCAGCCTGTATGGTGAACAGGCCCTCTCCAGACTCTCTGAAGAAGCGTTTCAGTGTGTTAGACACGTCGTCCACCTGGTGCTCCTCCTCCTTCAGACGCACATTACGGGCATCACGCCGAAACGCCTCGCACAGCGCCGCCACGCGACTGTTCACACCGCTCTTACGGTAGATACCCTCAGACGTCAGACCTAAAACACACACAGATTAAAACTCAGACACACACTAATATCCACTCCACAACACATACTCCTGACATGGTTCACAGTGTTTCAATTCTCGCCCTTCTCTTACTGACCAACCAAAACTGTCAGAGTTCAGAGGTCAGAGTAGCAGCCAATCAGAGCACAGAAGGGATTATGAAGAGAGTCAGCAGACGGAATAGACTAACATGCTGACCACACTGCTCACGTGCGCCAACGAGCGTCTGCGTTGCCAAGCGCTAAAATAGAAGTCAGTTCTATTTGTGACGCTGAACGCGGTGCTGCCTCTCCCATCTCCTCATTGGTTATACCCACGTGGGTGATTGAAAGCTGAACGGAGGTCGGTCGGTTGTGGTAATACACCTTATTATGAAAGTTAGATGCTAATCGCCATATAAAGTCCAAAGAAGAAAAGGACGAAGGAGGAGCGATGACTAGAAATGATTTGGTTGACCATTTTATGTGTGGATTAATTGTTGGCGTAGAGGACCTTGTGCGTTTCAGGTATAATAACAACTCAATGTTTATATCCCAGGACAAATTAGCTAGCAACAGCAAGCTAGCTAAAAGGGACAAATTAGCTAACAACTGCAAACTAACTAGCTAAAATGCCATAAATGTGTAATGTTTTTCGACCTGTCCCCAAATTAATATAATTGGTTCAGAGTTTGTTTTGATGTTTCAACCTGGTGTCGTGATGGCGTTTGGTGTGGGAGGACAAAATCAATTTGCACACGCAGATGCACGCGTGTCGGGTTTGGGCATGGTGTAAGACTGCAGTCCAAATACGTTATTTTTACCCCCTCAGCTGTTACTTTCCCTCTGGATAATCCCAGTCGAAACCGGATGCAGTTTGATTGCCATCTTAAATGGAGGTCCAATTCACAAATGTTGCCCCCTCGGCCCTAGATTTAGCTCGAGGGAGTGAAGAACTTTGGTCACTTATGGGGTTGATATGACCCACAATTCAATGCAAATTGTATTCACATGTCAAACTCTGGTGTGTCAAATTGAATCAACAAGGCTGCATTTTCTGCATGTCATAAAAAAGTATGAAGCTGCACGCTAACACCCTGCACATATATATATACACACACACACATTGATTTTAGTGTTGGCAAATTGGCTTAGTCTCGTACTGAGGAGCCTATAAAATATAAAAGATTTTTGGAATTCTGAAATTTATTGGAATAAATTACCAAACTATAAAACTTGCTAGCCAGCTATGGGTAACTGTAGCTAGCTACCTGACAGGAGTGCTGGCTAGATACGTTAGCTTGCTAGGTACATTAACAGCTTTAGGTTAGTTGTTTTTAAGCTCAACTTGAAGATTTCCACCAAGTACGTTGCCTCTCCAATCATCACTCTCACTCGCTTGGGCAAGGCACATTTAAGGTACACTCGGATGTGACAATGTAAAGCGTCATTCAAGGGCTGAGGGTTTAGGGTTGAGGGCTGTCTACTTTGAGTGTGAAACGCAGCCAAACATTTCAACCACGACACAGGATAAACTACCCAGAACACAACAGGAACAGCCTGATCTCCAGTAAGACCAGCGAGTCATAACAGGAAATAAACTACAGGGAGAAAGAGAGAGCAGAAGTTAACACATGACCGTGTGTGGGGGGGGGGGGGGCAGAGAGAGAGAGAGAGAGAGAACAGTGCTGATTTGTTGACCTTTGCTTCTCGGTCTCTGTGAATCAGAACTCCCGCTATTACAGTCACGAGGCAACACACACAGCTACACACACAGCTACACACTCTTACCGCACTGTGTGATATAGTCAATGCAGCGGTCCACTATAACAGGGATGTCGGCCTCAGTTAGTTGCTGCTGACTAAGAGAGTCTCCTGCACTGCCTGCTGCTTTCTGGATGCCCACACACCAACCCTGGAAGTCAAGCTTCCTCTCCCCCTCGATGTACAGTGTCCTGGAGAGAGGGAGGGAGGGAGGGAGGGGGTTTAGGAAGAATAAGAGAGGGGGAGGGAGGGGGTTTAGGAAGAATAAGAGTGAGACAGGGAGAAGGGGGGTAGGTAGAATGAGAGGGAGGGAGGGAGGGAGAAGGGGGGTAGGAAGAATGAGAGGGAGGGAGGGAGAAGGGGGGTAGGAAGAATGAGAGGGAGGGAGTGAGACAGGGAGGATAGGGGGGTAGGTAGAATGAGAGGGAGGGAGAGGAAGGAAATTAAACCTCTTTAGTATACAGTTGAAGTCGGAAATTGACATATACCTTAGCCAAAAACATTGAAACGCAGTGTTTCACAATTCTTGACATTTAATCCTATTAAAAATTCCCTGTCTTAGGTCAGTTAGGATCACCACTTTATTTTAAGAATGTGAAATGTCAGAATAATAGTAGAGAGAATAATTAATTTCAGCTTTTATTTCTTTCATCACATTCCCAGTGGGTCAGAAGTTTACATACACTCAATTAGTATTTGGTAGCGTTGCCTTTAAATTGTTTAACTTGGTTCAAACGTTTCGGGTAGCCTTCCACAAGCTTCCCACAATAAGTTGGGTGAATTTTGTCCCATTCCTCCTGATAGAGCTGGTGTAACTGAGTCAGGTTTGTAGGCCTCCTTGCTCACACATGCTTTTTCAGTTCTGCCCACAAATGTTCTATGGGATTGAGGTCAGGGCTTTGTGATGGCCACTTCAATACCTTGACTTGGTTGTCCTTAACCTCTTTGATCTCTAGGGGCGCTATTTCATTTTTGGATAAAAAACGTTCCCGTTTTAAGCGCGATATTTTGTCACGAAAAGATGCTCGACTATGCATATTCTTGACAGTTTTTGAAAGAAAACACTCTGAAGTTTCAGAATCTGCAAAGATATTGTCTGTAAGTGCCCCAGAACTCATTCTACAGGCGAAACCAAGATGATGCGTCAACCAGGAAATGAGCAGATTTCTGAAGCTCTGTTTTCCATTGTCTCCTTATATGGCTGTGATTGCGCAAGGAATGAGCCTACACTTTCTGTCGTTCCCCCAAGGCGTTAGCAGCATTGTGACGTATTTGTAGGCATATCATTGGAAGATTGACCATAAGAGACTATATTTTCCAAGTGTCCGCCTGGTGTCCCTGCGTCGAAATTGGAGCGTAAAGCCAGGTGCAATTATTTTTCCATTTTAGAGCAAGGAGAAACCAGGCCTCCACGAAGGATATATCATTGAAGAGATATGTGGAAAAAC
Organism: Oncorhynchus clarkii lewisi; assembly: GCF_045791955.1. Classification (NCBI taxonomy): domain Eukaryota; kingdom Metazoa; phylum Chordata; class Actinopteri; order Salmoniformes; family Salmonidae; genus Oncorhynchus; species Oncorhynchus clarkii. Next base: position 35,708,009 of record NC_092173.1, on the reverse strand, counting down.
ACCTTGAGGATTGATTCTAAACCACGTTTGCCATGTTTCAGTCGATATTATGGAGTTAATTTGGAAAAAAGTTCGCGTTTTGAGGGCTGAATTTTCGTTTTTTTTTTTTTTTTTTTTTTTTGGTAGCCAAATGTGATGTACAAAACGGAGCTATTTCTAATACACAAAGAATCTTTTTGGAAAAACTGAGCATCTGCTATCTAACTGAGAGTCTCCTCATTGAAAACATCAGAAGTTCTTCAAAGGTAAGTTATTTTATTTGAAGGCTTTACTTGTTTTTGTGATAGTTGCCTGCTAAATGCTAACGCTAATGCTAACGCTAAATGCTACGCTAGCTAGCTACTGTTACACAAATGATTGTTTTCCTATGGTTGAAAAGCATATTTTGAAAATCTGAGATGACAGTGTTGTTAACAAAAGGCTAAGCTTGAGAGATAGCATATTTATTTCATTTCATTTGCGATTTTCATGAATAGTTAACGTTGCGTTATGGTAATGAGCTTAGGTCTATAAATAGAATCCCGGATCCGGGTTTGGTCGTCGCAACAGGTTAAGTAATTTTGCCACAACTTTGGAAGTATGCTTGGGGTCATTGTCCATTTCGAAGACCCATTTGCGACCAAGCTGATGTCTTGAGATGTTGCTTCAATATATACACATAATTTTCCTGCCTCGTGATACCATCTATTTTGTGAAGTGCACCAGTCCCTCCTGCAGCAAAGTACCCCACAACATGATGCTGCCACCCCCGTGCTTCACGTTTGGGATGGTGTTCTTCGGCTTGCAAGCCTCCCCGTTTTTCCTCCAAACATAACGATGGTCATTATGGCCAAACAGTTCTATTTTTGTTTCATCAGACCAGAGGATATTTCTCCAAAAAGTACGATCTTTGTCCCCATGTGCATTTGCAAACCGTAGTCTGGCTTTTTTTATGGCAGTTTTGGAGCAGTGGCTTCTTCCTTGCTGAGCGGCCTGTCAGGTTATGTCGATTTAGGACTCGTTTTACTGTGGATGTAGATACTTTTGTACCTGTTTCCTCCAGTATCTTCACAAGGTCCTTTGCTGTTGTTCTGGGATTGATATGCACTTTTCACACCAAAGTACGTTCGTCTCGAGGAGACAGAATGCGCCTCCTTCCTGAGCGGTATGACGGCTGCGTGGTCCCATGGTGTTTATACTTGCGTACTATTATTTGTACAAATGAACGTGGTACCTTCAGGCATTTGGAAATTGAACCAGACTTGTGTAGGTCTACAATTTTTTTTCTGAGGTCTTGGCTGATTTCTTTTGATTTTCCCCAAAGAGGCACTGAGTTTGAATGTAGGCCTTGAAATACATCCACAGGTACTCCTCCAATTGACTCAAATTATGTAAATTTGCCGTTCAGAAGCTTCTAAAGCCATGACATAATTTTCTGGAATTTTCCAAGCTGTTTAAAGGCACAGTCAACTTAGTGTATGTAAGTGTGTATGTCTGACCCACTGGAATTGTGATACAGTGAATTATAAGTGAAATAATCTGTCTGTAAACAATTGTTGGAAAAATGACTTGTGTCATGCACAAAGTAGATGTCCTAACCGACTTGCCAAAACTATAGTTTGTTAACAAGAAATTTGTGGAGTGATTCAAAAACAAGTTTTAATAACTCCAACCTAAGTGCATGTAAACTTCCGACTTCAACTGTAATAGAGGTAATGTCTACACATTAAAACCATCTCATTTTGCCTGTTCAGTCATGTTTCAACTCTTCCATTTCCCTGAACAAACAACAAAAAGAAAGTAAACATAAATGTTGTTAAAAAGTGGCAGCATCATCCTCTCACCTGCCTCTCTCCACCAGAACCAGCACCTCATTCTCCTGCTGGATCGCTGGGACAAACACACATTTGGAACCATTTAATGATGGTACAAACAGTGTGTGTGTATGGTCTTGTTCTTCTATCCTCGTGGGGACCTGAAATCCACAACTGTCCCCACAAGGATAGTAAACCAAGGAATATTCTCCCTTGTGGGGACACCACCCACGTCCCCATGAGGACAAAGGCTATTTTAAGGTTAGGGGTCAGATTTAGGGTTAGAGCTAAGGTTAGGGGTCAGATTTAGGGTTAGAGCTAAGGTTAGGGGTCAGATTTAGGGTTAGAGCTAAGGTTAGGGGTCAGATTTAGGGTTAGAGCTAAGGTTAGGGAAAATAGGAATTTAAACGGAAATACATTTTAGGTCCCCACGAGAATAGAAGAAGTGTGTATGTGTGTGTGTGCATGTGCGTACTCACAGAGCTCCTGCAGTTTGCGTAGGTGTATCTCCTCCTCTTCCTCACTGTCCTCCAGGTAGGCATGGAGGGAGGAGCCAACCAGCGCAAACCAGCCAACCCGAGGGCTCTGTAGGTTCAACCCGTCCTTGTACTTCAGCCGGCCAATCCGCTCAAAGCTCAGTCTCAATAGAGCCTCTGCATTGGACGGAATAAACATCTGGGGAGAAGAGGGGGAGTTAAATATGTTTATGGATCCATCACACAGCTGAGCCTTGATTTCCTAGGTTATGGTCAGTGTGAGTGGTTACCTTTGTTATGGTCAGTGTGAGTGGTTAACTTTTGGTTTTACCCCTAGCACTATACAGCTGATTCAAATCACCAACTCATCATCAAGCTTAGATTATTTGAATCAGCTGTGTAGTGCTGGGGCACATAACAAAAACATGCCCCGGGGGGGGGGGGTTGGGCTCAGGACAGAATTTGGGAAACACTGACCTAGGCAACGGTTGGTGTGAGTTGTTACCTAGGTCAGGGGTTTTCAAACTTTTCTTGCCCATGGACCCCCGTCGTCCAGGCAAACCGGCGACCGACGGACCACCATCAGTTGTTAGCAAAAAAATATATAATCACGTCTTATCAGGTGAATGCAAATGGTAAGTAGAAGAAATCAACATTTTAAAATGAATAGATTTTGACCTCCCCACAGTTCATTGGAAGAGGAAGTATAAACTCTAACATAGTATATTAGCTAGAAAGGTACAAATATCTTGGTAGTGGAGAAACACTTTTGTTGTTTTAAAGCTCATTTTCTGCAACTTAAAATCAATTGAGCGGAGAAAACCTTCTGCATTTTTTTAAAGCTAATATCCAGCAATTCTACACATTTGGCAAGGAGCTGTGAGAAAATGTTGCGGTTTTAAAGCTAATTTCCTGCAATTCTATGCATTTTGCCATGGCTAATGCTGTGTTCCTCTGCTCAGACATTATAACTAAATCAACAGGCATGTGGCTGAGTACCCGTTATTTTAGATTCTCCATGACCGGCTAGCTGTTTCTCAGATGGTATTATTTAAATATATATATATTTTATCTGGTTTTGGTCATTTAAGTTCACAAAAAAACTGTTTTTCCATCATGAAAATGACCACTTAGATGGCCTAATAATTTTTGGTACGGTCATAACCATGTCATAAAAGCTGACATAACCTGTCATAATACTGTCATGACCCACATATTTACACCTTTAAAAAGTCTAATAAATCCATGTAATATAGTCTACACCATCACAATAAATCCATGTAATATAGTCTAAACCATCACAATAAATCCATGTAATATAGTCTACACCATCACAATAAATCCATGTAATATAGTCTACACCATCACAATAAATCCATGTAATATAGTCTACACCATCACAATAAATCCATGTAATATAGTCTACACCATCACAATAAATCCATGTAATATAGCCTACACCATCACAATAAATCCATTATTTATTTTAGACAGGTCTAAAGAAGCAGGATATGAAGAAAATGTGGTCTATTTCAGAAGAACAGAATAACATACTCTGAGTTGTCCTTATGTTAGGTCCTGATCTGGCTATGCCAAAAGGCTGTGGGCTACACTAGTTCATTCAGAAGACAAGATCTGCTTATAATTATTTTATAGTAGGAAGAATAATGTATAGTAATGTATTTTATACATTATTTTATAGTAGGAAGTATACAATTGAACAAAGCTGAATAAAATAGAAAGGATATTTTCTCCAAATGATTTGAGGCAGTGCGCACATGCAGCTGTTGTGTTGAGAGTTGAACAAAGAAACAGGTACTCCTATATGTTCCATGTATTAATGTAACTTCAGATGTTCTACAAACGTTGGGCTGTTGTGATGTGTAATACATTGTAAAGCTGCATGATGAGTAATGATGATTTGAAAAAAGTCTCTTGAAAGGCATGAGCTCTACTTTGTTTATTGAGCCGGCTGTAAACACTCCAATAGTCTCTCAATCACAATTTGACAAGCACTTCATAATGCCTAGGATTTCACAGCGGCATCCCCTTTGTGGCCCGTAGTGCACCCTAAAAAATCCATGCCTTTTGCGGTGCACCGAGTTGTGCCCTTCTTCCTGAGTGTGCAGCGAAATACGAAGCGCCTCTCAGTCACACGGCTCTCCGTCACGTGATCCGGTCTTTCTCACAGGCTACAAGTTAAGCCAGACACATTGGGGACGCAACTGCGCATGTCATTATCTAATTCTGAGGTGCATATTGAAAAAATTGGAAGAACTGTCCACATTTACTTTTTGTCAGCCAACAAGATGAGTAGGCCTAACGAACAGCAAAAGCACTAGTCTATGTCAATCTACTATCCCCCATAGTACAAAAGTCCACCTATTCTATTCTGTGCGAGATAATAATCTGGGACAGTTGTGGGATTTAATAGGTCCCATGTCAGCTAATGTTAAAAATGTTTGTTTTTGCCCATTTATATTGTTGTCACTCAGAAAGCACATTAGACATTGCAAAATGTCTAAAATTGCAAGAAAATTAGCTTAAAAACTGCAACATTTTCTTTGCACCCCATGACAAAATATGTCGAATTGCAGGAAATAAGCTTTAAACCTGCAAAATAGAAATAGATGAGGCGCGTTCGCAAGGAGGTGCGCAGGATGTTCCCCAGGATCGACCCCTGACCTAGATATACATATGGGTTGTTGACTTGGGAACCACTCACTAATAAACGTGTGGAATACATATGGGTTGTTGACTTGGGAACACTCACTAATAAACGTGTGGAATGCATATGGGTTGTTGACTTGGGAACACTCACTAATAAACGTGTGGAATACATATGGGTTGTTGACTTGGGAACACTCACTAATAAACGTGTGGAATACATATGGGTTGTTGACTTGGGAACACTCACTAATAAACGTGTGGAATACATATGGGTTGTTGACTTGGGAACCACTCACTAATAAACGTGTGGAATACATATGGGTTGTTGACTTGGGAACACTCACTAATAAACGTGTGGAATACATATGGGTTGTTGACTTGGGAACCACTCACTAATAAACGTGTGGAATACATATGGGTTGTTGACTTGGGAACCACTCACTAATAAACGTGTGGAATACATATGGGTTGTTGACTTGGGAACCACTCACTAATAAACGTGTGGAATACATATGGGTTGTTGACTTGGGAACACTCACTAATAAACGTGTGGAATGCATATGGGTTGTTGACTTGGGAACACTCACTAATAAACGTGTGGAATACATATGGGTTGTTGACTTGGGAACACTCACTTATAAACGTGTGGAATACATATGGGTTGTTGACTTGGGAACACTCACTAATAAACGTGTGGAATGCATATGGGTTGTTGACTTGGGAACACTCACTAATAAACGTGTGGAATACATATGGGTTGTTGACTTGGGAACACTCACTAATAAACGTGTGGAATACATATGGGTTGTTGACTTGGGAACCACTCACTAATAAACGTGTGGAATACATATGGGTTGTTGACTTGGGAACACTCACTAATAAACGTGTGGAATACATATGGGTTGTTGACTGTGGGAACACTCACTAATAAACGTGTGGAATACATATGGGTTGTTGACTTGGGAACACTCACTAATAAACGTGTGGAATACATATGGGTTGTTGACTTGGGAACACTCACTAATAAACGTGTGGAATACATATGGGTTGTTGACTTGGGAACCACTCACTAATAAACGTGTGGAATACATATGGGTTGTTGACTTGGGAACCACTCACTAATAAACGTGTGGAATACATATGGGTTGTTGACTTGGGAACACTCACTAATAAACGTGTGGAATACATATGGGTTGTTGACTTGGGAACACTCACTAATAAACGTGTGGAATACATATGGGTTGTTGACTTGGGAACCACTCACTAATAAACGTGTGGAATACATATGGGTTGTTGACTTGGGAACCACTCACTAATAAACGTGTGGAATACATATGGGTTGTTGACTTGGGAACACTCACTAATAAACGTGTGGAATACATATGGGTTGTTGACTTGGGAACACTCACTAATAAACGTGTGGAATACATATGGGTTGTTGACTTGGGAACCACTCACTAATAAACGTGTGGAATACATATGGGTTGTTGACATATGGGTTGTTGGGAACATGTGGAATACACTCACTAATAAACGTGTGGAATACATGTGGAATACATATGGTTGTTGACTTGGGAACACTCACTAATAAACGTGTGGAATACATATGGGTTGTTGACTTGGAACCACTCACTAATAAACGTGTGGAATACATATGGTTGTTGACTTGGGAACACTCACTAATAAACGTGTGGAATGCATATGGGTTGTTGACTGGGAACACTCACTAATAAACGTGTGGAATACATATGGGTTGTTGACTTGGGAACACTCACTTATAAACGTGTGGAATACATATGGGTTGTTGACTTGGGAACACTCACTAATAAACGTGTGGAATGCATATGGGTTGTTGACTTGGGAACACTCACTAATAAACGTGTGGAACACTCACTAATAAATGGAATACATATGGGTTGTTGACTTGGGAACACTCACTAATAAACGTGTGGAATACATATGGGTTGTTGACTTGGGAACCACTCACTAATAAACGTGTGGAATACATATGGGTTGTTGACTTGGGAACCACTCACTAATAAACGTGTGGAATACATATGGGTTGTTGACTTGGGAACACTCACTAATAAACGTGTGGAATACATATGGGTTGTTGACTTGGGAACCACTCACTAATAAACGTGTGGAATACATATGGGTTGTTGACTTGGGAACTAAACGTGTGGAATACATATGGGTTGTTGACTTGGGAACCAACACTCACTAATAAACGTGTGGAATACATATGGGTTGTTGGGAACCACTCACTAATAAACGTGTGGAACCACTCACTAATAAACGTGTGGAATACATATGGGTTGTTGACTTGGGAACACTCACTAATAAACGTGTGGAATGAACCACTCACTAATAAACGTGTGGAATACATATGGGTTGTTGACTTGGGAACACTCACTAATAAACGTGTGGAATGCATATGGGTTGTTGACTTGGGAACACTCACTAATAAACGTGTGGAATACATATGGGTTGTTGACTTGGGAACACTCACTTATAAACGTGTGGAATACATATGGGTTGTTGACTTGGGAACACTCACTAATAAACGTGTGGAATGCATATGGGTTGTTGACTTGGGAACACTCACTAATAAACGTGTGGAATGCATATGGGTTGTTGACTTGGGAACACTCACTAATAAACGTGTGGAATACATATGGGTTGTTGACTTGGGAACCACTCACTAATAAACGTGTGGAATACATATGGGTTGTTGACTTGGGAACACTCACTAATAAACGTGTGGAATACATATGGGTTGTTGACTTGGGAACCACTCACTAATAAACGTGTGGAATACATATGGGTTGTTGACTTGGGAACCACTCACTAATAAACGTGTGGAATACATATGGGTTGTTGACTTGGGAACACTCACTAATAAACGTGTGGAATACATATGGGTTGTTGACTTGGGAACCACTGTGGAATACATATGGGTTGTTGACTTGGGAACACTCACTAATAAACACATATGGGTTGTTGACTTGGGAACCACTCACTAATAAACGTGTGGAATACATATGGGTTGTTGACTTGGGAACCACTCACTAATAAACGTGTGGAATACATATGGGTTGTTGACTTGGGAACACTCACTAATAAACGTGTGGAATGCATATGGGTTGTTGACTTGGGAACACTCACTAATAAACGTGTGGAATACATATGGGTTGTTGACTTGGGAACACTCACTTATAAACGTGTGGAATGCATATGGGTTGTTGACTTGGGAACACTCACTAATAAACGTGTGGAATGCATATGGGTTGTTGACTTGGGAACACTCACTAATAAACGTGTGGAATACATATGGGTTGTTGACTTGGGAACACTCACTAATAAACGTGTGGAATACATATGGGTTGTTGACTTGGGAACCACTCACTAATAAACGTGTGGAATACATATGGGTTGTTGACTTGGGAACACTCACTAATAAACGTGTGGAATACATATGGGTTGTTGACTTGGGAACCACTCACATATGGGTTGTTGACTTGGGAACACTCACTAATAAACGTGTGGAATACATATGGGTTGTTGACTTGGGAACCACTCACTTAATAAACGTGTGGAATACATATGGGTTGTTGACTTGGGAACACTCACTAATAAACGTGTGGAATACATATGGGTTGTTGACTTGGGAACCACTCACTAATAAACGTGTGGAATACATATGGGTTGTTGACTTGGGAACCACTCACTAATAAACGTGTGGAATACATATGGGTTGTTGACTTGGGAACACTCACTAATAAACGTGTGGAATACATATGGGTTGTTGACTTGGGAACCACTCACTAATAAACGTGTGGAATACATATGGGTTGTTGACACTAATAAACGTGTGGAAACACTCACTAATAAATGTGTGGAATACATATGGGTTGTTGACTTGGGAACACTCACTAATAAACGTGTGGAATACATATGGGTTGTTGACTTGGGAACCACTCACTAATAAACGTGTGGAATACATATGGGTTGTTGACTTGGGAACCACTCACTAATAAACGTGTGGAATACATATGGGTTGTTGACTTGGGAACCACTCACTAATAAACGTGTGGAATACATATGGGTTGTTGACTTGGGAACCACTCACTAATAAACGTGTGGAATACATATGGGTTGTTGACTTGGGAACACTCACTAATAAACGTGTGGAATACATATGGGTTGTTGACTTGGGAACCACTCACTAATAAACGTGTGGAATACATATGGGTTGTTGACTTGGGAACACTCACTAATAAACGTGTGGAATACATATGGGTTGTTGACTTGGGAACCACTCACTAATAAACGTGTGGAATACATATGGGTTGTTGACTTGGGAACCACTCACTAATAAACGTGTGGAATACATATGGGTTGTTGACTTGGGAACACTAGTGGTCGTCAAATAAACATTAAATGGCACATGGTTACATCGGTATGTTTTTTCAAGTCCAGTGCGCTCCAGGCTGTTGTTACATTTGTAACGTTTGACGGGTGTTATATAAATATTCATACACATAGCTCATATAAACAAAGACATTCCGTCGTAAGAACACATACACCCAGCCATAAGACTGACCCCCTCTTCCTTGTAGAAACACACATCTCATCTCCCTCTACTGGCCGGTCCCAAGAGCAAAGGACTTTTGCTGTGCACCAATGGGGCCCGCTCTGGCTAGAGCAAGGCCCGCCTCCAACCCTCCGACCAGTCAAGAAGACCGAAACGACAAGACTCCACCTACTTTATTCTATGTATAAAAATTAATGTAACCGTAGTATAAGGCCTCTTTTTCACCTGGCTCCTTGCCGAGTTATGTGAACTAGGTCCGTGCACGTAAAACTGCAGGACAAGATATCTCTGACTCATTAAAACTGTCTTTTGTTACAACTGAAATCCACTCTGTCCAGCGTCCGTGATTTGGTCTCAACTCTCCAGTATTTAAACACTAACACGGGTGATCATCACGAAAGTCATTTGTATCATGAGTAAGGAACTATGACAATATTTCAAAAAAAACGATTTAATATATACAAACTTTTGGTCACAGAAAATAGATGATCTGCAGGATGGATCAGATGGAGGTCATTAACACTAAATAAATTGGGAAATTTACATGTCCAAAAGTCATCCAACATCTCATTCCAAAATCATGGCATTAATATGGAGATGGTCCCCCCTTTGCTGCTATAACAGCCTCCAGTCTTCTGGGAAGGCTTTCCACCAGATGTTGGAACATTGCTGCAGGGACTTGCTTCCATTCAGCCACGAGAGCATGAGTGAGGTCGGGCACTGATGTTGGGCGATTAGGCCTGGCTCACAGTCGCCATTTCAATTCACCCCAGATGTGTTTGATGCGGTTGAGGTCAGTGCTCTGTGCAAACTACTCAAATTCTTACACACCGATCGCAACAAACTATTTCTGTATGGACCTCACTTTGTGCATTTTAGATTAACTGTCTTCAAAGCAATGACTCGGGATGTCGGGTTTGATATGAAAGCTTCTTTTAGTAATAATACTTGTTCACGTTACATTTAACAACTTTAGATTCTACAGAGCAATGCAGGTAAGATGCTAGCGGAAAGTCAGCTTAATCACTTTGCACCTGCACATAACTGGTGCGTTATCTCTCTCATTCCTGTCGCAAGGCATTCTGGAACTTGCAGTCAAAAGCGTAATTCAATACTAACCAATACAATTACATATGTAAACAACTGTCAAGTAATATCTTTAGATACAGCTCCATGAATGAACTTAAACATTAACTCTGTAACACATTAAAGTTACAACAAGTGCATGGGGGCACTGTCATGCTGAAACAGGAAAGGGCCTTCCCCAAACTGTTGCCACAAAGTTGAAAGCACGGAATCATCTAGAACGTCATTGTTTCCTGTAGTATATCACTGGCACTAAGGGGCCTTGTATCACTGGCACTAAGTGGCCTAGCCCAAACCATGAAAAACAGTCCAGACCATTATTCCTTCTCCACCAAACTTTACAGTAGGCACTAGGCATTCAGGCAGGTAGCGTTCTCTTGGCATCGGCCAAACCCAGATTAATCCATCGGACTGCCAGAGGGTGAAGCGTGATTCATCACTCCAGAGAACGCGTTTCCACTGCTCCAGTCCAATGGCAGCGAGCTTTACACCACTCCAGCCGAAGCTTGGTATTGTTCAGGCTGCTTGACCATGGAAACCCATTTCATGAAGCTCCCGACGAACAGTTATTGTGCTGACATTGTATCCAGAGGCAAAACTGAAGGGACTAGAGGACTAGGGGACTAGGGAAAGGGACTAGAGGACTATACAACTAGAGGAAGGGACTAGAGGACTAGAGAACTAGATAATTTGTACTCGCTACGCGCTTCAGTGATCCCGTTCTGTGAGCTTGTGCGGCCTGCCACTTCTGAGACGTTGTTGCTGTTGGACATTTATATTCGCAATAACAGCACTTAGAGTTGACCAGGGCAGCTCTAGTAGGGCAGAAATATGACAAACTGACATCGTATGATGGTGCCACATTGAAAGTGACTGAGTTCTTCAGTAAGGCCATTCTACTGCCAATGCTTGTCTATGGAGATTGCATGGCTGTGTGCTCGATTTCATAAACTGGTCAGCAACAGGTGAGGCTGAAATAGCCAATGTGTGTGGTTACCTTGGTGATGGATTTGACCCACTCCTTGTGGCTGTCTTGGTCGTCAGTTCCAAACAGATAGAGACGCTCTGAGTCAGAGTACAGCTCAAACGTATGGTCATAGCTGAGAGGGAGAGAGAGAGAGATTGTTAAGCTTAAACGTATGGTCATAGCTGAGAGAGAGAGAGAGAGAGAGAGAGAGAGAGAGAGAGAGAGAGAGAGAGAGACTGTTAAGCTTAAACGTATGGTCATAGCTGAGAGAGAGAGAGAGAGAGAGAGCGAGAGAGAGAGAGAGAGAGAGAGAGAGAGAGAGACTGTTAAGCTTAAACGTATGGTCATAGCTGAGAGAGAGAGAGAGAGAGAGAGAGAGAGAGAGAGAGAGAGAGAGAGAGAGAGAGAGAGAGAGAGACTGTTAAGCTTAAACGTATGGTCATAGCTGAGAGGGAGAGAGAGAGAGAGAGAGAGAGAGAGAGAGAGAGAGAGAGAGAGAGAGAGAGAGAGATTGTTAAGCTTAAACGTATGGTCATAGCTGAGAGAGCGAGAGAGAGAGAAAGAGAGAGAGAGGGATTGTTAAACAGACTGATGGAAGACTAGTCTTAGGTAGGTACCCATGTCTCTCTGGTGTGTTGACAGACAGACAGACTATCTCTGTAGACTTCAGGGCACCGTTGGGCGTGGAGGTCTTGTCACTCTCGTAGTAACTAAAGTTCCCATCATTTAACATACACCAGCGACGACTGAACTCTGCAGAGACAAGAGCAACCAGAGGAAATATTATTCACAGAGGACACACTTTGACCAAGCAAGACTCACCTTGAGCTAGGTGAGAGAAAAGGACTAGAGGACAAGAGAACTAGGGGAAGGGACTAGAGGAAGGGACTATAAAACTAGGGGAAGGGACTAGAGGATTAGAGAACTAAGGGAAAGGAATAAAGAACTAGATAACTACGGGAAGGGACTAGAGACTAGAGGAAAAGGGACTAGAGGAAGGGCCTAGAGGACTAGAAAACTAGGGGAAGGGACTATAGAACTAGGGGAAGGGACTAAATAACTAGGGGAAGGGACTAGAGAACTAGGGGAAGGGACTAGAGAACTAGGGGAAGGGACTAGAGAACTAGAGGATGGGACTAGAGAACTAGAGGATGGGACTAGAGAACTAGAGGGGGAGGGACTAGAGAACTAGGGGAAGGGACTAGAGGACTAGAGAACTAGGGGAAGGGACTAGAGGACTAGAGAACTAGAGGAAGGGACTAGAGGACTAGAGGACTAGGGGAAGGGACTAGAGGACTAGAGAACTAGGGGAAGGGACTAGAGAACTAGAGCACTAGGGGAAGGGACTAGAGAACTAGGGGAAGGGACTAGAGAACTAGGGGAAGGGACTAGAGAACTAGGGGAAGGGACTAGAGAACTAGAGGAAGGGACTAGAGGACTAGAGAACTAGGGGAAGGGGCTAGAGAACTAGGGGAAGGGACTAGAGGACTAGAGAACTAGGGGAAGGGACTAGGGACTAGAGAACTAACTAGAGAACAAGGGGAAGGGACTAGAAGACTAGAGAACTAGGGGAAGGGACTAGAGAACTAGGGGAATTTACTAGAGAACTAGGGGAAGGGACTAGAAGACGGACTAGAGCACTAGGGGAAGGGACTAGAGAACTAGGGGAGGGACTAGGAACTAGGGGAAGGGACTAGAGAACTAGAGGAAGGGACTAGAAGGGACTAGAGAACTGGGGGAAGGGGCTAGAGAACTAGGGGAAGGGACTAGAGAAACTAGGGGAAGGGAGTAGAGAACTAGGGGAAGGGAGTAGAGAACTAGGGGAAGGGGCTAGAGAACTAGGGGAAGGGACTAGAGAGGACTAGAGAACTAGGGGACTAGAGAACAAGGGGAAGGGACTAGAAGACTAGAGAACAAGGGGAAGGGACTAGAAGACTAGAGAACTAGGGGAAGGGACTAGAGAACTAGGGGAATTTACTAGAGAACTAGGGGAAGGGACTAGAAGACTAGAGAACTAGGGGAAGGGACTAGAGGGGACTAGGGGAAGGGACTAGAGGGGACTAGGGGAAGGGACTAGAGGACTAGGGGAAGGGACTAGAGGACTAGAGAACTAGGGGAAGGGACTAGAGGACTAGAGAACTAGAGGACTAGAGAACAAGGGGAAGGGACTAGAAGACTAGAGAACAAGGGGAAGGGACTAGAGAACTAGGGGAATTTACTAGAGAACTAGGGGAAGGGACTAGAAGACTAGAGAACTAGGGGAAGGGACTAGAGGGGACTATGGGAAGGGACTAGAGGAAGGGACTAGAGAACTAGGGGAAGGGACTAGATAACTACGGGACAAGAGGAGAGGACTAGAGAACTAGAGAAAGGGACAAGAGGAGGGGACTAGGGGAAGGGACTAGAGGACTAGAGAACTAGTGGAAGGGACTAGAGAACTACGGGACAAGAGGAGAGGACTAGAGAACTAGAGAAAGGGACAAGAGGATGGGACTAGAGGAAGGGACTAGAGAACTAGGGGAAGAGCCTAGAGGATTAGAGAACTGCGGGACTAGAGGAAGGGACTAGAGAACTACGGGACTAGAGAACTAGGGGAAGGGCCTAGAGGACTAGAGAACTATGGGAATAGAGAACTAGGGGAAGGGCCTAGAGGACTAGGGGAAGGGACTAGAGGACTAGAGAACTAGGGGAAGCGACTAGAGAACTAGGGGAAGGGACTAGAGGACTAGAGAACTAGGGGACTAGAGAACAAGGGGAAGGGACTAGAAGACTAGAGAACTAGGGGAAGGGACTAGAGAACTAGGGGAATTTACTAGAGAACTAGGGGAAGGGACTAGAAGACTAGAGAACTAGGGGAAGGGACTAGAGGGGACTAGGGGAAGGGACTAGAGGGGACTAGGGGAAGGGACTAGAGGAAGGGACTAGAGAACTAGTGGAAGGGACTAGAGAACTAGAGAACTAGGCGAAGGGACTAGATAACTACGGGACAAGAGGAGACGACTAGAGAACTAGAGAAAGGGACAAGAGGAGGGGACTAGGGGAAGGGACTAGAGGACTAGAGAACTAGTGGAAGGGACTAGAGAACTACGGGACAAGAGGAGAGGACTAGAGAACTAGAGAAAGGGACAAGAGGATGGGACTAGAGGAAGGGACTAGAGAACTAGGGGAAGGGCCTAGAGGATTAGAGAACTGCGGGACTAGAGGAAGGGACTAGAGAACTACGGGACTAGAGAACTAGGGGAAGGGCCTAGAGGACTAGAGAACTATGGGACTAGAGAACTAGGGGAAGGGCCTAGAGGACTAGGGGAAGGGACTAGAGGACTAGAGAACTAGGGGGACTAGAAGACTAGAGAACTATGGGAAGGGACTAGAGGACTATGGGACTAGAGGACTAGAGAACTAGGGGAAGGGACTAGAGAACTAGGGGAAGGGACTAGAGGATTAGAGGTCTAGGGGAAGGGACTAGAAGACTAGAGAACTAGGGGAAGGACTAGAGAACTAGGGGAAGGGACTAGAGAACTAGAAGGGACTAGGGGAAGGGACTAGAGAACTAGGGGAAGGGACTAGAGAACTAGGGGAAGGGACTAGAGAACTAGGGGAAGGGACTAGAGAACTAGGGGAAGGGACTAGAGGACTAGAGAACTAGGGGAAGGGACTAGGGGAAGGGAAGACTAGAGAACTAGGGGAAGGGACTAGAGAACTAGGGGAAGGGACTAGAGAACTAGGGGAAGGGACTACTAGGGGAAGGGACTAGAGGAAGGGAAGGAACTAGAAGGGACAAGAGAACTAGGGGAAGGGGCTAGAGAACTAGAGGAAGGGACTAGAGGAAGGACTAGAGGAGGGGACTAGGGGAAGGGAGTAGAGGACTAGAGAACTAGGGGAACTAGAGGACTAGGAAAGGGACTAGAGAACTAGGGGAAGGGACTAGAGAACTAGGGGAAGGGACTAGAGAACTAGGGGAAGGGACTAGAGAACTAGGGGAAGGGACTAGAGAACTAGGGGAAGGGACTAGAGGGGAACTAGGGGAAGGGACTAGAGAACTAGGGGAAGGGACTAGAGGAAGGGACTAGAGAACTAGGGGAAGGGACAAGAGGACTAGAGAACTAGGGGAAGGGACTAGAGAACTAGGGGAAGGGACTAGAGGACTAGAGAACTAGAGAGGGGAAGGGACTAGAAGGAGGACTAGAGAACTAAAGGAAGGGACTAGAGGAAGAAGGGACTAGAGAACAAGGGGAAGGGACTAGAGAACTAGGGGAAGGGACTAGAGAACTAGGGGAAGGGACTAGAAGACTAGAGGAAGGGACTAGAGGACGGGACTAGGGGAAGGGACTAGGGGAGGGGACTAGAGGACTAGAGAACTAGGGGAAGGGACTAGAGAACTACGGGACTAGAGGAGGGACTAGAGGACTAGAAAAAAGGGACTAGAGAACTAGGGGAAGGGACTAGAGAACTAGGGGAAGGGACTAGAGGAAGGGACTAGAGGACTAGAGAACTAGGGGAAGGGACTAGAGAACTACGGGACTAGAGGAGAGGACTAGATAACTACGGGAAGGGACTATAGGAGGGGACTAGGGGAAAGGACTAGACTAGAGAACTACGGGACTAGAGAACTAGGGAAAGGGACTAGAGAACTAGGAGAATGGACTAGAGGACTAGAGAACTAGAGGAAGGGATTTGGGGACTAGAGAATTAGGGGAAGGGACTAGAGGACTAGAGAACTAGGGGAAGGGACTGGTGGACTAGAGAACTAGGGGAAGGGACTAGAGAACTAGAGGACTAGAGAATTAGGGGAAGGGACTAGAGAACTAGAGGACTAGAGAACTAGGGGAAGGGACTAGAAGACTAGAGAACTAGGGGAAGGGACAAGAGAACTACGGGACAAGAGGAGAGGACTAGAGAACTACGGGAAGGGACTATAGGAAGGGACTAGAGAACTAGAGAACAACGGGAAGGGACTAGGGGAATAGACTAGAGGACTAGAGAACTAGGGGAAAGGACTAGAGGACTAGAGAACAAGGGGAAGGGAATAGAGGACTAGAGAACTAGGGGAAGGGACTAAAGAACTATGGGAAGGGACTAGAGAACTAGGGGAAGGGATTAGAGCGCTAGTGGAAGGGACTAGAGAACTAGGGGAAGGGACTAGAGGAGGGGACTAGGGGAAGGGACTAGAGGACTAGAGAACTAGGGGAAGGGACAAGAGAACTACGGGACAAGAGGAGAGGACTAGAGAACTACGGGAAGGGACTATAGGAAGGGACTAGAGAACTAGAGAACAACGGGAAGGGACTAGGGGAATAGACTAAAGGACTAGAGAACTAGGGGAAAGGACTAGAGGACTAGAGAACAAGGGGAAGGGACTAGAGGACTAGAGAACTAGGGGAAGGGACTAGAGAACTATGGGAAGGGACTAGAGAACTAGGGGAAGGGATTAGAGCGCTAGTGGAAGGGACTAGAGAACTAGGGGAAGGGACTAGAAGACTAGAGAACTAGGGGAAGGGACTAGAGGGGACTAGGGGAAGGGACTAGAGGAAGGGACTAGAGAACTAGGGGAAGGGACTAGAGAACTACGGGACAAGAAGAGAGGACTAGAGAACTACGGGTAGGGACTAGAGGGGACTAGGGGAAGGGACTAGAGAACTAGGGGAAGGGACTAGAGAACTAGAGAACTAGGGGAAGGGAATCGAGAACTAAAGAACTAGGGGAAGGGACTAGAGAACTACGGGACAAGAGGAGAGGACTAGAGAACTAGAGAAAGGGACAACAGGAGGGGACTAGAGAAAGGGACAACAGGAGGGGACTAGGGGAAGGGACTAGAGGACTAGAGAACTAGTGGAAGGGACAAGAGAACTACGGGACAAGAGGAGAGGACTAGAGAACTAGAGAAAGGGACAAGAGGATGGGACTAGAGAACTAGGGGAAGGGCCTAGAGGATTAGAGAACTGCGGGACTAGAGGAAGGGACTAGAGAACTACGGGACTAGAGAACTAGGGGAAGGGCCTAGAGGACTAGAGAACTATGGGACTAGAGAACTAGGGGAAGGGACTAGAGAACTAGGGGAAGGGACTAGAGGACTAGAGAACTAGGGGAAGGGACTAGAGGACTAGAGAACTAGGGGACTAGAGAACAAGGGGAAGGGACTAGAAGACTAGAGAACTAGGGGAAGGGAACAGAGAACTAGGGGAAGGGACTAGAGAACTAGGGGAAGGGACTAGAGAACTAGGGGAAGGGACTAGAGAACTAGGGGAAGGGACTAGAGGGGACTAGGGGAAGGGACTAGAGGAAGGGACTAGAGAACTAGGGGAAGGGACTAGAGAACTAGAGAACCAGGGGAAGGGACTAGATAACTACGGGGCAAGAGGAGAGGACTAGAGAACTACGGGAAGGGACTAGAGGGGACTAGGGGAAGGGACTAGAGGAAGGGACTAGAGAACTGGAGAAGGGACTAGAGAACTAGAGAACTAGGGGAAGGGACTAGAGAACTACGGGACAAGAGTAGAGGACTAGAGAACTAGAGAAAGGGACAAGAGGAGGGGACTAGGGGAAGGGACTAGAGGACTAGAGAACTAGTGGAAGGGACTAGAGAACTACGGGACAAGAGGAGAGGACTAGAGAACTAGAGAAAGGGACAAGATGATGGGACTAGAGGAAGGGACTAGAGAACTAGGGGAAGGGCCTAGAGGATTAGAGAACTGTGGGACTAGAGGAAGGGACTAGAGAACTACGGGACTAGAGAACTAGGGGAAGGGCCTAGAGGACTAGAGAACTATGGGACTAGAGAACTAGGGGACTAGAGAACTAGGGGAAGGGCCTAGAGGACTAGGGGAAGGGCCTAGAGGACTAGAGAACTAGGGGGACTAGAAGACTAGAGAACTATGGGAAGGGACTAGAGGACTATGGGACTAGAGAACTAGGGGAAGGGACTAGAGAACTAGGGGAAGGGACTAGAGGATTAGAGGTCTAGGGGAAGGGACTAGAAGACTAGAGAACTAGGGGAAGGACTAGAGAACTAGGGGAAGGGACTAGAGAACTAGGGGAAGGGACTAGAGAACTAGGGGAAGGGACTAGAGAACTAGGGGAAGGGACTAGAGAACTAGGGGAAGGGACTAGAGGACTAGAGAACTAGGGGAAGCGACTAGAAGACTAGAGAACTAGGGGAAGGGACTAGAGAACTAGGGGAAGGGACTAGAGAACTACGGGACTAGAGGAAAGGACTAGAGGACAAAGAACTAGGGGAAGATAACTACGGGACTAGAGAAAAGGACTAGAGGACAAAGAACTAGGGGAAGATAACTACGGGACTAGAGGAAAGGACTAGAGGACAAAGAACTAGGGAAGGGACTAGAGAACTAGAGGAAGGGACTAGAGGAACTAGGGGAAGGGACTAGAGAACTAGAGGAAGGGACTAGAGAACTAGGAGAAGGGACTAGAGAACTAGGGGGGGAAGGGACTAGAGAACTAAATGAAGGGACTAGAGAACTAGGGGAAGGGACTAGAGAACTAGGGGAAGGGACTAGAGAACTAGGGGAAGGGACTAGAGGACTAGAGAACTAGAGGAAGGGACTAGAGGAGGGGACTAGGGGAAGGGGCTAGAGAACTAGAGGAAGGGACTAGAGGACTAGAGAACTAGAGGAAGGGACTAGAGGAGGGGACTAGGGGAAGGGACTAGAGGAGGGGACTAGATAACTAGGGGAAGGGACTAGAGGACTAGAGAACTAGGAGAAGGGAGTAGAGAACTAGGGGAAGGGACTAGAAGGGACTAGAGAACTAAATGAATGGACTAGAGGACTAGGGGAAGGGACTAGAGAACTAGGGGAAGGGACTATAAAACTAGGGGAAGGGACTAGAGAACTAGGGGAAGGGACTAGATAACTAGGGGAAGGGACTAGAGAACTAGAGGAAGGGACTAGAGGACTAGAGAACTAGGGGAAGGGGCTAGAGAACTAGAGGAAGGGACTAGAGGACTAGAGAACTAGAGGAAGGGACTAGAGGAGGGGACTAGAGGAGGGGACTAGATAACTAGGGGAAGGGACTAGAGGACTAGAGAACTAGGAGAAGGGAGTAGAGAACTAGGGGAAGGGACTAGAGGACTAGGGGAAGGGACTAGAGAACTAGGGGAAGGGACTAGAGAACTAGGGGAAGGGACTAGAGAACTAGGGGAAGGGACTAGAGAAATAGGGGAAGGGACTAGAGGACTAGGAGAAGGGACTATAAAACTAGAGGAAGGGACTAGAGACTAGAGAACTAGGGGAAGGGACTAGAGAACTAGAGAACTAGGGGAAGGGACTAGAGGACTAGGAGAAAGGACTATAAAACTAGAGGAAGGGACTAGAGGACTAGAGAGCTAGGGGAAGGGACTAGAGGACTAGGGGAAGGGACTAGAGGAAGGGACTACAGGACTAGGGGAAGGGACTAGAGGAAGGGACTACAGGACTAGGGGAAGGGGAAGGGATTGAGGGGCAAGAGGAAGGGACTACGGGACTAGAGGAAAGGACTAGGGCAGGGACTACGGGACTAGAGGAAAGGACTAGGGGAAGGGACTACGGGACTAGAGGAAAGGACTGGGGGAAGGGACTACGGGACTAGAGGAAAGGACTAGGGGAAGGGACTACGGACTAGAGGAAAGGACTAGGGGAAGGGACTACAGGACTAGGGGAAGGGTTTGAGGGGCAAGAGGAAGGGACTACGGGACTAGAGGAAAGGACTAGGGAAGGGACTACGGGACTAGAGGAAAGGACTAGGGGAAGGGACTACGGGACTAGAGGAAAGGACTAGAGGAAGGGACTACGGGACTAGAGGAAAGGACTGGGGGAAGGGACTACGGACTAGAGGAAAGGACTGGGGGAAGGGACTACGGGAAAGAACTAGGGGACTCGAGGAAGGGACTAAGGGAAGGGACTAGGGGAAGGACAAGAGGACTAAGCAAGAAACTAGGGTGTGTGTGATTGGCTCACCCTCCCTGGCCTTGCGCTCCGTAATAGGCCGGACCATGGAGGCGGTCTTGAAAAGGAAGCCATTGTGAGTGACGGGGTGCTGTGGTGAATAGTGTCGAGGCTCCATGTCCCCAGTCACCTCCGAACGAGGCAGCTCTGCAGACACACAACACGCACAGTAATTATTCAACAGGAATAAAACACGCACAGTAATTATTCAACAGGAATAAACAACATGTAAATATGTGAATGAATACAAATGAATATGAATATATATGAATAAACATGTTATCTGTCAACAGGAGTGTGTGTGTACCTGTGTTGAGGTTGTGAGAGAGGAACTGGGCCTGTAGTTTCTGGTTGTGTGCGAGTGCCAGAGAGAGGGGGGAGGGACAGTCAGTCTGGCCAGTAGAACAGTTCACATCAGCTCCACAGAACACCAGACACAACGTTTCCAGCACATCACTGCACTGCACGTTTATACACAGGGCCTGGAGAGGGAGAGAGTGAGAGAGTGAGAGTGGGGGAAGAGAGGGTAGGAGGGATAATTGTTTCAAATTCAGAAAATGATCACTTTGTCAGTATTATCTAGGAGGAACTAACTTGGCTGCCATGGAATGATGTTATGGTGAGTAGGAGCTTTTTGGTTGAAACAGCAGTGACCAGATTGTTGTTGTAGCTGTGCCACAGCAGTATTAGTAAACTTGTTTCTGAACTCATGGTTCAGGGTCTCAGGCAGTGCCTCAATGCCTCAAATAATGATACATTTCTGTTATGACTAAAAAAGTAATATGTGAAGTCAGCCAATATGTATTGTATTTTGTTGAATATCTGTAGGCCGATGTCGGTCACTTAAATTCTGGAATCGTCTTAGAACATCGTGACACATAACCTAGGACATTACACAAGACTACATTCCAAACCTTACTCCTACCTACAGTCCACCTGTTGTTGTTGTTGTTGGGCAAAGCAGTGTTGCAGCTTGACTCAGAGCTGTGGTTCAGAACAATCCACTCTTAAAGTGTTTCTCAACTGAGACCAATTATACATCTCTGAGGACATTTAGGTTGAGGGGACAGGGGGTAAAATCCTCCAGGGTGTAGGGACAGGAACAGGGTAAGGGGACAGGGTAAGGGGACAGGGAGGTAAAATCCTCCAGGGTGTAGGGACAGGGACAGGGTAAGGGGACAGGGTAAGGGGACAGGGAGGTAAAATCCTCCAGGGTGTAGGGACAGGGTAAGGGGACAGGGTAAGGGGACAGGGAGGTAAAATCCTCCAGGGTGTAGGGACAGGGAGGTAAAATCCTCCAGGGTGTAGGGACAGGGGGTCAAATCCTCCAGGGTGTAGGGACAGGGGGTAAAATCCTCCAGGGTACAGGGACAGGGACAGGGTAAGGGGACAGGAACAGGGTAAGGGGACAGGAAGGTAAAATCCTCCAGGGTACAGGAACAGGGTAAGGGGACAGGGAGGTAAAATCCTCCAGGGTACAGGGACAGGGTAGGGGGACAGGGAGGTAAAATCCTCCAGGGTACAGGGACAGGGACAGGGTAAGGGGACAGGAAGGTAAAATCCTCCAGGGTACAGGGACAGGGACAGGGTAAGGGGACAGGAGGGTAAAATCCTCTAGGTTGTAGGGACAGGGTACAGGGACAGGGAGGTAAAATCATTCAGGGTACAGGGACAGGGTAAGGGGACAGGAGGGTAAAATCCTCTAGGGTACAGGGACAGGGTAGGAGTATATGGGATGAGGGGACAGGTTAACTCAGAACCAGGCTAAGAAATGAAAGCAGTCAGTGAGGGAGAGACTGCTCCGTTGAGAGAGACCAGGAGAGATGGAGGGAGGAAAGAAAGGAGGGTGTTTTTACAGCAGAGCTCAACGCAGCCTTCCAGCTTGAGCCCACTGAGCCCAACACAGTAATACCCACCTTGTTACACACACATGCTGCCGAACTCTCTCTGAACCAACAACCCACACACACGCAGCTGCACTCTCTCTGAACCAACAACCCACACATGCTACTGCACTCTCTCTGAACCAACAACCCACACAGCTGCACTCTCTCTGAACCAACAACCCACACAGACACAGCTGCACTCTCTCTGAACCAACAACCCACATACACACAGCTGCACTCTCTCTGAACCAACAACCCACACACACACAGCTGCACTCTCCTCTCCCTTCTTCGACTCTCCCTCGCCTGTTTCTTCTTCATATCCCTCCCATCAGTCACATGAGGGAAACCAGAGTCAGGGATCCACTCACACACTCAGGTGTGGGCTATAGCAACCAATCGGTTCACAGGAAGGCTGAGCAAGAAAATAAGAAAAAGGCCTCTGAGAAATAAGTGCTTCAAGACTTCCAGCCCTCACACATCTGCACACACACACACATCTGCACACACACACACATCTGCACACACACACACACATCTGCACACACACACACATCTGCACACACACACACACATCTGCACACACACACACACATCTGCACACACACACACATCTGCACACACACACACATCTGCACACACACACACATCTGCACACACACACACATCTGCACACACACACACACACATCTGCACACACACACACACATCTGCACACACACACACATCTGCACACACACATCTGCACACACACACACATCTGCACACACACACACATCTGCACACACACATCTGCACACAAACATCTGCACACAAACATCTGCACACACACATCTGCACACACACATCTGCACACACACAGAGGAATCCAAGACTTTTAGACAACCCCTGGAGAGGCAGAGAGACAAACGTTTTTCAGAGGACCGTGTGGACTGCACTCTATACCCTGGGTGTGTCTCTGAAAACATAACTCAGTTAGCTACAGTCCTCCTTTCTACAGAAAAGATTAACAAAAACATGCAAGTCTTGTAATCAGAGAGTGATTACAGATACCACTTCCCTCGATCCTCCCCCCTCCAACTAACAAAGGTTTTACCCGCATGGAAAGCAGAGGATCACACACACACACGAGACAGGAAGTGACCCATATGTTCCAGCATTACCTCACCAGAGAGACCGAGCAGACAGACAGACCGAGCAGACAGACAGACCGAGCAGACAGACAGACCGAGCAGACAGACAGACCGAGCAGACAGAGAGACCGAGCAGACAGAGAGACTGGGCAGACAGAGACCTCTCTCTCTCTCGCTTTCTGTCTTTCTCTGCCTCTGTCTCTCTCTCTTTCAGTTCAAAGGGCTTTATTGTCTTTATGTTTACATTGCCAAAGTAAATGGAATAGACGACAAATAAAAGGGAAATAAACATTAGTAAACATCAAAGGTTTTTAAAAGAATATAGACATTTCACATGTTATATTATTGGCAATGTGCCAATAGTTGAAGTATGAAAAGGAAAATAAATCAACTGAAATATGTTTATTTTATTTATTTATTTTTATTTTACCTAGCATGTCAGTTAAGAACAAATTCTTATTTTCAATGACGGCCTAGGAACAGTGGGTTAACTGCCTGTTGGACTAGTCAGAACGACAGATTTGTACCTTGTCGGCTCGGGGGTTTGAACTTGCAACCTTCCGGTTACTAGTCCAACGCTCTAACCACTAGGCTACCCTGCCACCCCGTGTTGTATGTGTTGTATTTATGTTGTTTGCCCTTTTCTTATGGCAACGGGCCACAAATCTTGCTGCTATGATTGCAGACTGCGTTAATTCGCCTAACACATACGAGTTGGTCATTGTTTGATTTGTTTTCAAAGTCTTTGTGGATCTGTGTAATCTGAGGGAAATATGTGTCTCTAATATGGTCATACATTTGGCAGGAATTTAGGAAGTGCAGCTCAGTTTCCACTTCATTTTGTGGGCAGTGGGCACATAGCCTGTCTTATCAAGAGAGCCATGTCTGCCTTTCTCAATAGCAAGGCCATGCTCACTGAGTCTGTACATAGTCAAAGCTTTCCTTAAGTTTGGGTCAGTCACCGTGGTCAGGTATTTTGTCACTGTGTATTCTCTGTTAAGGGCCAAATAGTATTCTAGTTTGCTCAGTTTTTTTGTTAATTTCTTGACACTTTGGAAATAATTATCTTTCTGTTTTCTCATGATTTGGTTGGGTCTAATTGTGTTTCTGTCCTGGGGCTCTGTGGGGTGTGTTTGTAAACACAGAGATCAAAACATTCGACATACCAATTAGGATCTGGCTAAAAAAAATACTTGAATCTGTTCTAGAACCCATTGTCCTTTATAGTTGTGGGGTCTGGGGTTCGCTCACCAACCAAGAATTCACAAAATGGGACAAACACCAAATTGAGACTCTACATGCAGAATTCTGCAAAAAAATATGCTCCGTGTACAACGTAAAACACCAATAATGCACGCAGAGCAGAATTAGGCCGATACCCGCAAATTATCAACATCCAGAAAAGAGCCTTTTAAATTCTACAACCATCTAAAAGGAAACGATTCCCAAACCTTCCATAGCAAAGCCATCACCTACAGAGAGATTAACCTGGAGAAGAGTCCTCTAAGCAAGCTGGTCCTGGGGCTCTGTTCACAAACACAACCCACAGAGCCAACAATAGAGGGATAAGGATAGAGAGAAAGATGTGAGAATAGAGGGATAAGGATAGAGAGAAAGAGGTGTGAATAGAGAGAAGGATAGAGAGAAAGATGTGAGAATAGAGGGATAAGGATAGAGAGAGAGAGGTGAGAATAGAGTGATAAGGATAGAGAGAAAGAGGTGAGAATAGAGGGATAAGGATAGAGAGAAAGAGGTGAGAATAGAGAGTAAAGCCAAGTTCTAGAAATTGATCTCTTCCTGGTAGCCATATTGACACACATCCAAAGTCTAAACAAACAACCCCATAAATGGTTTAGTGCAGTCAGCCACACCACGTCTGCACCCACCCAGCACTTACCGTATACACTGAACAAAAATATAAATGCAACATGTAAAGTGCTGGTCCCATGTTTCATGAGCTGAAATAAAAAATCCCAGAAAGGTTCCATACGCACAAAAAGCTTACTTCGCTCCAATTCTGTGCAGGAATTTGTTTACTTCCCTGTTAGTGAGCAAGATAATCCATCCACCTGACAGGTGTGGCATATCAAGAAGCTGATTAAACGGCATGATCATTACACAGGTGCACCGTGTGCTGGGGTCAATAAAAGCCACTCTAAAATGTGCCGTTTTGTCACACAACGCCACAGATGTCACAACGGTGTGAGGGAATGTGCAATTGGCAAGCTGTTGCTAGAAAATTGAATGTTAATTTCTCCACCATAAACTGCCTCCAACGTCGTTTTAGAGAACTTGGCAGTACATCCAACTGGCCTCACAACAACAGACCACGTGTAACCACGTCAGCCCAGAACCTCCACATCTGGCTTCTTCACCTGCGGGATCGTCTGAGACTAGCCATCCGGAAAGCTAGTTAAACAGGAGTATTTATGTCTGCAAGAAAGCCCTTTTTGTGGGGAAACACTCATTCTGATTGGCTGGGCCTGGCTCCCCAGTGGGTGGGCCTATGCCCTCCCAGGCCCACCCATGGCTGCGCCCCTGTCTAGTCATGTAAATCCATAAATTTGGGCCTAATGAATTTATTTAAATTGACGGACTTCCGTAAAATAATTTGAAATGTTGCATGTTGCGTTTAAATTTTTGTTCAGTATACATTTTTGTCATTTAGCAGACTTATCCAGAATGATTTACAATTAGTGCATTCATTTTAAGATAGCTAGGTAGGACAACCTCATATCACAGTCATAGTAATTACATTTTGGGGGTCGGGTGGGGGGTGCTGTGGGATTAATCAAGATAATCTTATCAGAAGATTTCGTGAAGATCGGCAGGGACTCAGCTCTCCTGAAGTTAGGGGGAATTTAGAAGATCGGCAGGGACTCAGCTCTCCTGAAGTTAGGGGGAATTCAGAAGGTCGGCAGGGACTCAGCTCTCCTGAAGTTAGGGGGAATTCAGAAGGTCGGCAGGGACTCAGCTCTCCTGAAGTTAGGGGGAATTCAGAAGGTCGGCAGGGACTCAGCTCTCCTGAAGTTAGGGGAAAACTTGTTCCACCATTGGTGCTGTGCCAGGACAGACAAGAGCTTTGACTGGTATGAGCCAGCCCCTCGTATGTGTGGGAGGGCCAATATACCTGAGGTGGCGGAACCGAGTGCTCGGGTTGGGGTGTAGGTTTTGAACCACACAGACATATTGAGAAACTCCTAAACCACTAACACACACAAACATATCCCAAACAATCCACACACATTCCTCTGCATCTCATAACACTGTCAGCCTACAGTCACACTGTCAAACTAATATTCTCAGTGGTTCCGGTCTAATCACTGGGTTGGTTGATGAATTAGAATGTGGAGGTTAGCTGTGAGGTAGACTGGCACCCATGTAAAAGCAGTGCTAGCCTGTACTGCAGGATGCTAGAAAAGTGTACATCATTGAGCTTCACTATGTTATAAGTGTGAAGTTTAGCAATCAAATGAGGATAAAAGTTATTCCTGACCATGTCAGCAAAAACTCCTGGCATATAAGATGCTAGCATAGTTTAGCTGTGATGTACTTTAAATGCTAGCATAGATTAGCTGTGATGTGCGATAAGATGCTAGCATTGTTTAGCAGTGATACGCTATAAGATGGCAACATTGTTTAGCAGTGAAGTGCTACAGTATAAGACGCTAACATTGTTAGGCTGGGATGTGCTAGAATGCTAACA
This sequence comes from Oncorhynchus clarkii lewisi, assembly GCF_045791955.1. Lineage (NCBI taxonomy): Eukaryota > Metazoa > Chordata > Actinopteri > Salmoniformes > Salmonidae > Oncorhynchus > Oncorhynchus clarkii. The sequence goes on along the minus strand of NC_092173.1, from coordinate 35,680,756 downwards.
TAGTTTAACAGTGATGTGCCATGAGATGTTAGCATACAGGTAACTGCCAAAATAACAGAAAAACCAACATAAAGTGTGTTAATAGGGTGTTGGGCCACGAGCCAGCAGAACAGCTTCAATGTGCCTTGGTATAAATTCTACAGGTGTCTGGAACTCTATTGGAGAGATTCGACACCATTCTTCCACGAGAGATTCCATAATTTGGTGTTGATGGTGGTGGAAACCACTGTCTCGGACGCCAATCTACTGTAGAATCTCCCATAAGTGTTCAATTGGGTTGAGATCTGGTGACTGACACATACACACATCCTTTAAACCCCCTGTGCTCCTTCTTCTAGCCATGGTAGCCAAAATAATGGGCAACTGGGCATTTTTACACATTACCTAAGCATGATGGGATGTTAACTGCTTAGTTAAGTCAGGAGCCACGCCTGTGTGGAAGCACCTGCTTTCAATATACAGTGGGGAGAACAAGTATTTGATACACTGACGATTTTGCAGGTTTTCCTACTTACAAAGCATGTAGAGGTCTGTCATTTTTATCATAGGTACACTTCAACTGTGAGAGACGGAAACTAAAACAAAAATCCAGAAAATCACATTGTATGATTTTTAAGTAATTAAATTTTCATTTTATTGCATGACATAAGTATTTGATCACCTACCAACCACTAAGAATTCTGGCTCTCGCAGACCTGTTAGTTTTTCTTTATAAAGCCCTCCTGTTCTCCACTCATTACCTGTATTAACTGCACCTGTTTGAACTCGTTACCTGTATAAAAGACACCTGTCCACACACTCAAACAAACAGAAAAATAAAATTGTAGACCTGCACAAGGCTGGGATGGGCTACAGGACAATAAGCAAGCAGCTTGGTGAGAAGGCAACAACTGTTGGCGCAATTATTAGAAAATGGAAGAAGTTCAAGATGAAGGTCAATCACCCTCGATCTGGGGCTCCATGCAAGATCTCACCTCGTGGGGCATCAATGATCATGAGGAAGGTGAGGGATCAGCCCAGAACTACATGGCAGGACCTGGTCAATGACCTGAAGAGAGCTGGGACCACAGTCTCAAAGAAAACCATTAGTAACACACTACGCCGTCATAAATTAAAATCCTGCAGCGCACGCAAGTTCCCCCTGCTCAAGCCAGCGCATGTCCAGGCCCATCTGAAGTTTGCCAATGACCATCTGGATGATCCAGAGGAGGAATGGGAGAAGGTCATGTGGTCTGATGAGACAAAAATAGAGCTTTTTGGTCTAAATTCCACTCGCCGTGTTTGGAGGAAGAAGAAGGATGCGTACAACCCCAAGAACACCATCCCGACCATGAAGCATGGAGGTCGAAACATCATTCTTTGGGAATGCTTTTCTGCAAAGGGGACAGGATGACTGCACCGTATTAAGGGGAGGATGGATGGGGCCATGTATCGTGAGATCTTGGCCAACAACCTCCTTCCCTCAGTAAGAGCATTGAAGATGGGTCTTGGCTGGGTCTTCCAGCATGACAACGACCCGAAACACACAGCCAGGGCAACTAAGGAGTGGCTCCGTAAGAAGCATCTCAAGGTCCTGGAGTGGCCTAGCCAGTCTCCAGACCTGAACCCAATAGAAAATCTTCGGAGGGAGCTGAAAGTCCGTATTGCCCAGTGACAGCCCCGAAACCTGAAGAATCTGGAGAAGGTCTGTATGGAGGAGTGGGCCAAAATCCCTGCTGCAGTTTGTGCAAACCTGGTCCAAGAACTACAGGAAACGTATGATCTCTGTAATTGCAAACAAAGGTTTCTGTACCAAATATTAAGTTCTGCTTTTCTGATGTATCAAATACTTATTTCATGCAATAAAAAGCAAATTAATTACTTAAAAATCATAATGTGATTTTCTGGATTTTTGTTTTAGATTCCGTCTCTCACAGTTGAAGTGTACCTATGATTAAAAATTACAGACCTCTACATGCTTTGTAAGTAGGAAAACCTGCAAAATCGTCAGTGTATCAAATACTTGTTCTCCCCACTGTACTTTGTATCTCTCATTTACTCAAGTGTTTCCTTTATTTTGGCAGGTACCTGTAGTTTAGCCGTGATGTGCTATAAGATGGAAGCATAGTTCAGCAGAGTGGGAGAGGGAGCGGACTCTTACAAGGTTGTCCATTCAGAAAAGGTGAGACTGCGGAGAATCTGACCACACAAAGAACACATGGAGTCACACATACCAGTGTATCTCTACCCCAAACACACACACCCCCTCTGTCTCTCCCACACATATACCAGTGTATCTCTACCCCCCCACACACCCTGTCTCTCCCACATACATACATACATACATACATACATACATACATACATACATATAATTACTATAATACCCACACACAGGAACACACAGGCAGCTGGGATTATGATATACTGGACACAGACCAAAGTCTGGCTTCAGCGCCATTCAGACATCTACTCGGACAACACACAAATTCGGACACACACTTGGATTCATACACACTCGGACACAGCATTCCAACATGTCTCCATCCAGCTGAGCATAGAGGAAGGGTAAGGCTGTGAGGCAAAGTCCATTTCAATCATCCAACTCACATACTGTATTTACACAGTTCAACACTCACACAAATACAACTCTGAGAAACACACCAAAATAAATACAACCCTCAAACACACAGTCCCGCTCACATATCTAAAAGATACAAAACAAGCCTTTTCCACAAACATACAGACACACAGAGCACAGAGTTATACTGGCAAACAGCTACTTCAGTAGTACACTCACCCATGAGCTGACATTATAGTCCTCTTGACTGTCACTGGTGTGTGTGTATGTGTGTGAGTGAGTGCATGTGTGTGTGTGTGCCAAACTGAATAGTTCCAAGTGACAACCCTCCAAGAGCACTCCTCACAAAGCTACACGTCAACTACACCACAGCAGGAAAGAGAGAAAGAGGGACAGACAGAAACCTTCCCCAGCTCCACTGATCTGATCCAAACAATGAGACAGAGAAAAGGGGCGGAGAGGAGAGCAACTCTGGAGAGGAGGAATTAGAACACATTCCTGTAGAAAGACCATGATGATGTCAGAGGGAGGGGTGGAGTCCTGCCACAGTTAGATAAACAAAGCAGCATGAGCTCCGACACACACTAATACATGCCAGAGGTGGGCTTAGGCCCAAGGGAGAGCACGGAGAGAAACACTGTCCAGATAAGAAAATGGAGCAGAGAAAGTGAGGGAGAGAAAGAGAGAAAGCGAGGGAGATAAGAGGGGGGAGAAGGAGAACAAAGGATTCATTTAGTCCAATGCATAAAGAGAGTGAGAGTGTGTGTTTCTCCCTGTGCTGTTGCATCCTGGTCCAACAATCAGAATCAGAGAGAAAACTTCCTGTATTTTGAGTTTCTTTTAATCTCTGCTGCACACACATGACACACACACATGACACACACACGACACACACACAGGGAGTGAGCAGCTGGTAAACTAAATCACTTAAGGAGGAAAATGGAATCACTCAAAGTCAAGTGATGTGATTCACAGACAGACAGACACAGAGACAGACACAGAGACAGACACAGAGACAGACACAGAGACAGACACAGACAGAGATACACAGAGAGAGAGAGACAGAAACCGAGACAGAAACCGAGAGAGAAAGCGAGAGAGAGACAGACATACATAGACAGAGAGATATGTGCAGTTGGCATTGCTTCTGGTAACTGGGTTAAGAGGCTATTGACTGACCCAGCTAAGAGCTGTAACACTGAGGCATTCACTACACAGAAACACACATACACACTGAATGGAAGAGATGGGGGGGGGGGGGGGGTAGTGGAGGGGATGGATACTGAAGGATTAAAGATACCGGAGGGGAATACTGTAGATACCGGAGGGGTATACTGTAGATACTGGAGGGGTATACTGTAGATACTAGAGGGGTATGGATACTGGAGGAGTATACTGTAGATACCGGAGGGGTATACTGTAGATACTAGAGGGGTATACTGTAGATACTAGAGGGGTGTAATGTAGATACGAGAGGGGTGTACTGTAGATACTAGAGGGGTATGGATACTAGAGGGGTGTACTGTAGATACTAGAGGGGTATACTGTAGATACTAGAGGGGTATACTGTAGATACTAGAGGGGTGTACTGTAGATACTAGAGGGGTGTACTGTAGATACTAGAGGGGTATGGATACTAGAGGGGTATACTGTAGATACTGGAGGGGTATACTGTAGATACTGGAGGGGTATACTGTAGATACTGGAGGGGTATGGATCCTAGAGGGGTATACTGTAGATACTAGAGGGGTATGGAGACTAGAGGGGTATACTGTAGGTACTGGAGGGGTATACTGTAGATACCGGAGGGGTATACTGTAGATACTGGAGGGGTATACTGTAGATACTGGAGGGGTATACTGTAGATACTAGAGGGGTATACTGTAGATACTGGAGGAGTATACTGTAGATACCGGAGGGGTATACTGTAGATACTAGAGGGGTATACTGTAGATACTAGAGGGGTGTACTGTAGATACTAGAGGGGTGTACTGTAGATACTAGAGGGGTATACTGTAGATACTGGAGGGGTATACTGTAGATACTGGAGGGGTATGGATACTAGAGGGGTGTACTGTAGATACTAGAGGGGTATACTGTAGATACTGGAGGGGTATGGATACTAGAGGGGTATGGATACTGGAGGGGTATACTGTAGATACTGGAGGGGTATACTGTAGATACTGGAGGGGTATACTGTAGACACTGGAGGGGTATACTGTAGATACTGGAGGGGTATGGATCCTAGAGGGGTATGCTGTAGATACTGTAGGGGTATACTGTAGATACTAGAGGGGTGTACTGTAGATACTAGAGGGGTATACTGTAGATACTGGAGGGGTATGGATACTAGAGGGGTATACTGTAGATACTGGAGGGGTATACTGTAGATACTGGAGGGGTATACTGTAGACACTGGAGGGGTATACTGTGGATACTGGAGGGGTATGGATACTAGAGGGGTATACTGTAGATACTGGAGGGGTATACTGTAGATACTGGAGGGGTATACTGTAGATACTGGAGGAGAATACTGTAGATACCGGAGGGGTATACTGTAGATACTAGAGGGGTATACTGTAGATACTAGAGGGGTGTACTGTAGATACTAGAGGGGTATACTGTAGATACTGGAGGGGTATACTGTAGACACTGGAGGGGTATACTGTGGAAACTGGAGGGGTATGGATACTAGAGGGGTATACTGTAGATACTGGAGGGGTATACTGTAGATACTGGAGTGGTATGGATACTGGAGGAGTATAGTGTAGATACCGGAGAGGTATACTGTAGATACTGGAGGGGTATACTGTAGATACTGGAGGGGTATACTGTAGATACTAGAGGGGTATGGATACTGGAGGAGTATACTGTAGATACTGGAGGGGTATACTGTAGATACTGGAGGGGTATACTGTAGACACTGGAGGGGTATACTGTAGATACTGGAGGGGTATGGATACTAGAGGGGTATACTGTAGATACTAGAGGGGTATACCGTAGATACCGGAGGGGTATACTGTAGATAGTGGAGGGGTATGGATACTGGAGGGGTATACTGTAGATACTGGAGGGGTATACTGTAGATACTGGAGGGGTATGGATACTAGAGGGGTATACCGTAGATACCGGAGGGGTATACTGTAGATAGTGGAGGGGTATGAATACTGGAGGGGTATACTGTAGATACTGGAGGGGTATACCGTAGATACCGGAGGGGTATACCGTAGATACCGGAGGGGTATACCGTAGATACCGGAGGGGTATACTGTAGATACCGGAGGGGTATACTGTAGACACTGGAGGGGTATACTGTAGATACTAGAGGGGTATACTGTAGATACCGGAGGGGTATACTGTAGATACCGGTGGGGTATACTGTAGATACCGGTGGGGTATACTGTAGACACTGGAGGGGTATGGATACTGGAGGGGTATACTGTAGACACTGGAGGGGTATACTGTAGATACTAGAGGGGTATACTGTAGATACTGGAGGGGTATACTGTAGATACTGGAGGGGTATACTGTAGATACTAGAGGGGTATGGATACTGGAGGAGTATACTGTAGATACCGGAGGGGTATACTGTAGATACTGGAGGGGTATACTGTAGATACTAGAGGGGTATACTGTAGATACTGGAGGAGTATACTGTAGATACCGGAGGGGAATACTGTAGATACCAGAGGGGTATACTGTAGATACTAGAGGGGTGTACTGTAGATACTAGAGGGGTATACTGTAGATACTGGAGGGGTATGGATACTAGAGGGGTATGCTGTAGATACTGTAGGGGTATACTGTAGATACTGGAGGAGTATACTGTAGACACTGGAGGGGTATACTGTAGATACTGGAGGGGTATGGACACTAGAGGGGTATACTGTAGATACTGGAGGGGTATACTGTAGATACCGGAGGGGTATACTGTAGATACCGGAGGGGTATACTGTAGATACTGGAGGGGTATACTGTAGATACTGGAGAGGTATACTGTAGATACTGGAGGAGTATACTGTAGATACCGGAGGGGTATACTGTAGATACTAGAGGGGTATACTGTAGATACTAGAGGGGTGTACTGTAGATACTAGAGTGGTATACTGTAGATACTGGAGGGGTATGGATACTAGAGGGGTATACTGTAGATACTGGAGGGGTATACTGTAGATACTGGAGGGGTATACTGTAGACACTGGAGGGGTATACTGTAGATACTGGAGGGGTATGGATACTAGAGGGGTATACTGTAGATACTGGAGGGGTATGGATACTAGAGGGGTATACTGTAGATACTGGAGGGGTATACTGTAGATACCGGAGGGGTATACTGTAGATAGTGGAGGGGTATGGATACTGGAGGGGTATACTGTAGATACTGGAGGGGTATGGATACTAGAGGGTTATACTGTAGATAGTGGAGGGGTATGGATACTGGAGGGGTATACTGTAGATACTGGAGGGGTATGGACACTAGAGGGGTATACTGTAGACACTGGAGGGGTATACTGTAGATACTGGAGGGGTATGGATACTAGAGGGGTATACTGTAGATACTAGAGGGGTATACCGTAGATACCGGAGGGGTATACTGTAGATAGTGGAGGGGTATGGATACTAGAGGGGTATACTGTAGATACTGGAGGGGTATACTGTAGATACTGGAGGGGTATACTGTAGACACTGGAGGGGTATACTGTAGATACTGGAGGGGTATGGATACTAGAGGGGTATACCGTAGATACCGGAGGGGTATACTGTAGATAGTGGAGGGGTATGGATACTGGAGGGGTATACTGTAGATACTGGAGGGGTATACCGTAGATACCGGAGGGGTATACCGTAGATACCGGAGGGGTATACCGTAGATACCGGAGGGGTATACCGTAGATACCGGAGGGGTATACTGTAGACACTGGAGGGGTATACTGTAGATATTAGAGGGGTATACTGTAGATACTAGAGGGGTATACTGTAGATACCGGAGGGGTATACTGTAGATACCGGTGGGGTATACTGTAGACACTGGAGGGGTATGGATACTGGAGGGGTATACTGTAGACACTGGAGGGGTATACTGTAGATACTGGAGGGGTATACTGTAGATACTGGAGGGGTATACTGTAGATACTAGAGGGGTATGGATACTGGAGGAGTATACTGTAGATACCGGAGGGGTATACTGTAGATACTAGAGGGGTATGGATACTGGAGGAGTATACTGTAGATACTGGAGGGGTATGGATACTAGAGGGGTATGCTGTAGATACTGTAGGGGTATACTGTAGATACTGGAGGGGTATACTGTAGACACTGGAGGGGTATACTGTAGACACTGGAGGGGTATACTGTAGATACTGGAGGGGTATGGACACTAGAGGGGTATACTGTAGATACCGGAGGGGTATACTGTAGATACCGGAGGGGTATACTGTAGATACCGGAGGGGTATACTGTAGATACTGGAGGGGTATACTGTAGATACTAGAGAGGTATACTGTAGATACTGGAGGAGTATACTGTAGATACCGGAGGGGTATACTGTAGATACTAGAGGGGTATACTGTAGATACTAGAGGGGTATACTGTAGATACTAGAGGGGTGTACTGTAGATACTAGAGTGGTATACTGTAGATACTGGAGGGGTATGGATACTAGAGGGGTATACTGTAGATACTGGAGGGGTATACTGTAGATACTGGAGGGGTATACTGTAGACACTGGAGGGGTATACTGTAGATACTGGAGGGGTATGGATACTAGAGGGGTATACTGTAGATACTAGAGGGGTGTACTGTAGATACTAGAGGGGTATACTGTAGATACTGGAGGGGTATGGATACTAGAGGGGTATACTGTAGATACTGGAGGGGTATACTGTAGATACTGGAGGGGTATACTGTAGACACTGGAGGGGTATACTGTAGATACTGGAGGGGTATGGATCCTAGAGGGGTATACTGTAGATACTAGAGGGGTGTACTGTAGATACTAGAGGGGTATACTGTAGATACTGGAGGGGTATGGATACTAGAGGGGTATACTGTAGATACAAGAAGGTGTATACTGTAGATACTGGAGGGGTATACTGTAGACACTGGAGGGGTATGGATACTAGAGGGGTATACTGTAGATACTGGAGGGGTATACTGTAGATACTGGAGGGGTATACTGTAGATACTGGAGGAGTATACTGTAGATACCGGAGGGGTATACTGTAGATACTAGAGGGGTATACTGTAGATACTAGAGGGGTGTACTGTAGATACTAGAGGGGTATACTGTAGATACTGGAGGGGTATGGATACTAGAGGGGTATACTGTAGATACTGGAGGGGTATACTGTAGATACTGGAGGGGTATACTGTAGACACTGGAGGGGTATACTGTAGATACTGGAGGGGTATACTGTAGATACTGGAGGGGTATGGATACTAGAGGGGTATACTGTAGATACTGGAGGGGTATACTGTAGATACTGGAGGGGTATACTGTAGATACTGGAGGAGTATACTGTAGATACCGGAGGAGTATACTGTAGATACTAGAGGGGTATACTGTAGATACTAGAGGGGTGTACTGTAGATACTAGAGGGGTATACTGTAGATACTGGAGGGGTATGGATACTAGAGGGGTATACTGTAGATACTGGAGGGGTATACTGTAGATACTGGAGGGGTATACTGTAGACACTGGAGGGGTATACTGTAGATACTGGAGGGGTATGGATACTAGAGGGGTATACTGTAGATACTGGAGGGGTATACTGTAGATACTGGACTGGTATGGATACTGGAGGAGTATACTGTAGATACCGGAGAAGTATACTGTAGATACTGGAGGGGTATACTGTAGATACTGGAGGGGTATACTGTAGATACTAGAGGGGTATGGATACTGGAGGAGTATACTGTAGATACCGGAGGGGTATACTGTAGATACTGGAGGGGTATGGATACTAGAGGGGTATACTGTAGATACTGGAGGGGTATACTGTAGATACTGGAGGGGTATGGATACTAGAGGGGTATGGATACTGGAGGAGTATACTGTAGATACCGGAGGGGTATACTGTAGATACTGGAGGGGTATGGATACTAGAGGGGTATACTGTAGATACTGGAGGGGTATACTGTAGATACTAGAGGGGTATGGATACTGGAGGAGTATACTGTAGATACCGGAGGGGTATACTGTAGATACTGGAGGGGTATGGATACTAGAGGGGTATACTGTAGATACTGGAGGGGTATACTGTAGACACTGGAGGGGTATACTGTAGACACTGGAGGGGTATACTGTAGACACTGGAGGGGTATACTGTAGATACTGGAGGGGTATACTGTAGATACTGGAGGGGTATGGATACTAGAGGGGTATACTGTAGATACTGGAGGGGTATACTGTAGATACTGGAGGGGTATACTGTAGATACTGGAGGGGTATACTGTAGACACTGGAGGGGTATACTGTAGATACTGGAGGGGTATACTGTAGATACTGGAGGGGTATACTGTAGATACTGGAGGGGTATGGATACTGGAGGAGTATACTGTAGATACCGGAGGGGTATACTGTAGATACTGGAGGGGTATGGATACTAGAGGGGTATACTGTAGATACTGGAGGAGTATACTGTAGATACCGGAGGGGTATACTGTAGATACTGGAGGGGTATGGATACTAGAGGGGTATACTGTAGATACTGGAGAGGTATACTGTAGACACTGGAGGGGTATACTGTAGATACTGGAGGGGTATACTGTAGATACTGGAGGGGTATACTGTAGATACTGGAGGGGTATGGATACTGGAGGAGTATACTGTAGATACCGGAGAAGTATACTGTAGATACTGGAGGGGTATACTGTAGATACTGGAGGGGTATACTGTAGATACTAGAGGGGTATGGATACTGGAGGAGTATACTGTAGATACCGGAGGGGTATACTGTAGATACTGGAGGGGTATGGATACTAGAGGGGTATACTGTAGATACTGGAGGGGTATACTGTAGATACTGGAGGGGTATACTGTAGATACTGGAGGGGTATGGATACTAGAGGGGTATACTGTAGATACTGGAGGGGTATACTGTAGATACTGGAGGGGTATACTGTAGATACTAGAGGGGTATGGATACTGGAGGAGTATACTGTAGATACCGGAGGGGTATACTGTAGATACTGGAGGGGTATACTGTAGATACTGGAGGGGTATGGATACTGGAGGAGTATACTGTAGATACCGGAGAGGTATACCGTAGATACTAGAGGGGTATACTGTAGATACTGGAGGGGTATACTGTAGATACCGGAGGGGTTTACCGTAGATACCGGAGGGGTTTACCGTAGATACCGGAGGGGTATACCGTAGATACCGGAGGGGTATACCGTAGATACCGGAGGGGTATACCGTAGATACCGGAGGGGTATACTGTAGATACCGGAGGGGTATACTGTAGACACTGGAGGGGTATACTGTAGATACTAGAGGGGTATACTGTAGATACTAGAGGGGTATACTGTAGATACTAGAGGGGTATACTGTAGATACTAGAGGGGTATGGATACTAGAGGGGTATACTGTAGATACTAGAGGGGTATGGATACTAGAGGGGTATACTGTAGATACCGGAGGGGTATACTGTAGATACCGGAGGGGTATACTGTAGATACCGGAGGGGTATACTGTAGATACCGGCGGGGTATACTGTAGATACCGGCGGGGTATACTGTGGATACCGGAGGGGTATACTGTAGATACTGGAGGGTTATACTGTAGATATTGGAGGGTTATACTGTAGATACCGGAGGGGTATACTGTAGATACTGGAGGGGTATACTGTGGATACTGGATGAGTATACTGTAGATACCAGAGGGGTATACTGTAGATACTGGAGGGGTATACTGTAGATACTGGATGAGTATACTGTAGATACCAGAGGGGTATACTATAGATACTGGAGGGGTATCTGATGGGCGACAAGAGTCTGAAGTTTAAGTTTAGTCTGCAGGCTATTCCACAGACAAGGAGCGTAAACAGGAAAAGGCAGCCATACCCAACTCTGTGGAAACCACATGGGCCTCAAGTGTAATCCAAGCTTGAGACCTGGTTTTAGGAATTCTACTTCTAATATTGATGAGTGATGATAAATAAGAAGGTCGTTTATTCAGAAGTGCTTTATAGACAAACACGAGAGCATGTTGTTCTCGTCTCATGGACAGGGAAGTCCAACCCACATTTTGATATAAAACACAGTGGTGATTTCTGTATCTAGCACCCTTAATAAACCTAAGTGCGCAATGAAAAGTAGCATCCAGTTGTTGCCGTAACATTAATGTAGATAATATCCCCATGATCTATAACAGACATAAAAGTAGCTTGCACAATTTCTTTTATATTTGTAGAGGACAAACATGTCCTGTTTCTATAGAGGAAGCCTAGCTTGATTTTTAGCCGTTTTTCAAAGTTCGCCAACATGCATTTTAATATAGACAGTTCATCATCCAATCATATCCCTAAGTATTTATATGCAGAGACCTGATTCATTCGAGGATCCTCTAAGCTCGTAAGTGCAAGTGTATTTTCAACCAACTTTTTGAACCTATTAAAAATGATAAAATGTGTTTTCTTTGCATTTAAAACAAGTTTCAGCTGTATAAAGACCCTTGTAATATCTTAAAATCTGTCTCCGATAGTGATAATGCTTGGTCAGCCGTTGAAGCGATAGAGTCATCTGCAAATAAATGAATTTGACACTTTCTTATCTCATCACCGATATTGTTTATGTAGAAAGTGAACATAGACACTGTAGGGGTATGGATACTGGTAGGGTTAAGGTTAGGTTGGAGATAGGTCAGATTAGGGTTATATAAAAGGTTAAATTAGAGGTTGGTCAGATTAGAGTTATATAAAGGGTTAAGTTAAGGTTAGGTTGGAGGTAGGTCCGACTAGGGTTATGTAAAGGTTGTTCTTACGTTGTTGAGCTCTCTCTGGTTGCCGTAGAGGGGGTGATATTTGCGGTATTTGCCTTGTCTGTATTTGGAGCTGATGAATCGGCGGCGGTCTTCGCTGCAGCTGGTCGGACTCAGCGCCTCGCTGGGAGGGATGTTCGCCGCCCAGAACCTGTTCAGACGCTCGTTTCCTAGCAACAGGAACACCTGGGGGACAGGTGAGGGGGAGGTTAGATAGGGACACCAAATCTCTGTCTGTGTGTCTGTTTTAGTATTCTTGTGAGTACCAGAAGTCTTGACAAGAATATTAAAACAACTAAAATTCTGATTAATGAGGACACTTGTAAAAATACTATTTTAGGCTTAGGGGTCAGGGGTCAGGGTTAGAATTAGGGGTTAATGTTTTAGGGTTAGGGAAAATAGGAGTTTGAATGGGAATCAATTGTTGGTCCTCAAAAAGTCCTCACAAGTATAGTAAGACATAGTTGTGTACCTGTATAAGCTCCTCTGTCCACACCTTCCTGTCCATCTTCAGACTGCGCACCTTAGAGATGCTGGGGCCCAAACCCCGATGCTCTCCTACAACACACACACAAGCAAAAAATACATAATTCTATGACTGCATTCTGTGTATAATAGAGAAACCGGTCCAACCAAAGGTCAGTGGATCTGAAAGTTCTACAACTATCTGATGACAGTAAACATACTGACCTGCACAGCGTTTGCAGACCACCACACACAGGTTGATGGCAGCCCACTCAGGTTTGGCGGCGCCACAGTCGGCACAGCAACCGTTGCTAGGCTCCGCCCAGATTTGATTAGCCACCTCGCTATTGGACAGAGCTTCTCCAATTGCGTCACGCATTGCTTCTACCCACTGCTCCTTATGTTGTTCCGAATCCGCTAGAAAACTACACACACACACAGTCTTGAACATCTAACCTTGTGGAGACACATAATTCAGACACATTATTATTATATATTTCTAACCCTAGCTCCTAAACCTAATTCTAACCCTAGCTCCTAAACCTAATTCTAACCCTAGCTCCTAAACCTAATTCTAACCCTAGCTCCTAAACCTAATTCTAGCTCCTAAACCTAATTCTAGCTCCTAAACCTAATTCTAACTCCTAAACCTAATTCTAACCCTAGCTCCTAAACCTAATTCTAGCTCCTAAACCTAATTCTAACCCTAGCTCCTAAACCTAATTCTAGCTCCTAAACCTAATTCTAGCTCCTAAACCTAATTCTAACCCTAGCTCCTAAACCTAATTCTAGCTCCTAAACCTAATTCTAGCTCCTAAACCTAATTCTAACTCCTAAACCTAATTCTAACTCCTAAACCTAATTCTAACTCCTAAACCTAATTCTAACTCCTAAACCTAATTCTAACTCCTAAACCTAATTCTAACCTTAACCCCAAGTCTCTGAACACTGAGAAATGTCGGACCTCTCACACTCACACTCACACACACCGTAATCCGGTCAAGCTGAACACTCCCTCTCTAACCTTGCTGTTTGTGTGTGTGCGTGTGTGGTGTATGGGTGTAAAACCTGAAGATGCGGTAGGGTGTGGTCAAATCAAAACTGCGGCGGTCAGTGACTTTCACGTTTCCTACATTCATGTCGATAGACGTGATACCGATGCCAAGGCGGTAGTCCTGGAAACAGAACACACACATCACACAGCTGACATCACCCACTACAGCAACCCTGATCAGAGCTGGGTTCAAATATATGCACATTTAAGTGTTTGCTATTTAGTGCGTCTTTACACAGGCAGCCTTGCTAAAATGTAAAAAATAAAGATTTTTTTTTTTTTACTGTTTTTGCTTTGTTAGTATAGGGTACGGTGTGTAGATTGATGAGGGGAAAAAACGATTGAATGCATTTTAGAGAAAGGCTGTAACGTAACAAAATGTGGAAAAAGTCAAGGCGTCAGAATACTTTGCGAATGCACTGTATATACAAAATAATATATATGGGGGATTGGAAATGATGCAGACAATTACATTGCTGGAAACTACAATCTATCTGCCATATTAAAGCTGATCTACCCCCTAAAAAAATAGGTTTGAAATCTTCCTAGAAGTGACACACACAGGGTTGACGGAGAGACACTTGAATTTTGGCACTTTACTTTAAGCCTCTATTGAATTCTCCATTTGGTCTGTATTAAAGGGCACTTCATGTAACATAACAGGCTTTCAAAATACTATTATTGGGGGGGGGGGGGGCACTTCTCGAATGCATACTCAGTTTGTACATACTTTGAAGCATGCATCGATGCCAGCTTCAACGGAAAGTATGCAAAGAAATATGACACAACCTCGTAAAAAATAACGCAAAATGTATTGGCGGACATTATTTGAGTTAAAGCGAGATAAATGTTGCCTATTCACATCTCATATGTTGCCTGATTACAATATTTTATCTTGATAAGTTAATAAATAAATGCTTTGTTAATTTTGGCATGTTTAACTGCCAAAATCACAAGCCCCATAATAAGTAAATAGGGCAAACTGGCTGGCTACTAGTACTGTTAGCTAGCCAGATAGAATTGGTAGCTAGCTACCCACGAAGAATTGACATCAATACAGTAGGGGGAGGAGCAGCGTGAGGTAATACAGTATGGGGAGGAGCAGCGTGAGGTAATACAGTAGGGGGAGGAGCAGCGTGAGGTAATACAGTAGGGGGGGAGCAGCGTGAGGTAATACAGTAGGGGGAGGAGCAGCGTGAGGTAATACAGTAGGGGGAGTGCGAGTGGTTCTCAAATGTAATGTTTTATGCGTTCTTCATACTCTCGTCCTCACAACAACGTACTCAAGAGAATGTGGTTGGAGAATGCACTCAAAGCATGAGCGTGTGGAGCACGGTAGTATTGGTATTGAGAAACACCCATTGTTTCAAATAGCCCTCGGACCAAACAGACTAGGGTTTAAATGCATGGAGTATGTACATATTTGTCTTTGAAAACACACACACACACCTCCATGTTCTTGTAGAGGAAGACCTTGTCTCCGGAGACGACTGTGTAGAGTTTGGAGCGCAGGCCCCTCAGCTCCAGGTAGCCCTGCTGTTCAGGGGTCAGGGGTGAACCAGGGGTCAGAAAGGAGGGCGGGACCAATGAGGTCATCTCCCTGCTGCCTTCCTGGCGCCCCCTAGTGAAGTTCTGCAGCACTGCCACCCACTCATTCCTCTCAGCTACACACACACACACACACACACACACACACACACACACACACACACACACACACACACACACACACACACACAAAGAGTGATTTAGCATGCAGCAGCGTGATATGAACAGCTTGATGCTGATGTCTGCATTATGGGCAGATGAGTTGCTGTTTCTACAGTTCTCATTCTCATCCCGATGGGGCTGATTCAGGACGGGTGGGTTTCAGGTTTGCCGTTTTGTGTTAAGAAAAAAAACAATAACTGTGTGTGTCTTTTCACCTTTCAGCTGATACAGTCTCTCTCAGCAGCAGCTGCAGACACTAGCAGTGCCACGATTACAATATCGGCTGGGCCAGAGACATTTGTGGCCATGATGAAAGTATTTTTTCTGATTTAAATGTTTCAAATGTCCATAACATTAGGCTGGAGTGCACTGGGGACAATGATGATCCCCGAGACAGCGAATCAGAAGAAGCCATGTTCTAATGGCATCTATTAACGCCCACACAGCCTAACAAAATACACCCACCTTGGGGGCCCTTGTAAAATACACCCACCCACCTTGGGGGCCCTTGTAAAATACACCCACCCACCTTGGGGGCCCTTGTAAACTACTCAAAATACACCCACCCACCTTGGGGGCCCTTGTAAACTACCCAAAATACACCCACCCACCTTGGTGGACCTTGTAAAATACACCCACCCACCTTGGGGGCCCTTGTAAAATACGCCCACCCACCTTGGGGGCCCTTGTAAACTACTCAAAATACACCCACCCACCTTGGGGGCCCTTGTAAACTACCCAAAATACACCCACCCACCTTGGTGGACCTTGTAAAATACACCCACCCATATTGGGGGCCCTTGTAAAATACACCCACCCACCTTGGGGGCCCTTGTAAACTACCCAAAATACACCCACCCACCTTGGGGGCCCTTGTAAACTACCCAAAGTACATCCACCCACCTTGGGGGCCCTTGTAAACTACCCAAAGTACACCCACCCACCTTAGTGGCCCTTGTAAACTACCCAAAGTACACCCACCCACCTTGGGGGCCCTTGTAAACTACCCAAAGTACACCCACCCACCTTGGGGGCCCTTGTAAACTACCCAAAGTACACCCACCCACCTTGGGGGCCCTTGTAAACTACCCAAAGTACACCCACCCACCTTAGCGGCCCTTGTAAACTACCCAAAGTACACCCACCCACCTTGGGGGCCCTTGTAAACTACCCAAAGTACACCCACCCACCTTGGGGGCCCTTGTAAACTACCCAAAGTACACCCACCCACCTTGGGGGCCCTTGTAAACTACCCAAAGTACACCCACCCACCTTGGGGGCCCTTGTAAACTACCCAAAGTACACCCACCCACCTTGGGGGCCCTTGTAAACTACCCAAAGTACACCCACCCACCTTAGCGGCCCTTGTAAACTACCCAAAGTACACCCACCCACCTTGGGGGCCCTTGTAAACTACCCAAAGTACACCCACCCACCTTGGGGGCCCTTGTAAACTACCCAAAGTACACCCATAACCGATACAAATGTTTTACTAATCAAACATGCATTCAAAAGACGGGGCTTTTAAGAGATTATTCTAGTTAATCATTTAGTGTTTAATTGATCAAAGGCTCCCTTTGTTATTTATTCCAAGCATAAAATGCTTGGCTGTATTTAAAGGCGTGAATGACTCGTATGCTGTGTAATTAGCCTACATGAATGATTGATTATATTGAAGTTAAGACCGATGAAACAGGACCCGCTCTCACAGCTTGATAGTCTATAGTAGCCTTATATAATCTATGACGGCTCCTCTTTCAGCCAAATATGTATTTGCCTGTCATAGCCTGAGGGACACTGAATAATAACATCTGCATAGTAAATAGTAACTTACTTATTACTAGTATTATTCTTATTACTATTATTGTTAATTATATTATTACTGTTGTTTATCATTCCAAAATGTAGTGGAACGGTTAGGAGGGTGATGGTAATGGTAGTAGTGTGGTGGTGGTAGAAGTAATGATGATGGTAGTGGTAATGATGATGGTAGTTGTAATGATGATAGTAGTTGTAATGATGATGGTAGTGGTAATGATGATGGTAGTTGTATGATGGTAGTAGTAATGATGATGGTAGTTGTATGATGGTAGTAGTAATGATGATGGTAGTTGTAATGATGATGGTAGTTGTAATGATGATGGTAGTTGTAATGATGATGGTAGTTGTAATGATGATAGTAGTTGTAATGATGATGGTAGTTGTAATGATGATGGTAGTTGTATGATGGTAGTAGTAATGATGATGGTAGTTGTAATGATGATGGTAGTTGTAATGATGATGGTAGTTGTAATGATGATAGTAGTTGTATGATGGTAGTAGTAATGATGATGGTAGTTGTAATGATGGTAGTAGTAATGATGATGGTAGTAGTAATGATGATGGTAGTTGTAATGATGATGGTAGTTGTATGATGGTAGTAGTAATAATGATGATGGTAGTTGTAATGATGATGGTAGTTGTAATGATGATGGTAGTTGTAATGATGATGGTAGTTGTAATGATGATGGTAGTTGTAATGATGATGGTAGTTGTAATGATGATGGTAGTTGTAATGATGATGGTAGTTGTATGATGATGATGATGTAGTTGTAGTTGTAATGATGATGGTAGTTGTAATGATGATAGTAGTTGTAATGATGATGGTAGTTGTATGATGGTAGTAGTAATGATGATGGTAGTTGTAATGATGATGGTAGTTGTAATGATGATGGTAGTTGTAATGATGGTAGTAGTAATGATGATGGTAGTTGTAATGATGATGGTAGTGGTAATGATGATAGTAGTTGTAATGATGATGGTAGTTGTAATGGTGGTAGTAGTTGTAATGATGATGGTAGTTGTATGATGGTAGTAGTAATGATGATGGTAGGTGTAATGATGATGGTAGTGGTAATGATGATAGTAGTAGTAATGATGATGGTAGTAGTAATGATGATGGTAGTTGTATGATAGTAGTTGTAATGATGATGGTAGTTGTATGATAGTAGTTGTAATGATGATGGTAGTTGTATGATGGTAGTAGTAATGATGATGGTAGTTGTAATGATGATGGTAGTGGTAATGATGATGGTTGTTGTAATGATGATGGTAGTTGTATGATAGTAGTTGTAATGATGATGGTAGTTGTAATGATGATGGTAGTAGTAATGATGATGGTAGTTGTAATGATGAGGGTAGTTGTAATGATGAAAGCAGCATGAATTTGACTATATGTAATACACTTGATTTAGGTTACATTATGACATGCTAAATGTTTCTGATCAGTGATAGATGAGTAAACTAATAAATTACATATAACACCTCTACTTATTAGCCCAGACGGAAATAAATTAACCAATATACAGACGGGAGATTTGGTGAAACAAAATCACATTTAGGTTTGGAGATGCCCAGGCTACTACGAGAGTGAAGCTACATAACACGCTAGCAAACTGTTCTGATCAGCTAATCTATCACACACACAGATCAATTTGTTTACTGTGAAATAGCATTGTATCTGGTCAGACACCATTTTTTTCCAGAAGTGTACTAAGGGTTGGTAACAGGCTGATTGGTCGGCTATTTGAGCCAGTAAAGGGAGATGTAGGGGAATGACTTTAGCTTCCCTCCAGGCCCGAGGGTACATACTTTCTAGTAGGCTTAAATTGAAGATGTAGCAAATAGGAGTGGCAATATGGTCTGCTAGTTCAGGCTACTACGAGAGTGATGAGCAAAATACACTTGTTTAGCTACATAACATGCTAGCAAACTGTTCTTATCAGCTAATCTATGAGAAAACTAGAATAAATATGATCATTAGCCCCTACCTTAATTAACTTAGTTAACATTTCCCCCAGCCTAATTGTTACCAAATATCCAAACGGAGAATCAGTGAAAACCAATTAACACTGATTGATTTATAAAGATGAGTCCCCCACACTCGAATCATCTAAACGGTGCTGATGTGATCATCTAGTTGACCATTTCTTTCATTATTATTGATAGGACTTTGGGTGTTTCAGTAAGCAACAATATGATACATGGCTTCAATTGCATTAGCCTACTTTATTCCAATAATTTGGTCATAACGAAGGTAAGTTTTCTTCTGTCCTCACTTCTCTAAGACCAGGACTGTTTCCTCGTCTCCTCACTCAGCTGCGACCCTCCTCCGCCAGTCGCATTGTTCTCAATACTAGTTTAAATCAATCTACTGTTTTCTGGAAATCGGGGTTTGGGGCTCATTACATTTCTGTGATTTCGGACCGGGCTGTAATTTTCAGGCCTGATGAGAACTAGCTGTTTCTCATCTCTCTGTTACACAACCACCACATGGCTCTATAAAGATACACACACAGTATATTACTTATTATCTGACTAATATTAGAAGAGAAGAGCACACTGAGGGACCTAAAGCCCTGTGTATTCAACCATGGATCAAACCATGTTGCTGTGTTTACTTGTGGTCAAGGATTCTGGGCTGACAACCAGAGAAGAGCACACTGAGGGACCTAAAGCCCTGTGTATTCAACCATGGATCAAACCATGTTGCTGTGTTTACTTGTGGTCAAGGATTCTGGGCTGACAACCAGAGAAGAGCACACTGAGGGACCTAAAGCCCTGTGTATTCAACCATGGATCAAACCATGTTGCTGTGTTTACTTGTGGTCAAGGATTCTGGGCTGACAACCAGAGAAGAGCAACAAAGGATGTACACACACACACAGACTCACAGTCGCTCTCGGCTTTGAAGAGAAAGGTTCGGTTGGCTGTGACCACCTCAAACTTCTGCTCCCCCACGTTGGTCACCCCCGTAATGGCAGCCGTTGGTATGATCCTCTTAGAGTATACCTCCTGCAACACAACGCACCATGACTCATAGGACCGCTCTCTCTCACACACACACACACAATCAACAGAGAAACCACAATACTGAGAAACACTAATCCACTCTAACATCCTGACCTAGTTAATGTATAGACTAACAGGAATGTGTAGACGGCCAACTGAAGGCTACCGCACCTTGTCGTTGTCAAAGTATCTCAGGTAGTCAACATCCAGCTTCACCCATCTCCTCTGGTAGTACAGAGACCTGCACACATTAAAACACAGTTAGGGGTCATATACTGGATCTGTGTGTGTGTGTGTGTGTGTGTGTGATGTACCCCTGGGTTGGGTTCTTATCCAGCCAGCCAATCTTTAGAACAGGGCAGGTTTCAGGGGAGGGGCCATCTCTAGGGGGCGGGGCAAGGACCCTGCCTCTGACCGGCAGGTAGACACTACCCTGGAGCGTACTCAGACCATAGTCCTGCCATGAGCTCCGACTGAGAGAAAGTGAGAAAGCAGGAGAGTAAGAGTGAGAAAGGGATAATGAGAGAGAAAGCAGGAGAGAGAGAAAGCAGGAGAGAGAGAGCAAAATAAAGAGTTATTCCCTCTCTCGCTACAAGAACAAAGATGTCACCAGAGGTCAGGGGTCAGGGGAGACTCACTGGCTGCTGATTGGCTCATTGTCATCATCCAATAGTTCATCGTCGCTGCAGAGAGAGTTGTACCGTCCCTTCCCCCACACCGGCACTGGCAGGAACACATCCTATTGGACAACACAGCAGTCACTGACACACAGAAACACAATAACATTACAGCACTCTAGTACATACTCACAGTACACACACACACTCTTACTCTGTCTGCCATGTTCACAGACTGGAGCTTGGAGTAGATTTGGTCTGGATCTTCTGCCAGGTTCACAGCCTGGGGCTTGGGGAAGACTTGGTCTGGATCTTCATAGTCATCTGAACTGTCACCTGACCCTGAGAGAGACACCGAGACAGATAGACAAAGAAACAGACACGGAGACAGAGAGAGACAGACACGGAGACAGAGAGAGACAGACACGGAGACAGAGAGAGACAGACACGGAGACAGAGAGAGGCAGAGAGACCGAGACAGAGACAGAGACAAAGAAACAGACACGGAGACAGAGAGAGACAGACACGGAGACAGAGAGAGGCAGACACGGAGACAGAGACAGAGACAAAGAAACAGACACGGAGACAGAGAGAGACAGACACGGAGACAGAGAGAGACAGACACGGAGACAGAGAGAGGCAGACACGGAGACAGAGAGAGACAGACACGGAGACAGAGAGAGACAGACACGGAGACAGAGAGAGACAGACACGGAGACAGAGAGAGGCAGAGAGACCGAGACAGAGACAGAGACAAAGAAACAGACACGGAGACAGAGAGAGACAGACACGGAGACAGAGAGAGGCAGACACGGAGACAGAGAGAGACAGACACGGAGACAGAGAGAGGCAGAGAGACCGAGACAGAGACAGAGACAAAGAAACAGACACGGAGACAGAGAGAGACAGACACGGAGACAGGCAGACACGGAGACAGACAAAGAAACAGACACGGAGACAGAGAGAGACAGACACGGAGACAGAGAGAGACAGACACGGAGACAGAGAGAGACAGACACGGAGACAGAGAGAGACAGACACGGAGACAGAGAGAGGCAGAGAGACCGAGACAGAGACAGAGACAAAGAAACAGACACGGAGACAGAGAGAGACAGACACGGAGACAGAGAGAGGCAGAGAGACCGAGACAGAGACAGAGACAAAGAAACAGACACGGAGACAGAGAAAGGGAGATCGAAAAGATAAGAAGATGTGAGAGTTCAGAGATCACTTCTGAGCTACAGCCACAGCCCCTGAGACAGTACAGGACAGGTTCAGCAGCATCAGAAGGCTCTGTTTGAAAAAAGAGAATCAACAGCATCTGCTGTCTAACAACAAGACAACAGTTACTGTATATCAGTCTCTCTCTGTCCACACCTTGCCATCATTCCACTAGTAGACAAAGTCAGAAACAACATGTAACTTTATCAAGTTATTTTTTATATTAGATGGGTCAAATTACAGTTAAAACAGAGGGAGAGAGAGAGAGACATACCAACATCAGCTGATCACCTTAATAATGACATGACCAGAGAAAAACATGGAGGAGATTACAGGGTTAGGGGTGGAGGAGATTACAGGGTTAGGGGTGGGGGAGATTACAGGGTTAGGGGTGGAGGAGATTACAGGGTTAGGGGTGGGGGAGATTACAGGGTTAGGGGTGGGGGAGATTACAGGGTTAGGGGTGGAGGAGATTACAGGGTTAGGGGTGGGGGAGATTACAGGGTTAGGGGTGGAGGAGATTACAGGGTTAGGGGTGGAGGAGATTACAGGGTTAGGGGTGGAGGAGATTACAGGGTTAGGGGTGGAGGAGATTACAGGGTTAGGGGTGGAGGAGATTACAGGGTTAGGGGTGGAGGAGATTACAGGGTTAGGGGTGGAGGAGATTACAGGGTTAGGGGTGGGGGAGATTACAGGGTTAGGGGTGGAGGAGATTACAGGGTTAGGGGTGGAGGAGATTACAGGGTTAGGGGTGGAGGAGATTACAGGGTTAGGGGTGGGGGAGATTACAGGGTTAGGGGTGGAGGAGATTACAGGGTTAGGGGTGGGGGAGATTACAGGGTTAGGGGTGGAGGAGATTACAGATTTAGGGGTGGAGGAGATTACAGGGTTAGGGGTGGAGGCGTTTGTAGATTGTAGAGTTAGGGGTGAAGAGGTGGAGGAGTTTGTAGATTGCAGGGTTAGGGGTGAAGGAGTTTGTAGATTGTAGGGTTAGGGGTGAAGGAGATTACAGGGTTAGGGGTGAAGGAGATTACAGGGTTAGGGGTGAAGGAGATTGTAGATTGCAGGGTTAGGGTTGGAGGAGATTACAGGGTTAGGGGTGAAGGAGATTGTAGATTGTAGGGTTAGGGGTGAAGGAGTTTGTAGATTGTAGGGTTAGGGGTGGAGGAGTTTGTAGGGTTAGGGGTGAAGGAGTTTGTAGATTGTAGGGTTAGGGGTGGAGGAGTTTGTAGATTGTAGGGTTAGGGGTGGAGGAGTTTGTAGATTGTAGGGTTAGGGGTGGAGGAGTTTGTAGATTGCAGGGTTAGGGGTGGAGGAGTTTGTAGATTGTAGGGTTAGGGGTGGAGGAGTTTGTAGATTGTAGGGTTAAGGGTGGAGGAGTTTATAGATTGTAGGGTTAAGGGTGGAGGAGTTTATAGATTGTAGGGTTAGGGGTGGAGGAGTTTGTAGATTGTAGGGTTAGAGGAGTTTGTAGATTGTAGGGTTAGGGGTGAAGAGGTGGAGGAGTTTGTAGATTGTAGGGTTAGGGGTGGAGGAGTTTGTAGATTGTAGAGTTAGGGGTGGAGGAGTTTGTAGATTGTAGAGTTAGGGGTGGAGGAGTTCGTAGATTGTAGAGTTAGGGGTGAAGAGGTGGAGGAGTTTATAGATTGTAGGGTTAGGGGTGGAGGAGTTTGTAGATTGTAGAGTTAGGGGTGGAGGAGTTTGTAGATTGTAGAGTTAGGGGTGGAGAGGTAGAGGAGTTTATAGATTGTAGGGTTAGGGGTGGAGGAATGTATAGATTGTAGGGTTAGGGGTGGAGGAGTGTATAGATTTTAGGGTTAGGGGTGGAGGAGTTTGTAGATTGTAGGGTTAGGGGTGGAGGAGTTTGTAGGGTTAGGGGTGAAGGAGTTTGTAGTTTGTAGGGTTAGGGGTGAAGGAGTGTATAGATTGTAGGGTTAGGGGTGGAGGAGTGTATAGATTTTAGGGTTAGGGGTGGAGGAGTTTGTAGATTGTAGGGTTAGGGGTGAAGGAGTTTGTAGATTTTAGGGTTAGGGGTGGAGGAGTTTGTAGATTGCAGGGTTAGGGGTGGAGGAGTGTATAGATTTTAGGGTTAGGGGTGGAGGAGTTTATAGATTGTATGGTTAGGGGTGGAGGAGTTTGTAGATTGTAGGGTTAGGGGTGGAGGAGTTTGTAGATTTTAGGGTTAGGGGTGGAGGAGTTTATAGATTGTAGGGTTAGGGGTGGAGGAGTTTATAGATTGTAGGGTTAGGGGTGGAGGAGTTTATAGATTGTATGGTTAGGGGTGAAGGAGTTTGTAGATTGTAGGGTTAGGGGTGGAGGAGTTTGTAGATTGTAGGGTTAGGGGTGAAGGAGTTTGTAGATTTTAGGGTTAGGGGTGGAGGAGTTTGTAGGGTTAAGGGTGAAGCTGTGGATGAGTTTATAGGGTTAGGGGTGAAGCTGTGGATGAGTTTGTAGGGTTAGGGGTGAAGCTGTGGATGAGTTTGTAGGGTTAGGGGTGGAGCTGTGGATGAGTTTGTAGGGTTAGGGGTGGAGCTGTGGATGAGTTTGTAGGGTTAGGGCTGAAGCTGTGGATGAGTTTGTAGGGTTAGGGGTGGAGGTGTGGATGAGTTTGTAGGGTTAGGGGTGGAGGTGTGAATGAGTTTGTAGGGTTAGGGCTGAAGCTGTGGATGAGTTTGTAGGGTTAGGGGTGGAGGTGTGGATGAGTTTGTAGGGTTAGGGGTGGAGCTGTGGATGAGTTTGTAGGGTTAGGGCTGGAGCTGTGGATGAGTTTGTAGGGTTAGGGCTGAAGCTGTGGATGAGTTTGTAGGGTTAGGGGTGGAGGTGTGGATGAGTTTGTAGGGTTAGGGCTGAAGCTGTGGATGAGTTTGTAGGGTTAGGGGTGGAGGTGTGGATGAGTTTGTAGGGTTAGGGGTGGAGCTGTGGATGAGTTTGTTGATTGTAGAGTTAGGGAGTTACGAAGGAAGAGGTGGGCTAAGTCAGGGAGAGGTGAGGTTAGGGGTGGGGTTAAGGATGGATGGGAGGGGTTTAGTATGCTCACTGATTTCAGGCCGTGGCAGGGGGATCCTTCTCATGGGCAGAGCAGGCTGCGTGTCGACTGGTGTATTGGGTACCTTGGTCCGAGGCGGGGGTGGTGGAGTTCGGTCCGTGTGCGGCTCATTGATGGGAGCATCACTGGAGAGAGGGATGACAGAGGAAGGGAGAGAGAGAGGGGAGGGGGGGGGGTCCATTGTTACCAAGGGCTGGTTGAAGACAGGAAACAGTCGTGAGACTATCCGTCCTCTAATCCTCTCCAGTCTCTCCTCTTCTGCTCTCTCCTCTCCAGTATCTCACTCAGACTGACATTCATCCATGAGAGAAAGGAATGCTGAAGTCCTGTAATAATCCATCTCTTCAGCCAACCTAACCTTAACTCTACCCACAACCCAACAGCCAACTGGGTCAGTCCCAGTGGTCAGGTATTCTGTCACTGCTTACAAATGTCTTTTTAGTTTGCTCTGTTTTTTTGTTAATTCTTTCCAATGTGTCAAGTAATTATCTTTTTGTTTTCTCATGATTTGTTTGGGTCTAATTGTGTTGCTGTCCTGGGGCCTGTTTGCGTTTGTATTCTATTCACCAGGTTCATCTCTCTGTAGGTGACGGCTTTGTTTAGTTACCTTGTGACAACCCTCACACTCCCCAAAATTATTCTCTCTGTCTCTCTCTTGCCTGGCTACCCAAACTCCTTTCTCACACCAACTGCTAGGCTAGACCCATGGACGTTTCTTCTCAACAATGAGTCTGGATCAGAGGACCTCCCTGACGATTTCTAAAATGGAAATAACAGCACCCCAGAGCACAATGGGACATGAATACGTCTACAAATCTATCACCAGTCTTAACATAAGACTGATGATGTCAAATCATCTCAGCAACACCTACACTGGCCTGGATAGTATTCTGTAATAACTGACCATGGTCCTCTTTTCTCTTCCTGCTGCCCACTCCCCTCAGTTACACAGAGTTAGTACAAGACGCAGTGCTTGACTTGACCTGAAATGGGTGTCGGTACTGTTGATATTTAGGTTCAGAAGCCCCACAATACTGTTGAGTTAATATTCTATAAGAGGAACAGGGACTACACAATACTGTTGAGTTAATATTCTATAAGAGGAACAGGGACTACACAATACTGTTGAGTTAATATTCTATAAGAGGAACAGGGACTACACAATACTGTTGAGTTAATATTCTATAAGAGGAACAGGAACTACACAATACTGTTGAGTTAATATTCTATAAGAGGAACAGGGACTACACAATACTGTTGAGTTAATATTCTATAAGAGGAACAGGGACTACACAATACTGTTGAGTTAATATTCTATAAGAGGAACAGGGACTACACAATACTGTTGAGTTAATATTCTATAAGAGGAACAGGGACTACACAATACTGTTGAGTTAATATTCTATAAGAGGAACAGGGACTACACAATACTGTTGAGTTAATATTCTATAAGAGGAACAGGAGCCCCACAATACTGTTGAGTAAATATTCTATAAGAGGAACAGGGACTACACAATACTGTTGAGTTAATATTCTATAAGAGGAACAGGAGCCCCACAATACTGTTGAGTAAATATTCTATAAGAGGAACAGGAGCCCCACAATACTGTTGAGTTAATATTCTATAAGAGGAACAGGGACTACACAATACTGTTGAGTTAATATTCTATAAGAGGAACAGGGACTACACAATACTGTTGAGTTAATATTCTATAAGAGGAACAGGAGCGCTATAATACTGTTGAGTTAATATTCTATAAGAGGAACAGGAGCCCCACAATACTGTTGGATTAATATTCTATAAGAGGAACAGGGACTACACAATACTGTTGAGTTAATATTCTATAAGAGGAACAGGGACTACACAATACTGTTGAGTTAATATTCTATAAGAGGAACAGGGACTACACAATACTGTTGAGTTAATATTCTATAAGAGGAACAGGAGCTCTATAATACTGTTGAGTTAATATTCTATAAGAGGAACAGGGACTACACAATACTGTTGGATTAATATTCTATAAGAGGAACAGGAAGTCAAGCAGTAGGACATGAGGTGGTGGTACTCAGCTCCGGTGAGCTCCTTCCCAAGTCAAGTACTGACAAGACGGACAGAGGGACATGCGCACACACACACACACACCAAGGGGTGATGATATACACCAATACACCTACGATCTGGGGTACCATGGCCCAGGCTGTCCAGATCGGCAGGGGGAGGTGGTCAGAGAGGTGGAAGGACGGAGTAGGAGTAGGGGAACTAAATATAACCTTTTTGTATCCGTCCAGCGGACATCGTTAAGCTTCAGAAACAATGACCCTTCCCGCCCTGGCCTACACACACCAACTCACCCCGCCCACTGGCATACCACAAAACATACAGTATGTGAAAATGTGCTTACAGCAGACCCAACGTTCACACATCTTATCTACAACAGACCTAACAGGCTCTCTCTCTCTCTCGTTCATTCCCCAGGGCCCAGTGTGCTTCAGCAGAACCCCTAAAGCAGGCAGCCAGGGCCATTCCTGTGAGCACCAAGGACTCCTAGTCTGGAACACAGATAAAGAACATCACTGGTACACCGTGTCCCTCCCCGAGTCCCTGCTCTGGCACACTAGGCTCTGAGCCAGTATCCACTGAGCCAGTATCCACAATGCATCTCAGAGTAGGATAGCTGATCTAGGATCAGTTTTCGAACACAATGAATAAGATTATATGGACACATCCTAGATCAGCACTCATGCTCTGAGATTGTTTTGTGGGTACAGGCGCTGGCATGACCTGGCCCTGGCCAGAGAGAGGGTCTCTCCTTGGTTTTGCGGCTCACAGGATAATGTATCTGCCGAGCAGCTCACAGGATAATGTATCTGCCGAGCAGCTCACAGGATAATGTATCTGCCGAGCAGCTCTGGAAGCCTCAGTTTCAGTGGGGTGCTATTGTGCATCTCTGGCAAGGGCCCAAATTAAAGTTCCCCAAGTGAACCGTCCATCTTGTCACATGTTTGCAGGCAGTGTGTTTTTAATAGCACACACCCCACCCACTGGCTAACAGGACTGTGAGTACTCACTGTGAGTGAACTGGCATTCTTCCATCTCTAAAAAAAGATCATGTTTAAATGTATAACTTTTTTGAAACAACTCCAACCAACTCTTTCACAAGTGCGAAACCACCCCAGCAAGTCTGTGGGAAAGACATAGCCGACTCCTTGAATTACAGAAGGATGAGAGATCTATTAGCATCACAGTCACATCCACTTCCCTTCCTGAATCACTCCTTACAATAACAAAATCACTGAGCCGAAGTCACTAATAAAAAACTACTGCAGCTTCTTTCTGTGTCCTCGTCTCTGTACACAGCTACACTGTCCAACTGCTGATAGCAGAACACAAATACACTCTCACACACACTTATACATCTCTCAGCGTCAGTAGGCTCAGCCTCTAGTTGCAAAAATATCAACACAAAACAGCAAAGTGAAACACAGTGGGGGAGGAGGGGCAAGAGCATCAACACAGCACAGAGATTCTGAATAGGAGAGAAGGGCGGGGGGGGGGGGGGGGGGGCAGCGGAAGAGGAAGAGAAACAGAAAGGAAAACAGAGAGAAGAGAGTCATTCTCACCTGTCCTGGCATGTCCAGCAGGGCCATCCTCACTGGAGAGGAACGATAAACACACAGAGGAGGAGAAAGGAACTAACGTTTCACTGAAAGAGGGAGGAGCGAACTGCCACAGGTGGGCGGAGAGAAGGAAGCACAGAGCACTTTTAGAGACGTAGTGCGGGGTGTTGCTACTTCAGAAAGAGTAAAAGCAGACACTTCCTGCATTCTCTCTCTCCCACTCCCTTTGTAAAGAGATTGAGATAGAAAGAGAGAAAGAGCGAGAGAGGGGTGGGTAGAGAGAAAGGTGGGTTGAGACAGCGCAAGAGAGAGAGAGAGACACTGTGTGTCACACACACACACAACATACACTGAGTAGAATATCCTAGCTCGCCCCAGACAAAGAGTCAATTTGGGCACCAGGCTGGGGAGTGAGGCCTTCTCTGCTTCCTTAATCTTTCTATCAGAGACCAGGCTGGGGAGTGAGGCCTTCTCTGCTTCCTTAATCTGTCTAACAGAGACCAGGCTGCACACACACACAAAGAGAGTTGGGTTACTGAATCACCAGTGAAACTGCAGTAGTAACTGATAACAGGTCCTCATGACCATAGATAGTAGGACATATACACTGTACAAAAGGACAGCTGCTATTTCCATGGCAGACTGATCAGGTGAATCCAGGTGAAAGTTAATGATCCCTTATTGATGTCACTTGTTAAATCCACTACAATCAGTGTAGGTGAAGGGGAGGAGACAGGTTAAAGAAGGATTTTTAAGCCTTGAGACAACAGAGACATGGATTGTGTGTGTGTACCAATCAGAGGGTGAATGGGCAAGACAAAAGATTTAAGTCCCTTTGAACGGGGTATGATAGTAGGTGCCAGGAGCACTGGTTTATGTCAAGAACTGCAACGCTGCTGGGTTTTTCACACTCAACAGTTTCCTGTGTGTATCAAGAATGGTCTCCCATCCAAAGGACATCCTGACAACTTGACAACTGTGGGAAGCATTGGAGCCAACATGGGCCAGCATCCCTGTGGGACGCACGCGTTAGACACCTTGTAGAGTCAACATGGGCCAGCATCCCTGTGGGACGCGTTAGACACCTTGTAGAGTCAACATGGGCCAGCATCCCTGTGGGACACGTTAGACACCTTGTAGAGTCTATTCTCCGACGAATTGAGGCTGTTCTGAGGGCGGTGGGGGGGGGGGGGGTTCTTAATGTATGCAACTCAATATTAGGAAGGTGTTCTTAATGTTATGTACACTCAGTGTAAACTAATACTGCCCATGGTTCTGTGAGATACACTCTCTCTGAGTAGCAGTAGGCGTAAACTGAGAGCGAGTCAGTGTACAGTAGGCCTTAGAGCACAATGCCAAGTGCTGATGCAGCAGGGTCACAACCTTGTGGACAAAGTGTATATGATCAGGATATGGTATGTCATGAGGAAACAGACTTTGCCCTGTAGAGGGCGATGTTAACCATGGATAAACACCCTGAAAAAGAGAAGCTCTTCAAAGCCAGAGATACTACTGTTCCTATGAAACCTCACTCTGACCACACACACACACACTTCTGAAAGGGAAGTAAGTTTATCTGAGCCTGTTGGTTTAGATTGTGTCCAATAGAACAAACCACAGAAGTAGAACTCACAACATTGGGAGCCAATCAGCGGCCCTCTTACCTCTGTGTAGGTGTGGTTCTGGAGGGCAAGACAGGAGGTTGATGTGGGATTGGAGCAGGACTATGAGGCTCTTTAGGGCCCGCCCCCACCACATAGACTTTAGGGGGGAGGGGAGGCACGCCTTGATCAGATGATGACTGGTCATATCGTTCAAATGAGGAGGAAGAGGAGGATGAGGATGAGGGGGAACCAGGAGAGGGCTTTCTTCCTCCCTCCCACACCTGCTGGGAGTATCTGGCTGGTGGGTAGATAGCCAGAGGTGCAGGACAGGGCCTGGGGGAGGGTAAGGTGAGGGGATTGGTGGTAAGGATAGGAGGAGGTACAGTGATTGGGGTGTTTAAGTTGTTATGTTCAGATCTGGGTTTGGGTGCCGTGGGGGAGTTTTTAGGGGAGGTGGGGATGAAGCGTAGTGGGGGGCAGTTTGGAGTGCTGCGAGGTGGGATGGGGGGTAAAGGGGAGTGCTGGGCACTAGAATGGGGGGTGGTAGGGCAGGGGCTAGTGTTGGGACGAGGGTAAGTCTGGACACAGTCCAATGTCTCCACAGGGACAGAGCGGTACTTAGTTCTCTCCTTAGGGACTGGTCTCTGTGCAGGGACTGGTCTCTCTCCATCCCTCTCTCCTTCCCTGGACACTGATCTCTCCTTAGGGACTGGTCTCTCTCCTCTGGACACTGGTCTCTGTGCAGGGACTGGTCTCTCTCCTCTGGACACTGGTCTCTGTGCAGGGACTGGTCTCTCACTCCCCACAGGGCTGGGTCTGTCTGTGAACACTGCTCTCTCTTCCTCTCTCTGGTCTCCCTCTGCAGCCAGGTGTGTGTGTAGAGCGTCGGGCTCGCTCTCTGGGTGTGTGTGAGTGTTTGTGTGGAGTGTTTTTTGCAGGCTGGCTAGGATGCGTTTGCGGTGTCCAGGCAATGTGATTCCAATCGTCTCCAGCTGATCCTGGGTCAGCCCTTGGCATTCCAACAGCGTTCCAAACCCCGCGTCCTGGAACACTGGGAAATACTGGTCCAGATGCAGCACACACAGCCACTCCCACAACGACACACACCCCTCCGCCTCAGACATCACCACAGTGTGTTTGAGTGGGTGTGTGTCTCTACGTGTATATATGTGTTCTTGTGTGTATGTATGTGTGTGTGTCCAGTCAGTGTTCAGATCAAACCTGTGGAAGAAACAGGAAGATATGTTAGGAATTCAACCTTTATCAATAGAAGTGTACATCCAGTCCATACAATTCACTTATATTCTTATACTCCTCTACAATTCACTTATATTCACTTATACTCCTCTATGTGGAGGGACACACACAACCCGTGTCTATTTTGCATGTTAAATGGACACCATTTGGGAAAGTGTGAAGAAGGACATCAGTGTCTGTAAAATAACTGCAAATCATTTCCTGTGGTATTTCCTGTCCTTCCTCTAACTGACAGAGCTCTCTCTCTCTCTCTCTCTCTCTCTCACACGTCTTCTCACTGTCAACTGCGTTTATTTTCAGCAACCTTAACATGTGTAAATTTTTGTAGGAACATAACAAGATTCAACAACAGACATAAACTGAACAAGTTCCGCAGACATGTGACTAACAGATATGGAATAATGTGTACTGCAGTGCATGTCCTCCTCATGGACTGCACCAGACTGCACCAGACTGCACCAGACTGCACCAGACTGCACCAGATTTGCCAGCTCTTGCTGTGAGATGTTACCCCACTCTTCCACCCTCGCCCTTCGATCTAACAGGTCCCAGGCGTGCTCAATGGGATTGAGATCCGTGCTCTTCGCTGGCCATTGCAGAACACTGACATTCCTGTCTTGCAGGAAATCACGCACAGAACGAGCAGTATGGCTGGTGGCATTGTCATGCTGGAGGGTCATGTCAGGATGAGCCTGCAGGAAGGGTACCACATGAGGGAGGAGGATTTCTTCCCTGTAAAGCACAGCGTTGAGATTGCCTGCAATGACAACAAGCTCAGTCCAATGATGCTGTGACACAGCGCCCCAGACCATGACGGACACTCCACCAACAAATCGATCACGCTCCAGAGTACAGGTTTCATTCCTTCAATGATAAACGTGAATCTGACCATCACCCCTGGTGAGACAAAACCGCGACTCGTCAGTGAAGAGCACTTTTTGCCAGTCCTGTCTGGTCCAGCGACAGGGGTTTGTGCCCATAGGCGACGTTGTTGCCGGTGATGTCTGGTGAGGACCTGCCTATAACTGACAGGCTGGGTAGCCTGGGCGGCAGGGTAGCCTAGTGGTTAGAGCGTTGGACTAGTAACCGGAAGGTTGCAAGTTCAAACCCCCGAGCTGACAAGGTACAAATCTGTCGTTCTGCCCCTGAACAGGCAGTTAACCCACTGTTCCTAGGCCATCATTGAAAATAAGAATTTGTTCTTAACTGACTTGCCTAGTTAAATAAAGGTAAAATAATTGTTTTAGTTTTTTTAAAAGTCTGATGTGCGTTCCTGGTGTAACTCAGGCTGTTGTTGTTGCCATCCTGTACCTGTCCCGCAGGTGTGATGTTCGTATATACCCATCCTGTGCAGGTGTTGTTACACGTGGTCTGCCACTGCGAGGACGATCAGCTGTCCGTCCTGTCTCCCTGTAGCGCTGTCTTTGGCGTCTCACAGTACGGACTAGAGGTCGACCGATTAATCGGAATGGCTGATTAATTAGGGACAATTTCAAGTTTTCATAAAAATCGGAAATCTGTCAGTTAAGAACACATTCTTATTTTCAATGACAGCCTAGGAACAGTACCACCAACTGCCGTGTTCCGGGCAGAACAACAGATTTTCACCATGTCAGCTCGGGGGGATCTAATCTTGCAACCTTACAGTTAACTAGTTCAACGCTCTAACCACCTGCCTCTCATTGCACTCCACGAGGAGCATGCCTGTTACGCGAATGCAGTAGAAGCCAAGGTAAGTTGCTAGCTAGCATTAAACTTATCTTATAAAAAACAATCAGTCAATCATAATCACTAGTTATAACTACACATGGTTGATGATATTACTAGTTTATCTAGCGTGTCCTGTGTTGCATATAATCGATGCAGCGCTGGGGGATGATTTAACAAAAGCGAATTTGCGAAAAAAGCACAATCGTTGGACGACTGTACCTAACCATAAACACCAATGCCTTTCTTTAAATCAATACACAGAAGTATATATTTTTAAACCTGCATATTTAGCTAAAAGAAATCCAGGTTAGCAGGCAATATTAACCAGGTGAAATTGTGTCATTTCTCTTGCGTTAACTGCACGCAGAGTCAGGGTATATGCAACAGTTTGGGCAGCCTGGCTCATTGCAAACTAATTTGCCAGAATTTTACGTAATTATTACATAACATTGAAGGTTGTGCAATGTAACAAGAATATTTAGACTTAGGGATGCCACACGTTAGATAAAATACCGAACGGTTCCGTATTTCACTGAAATAATAAACGTTTTGTTTTCGAAATGATAGTTTCCGGATTCGACCATATTAATGACCTAAGGCTCGTATTTGTGTGTGTAATTATGTTATAATTAAGTCACTGATTTGATAGAGCAGTCTGACTGAACGATGGTAGGCAGCAGCAGGCTCATAAGCATTCATTCAAACAGCACTTTCGTGCGTTTTGCCAGCAGCTCTTCGCAAGCACAGCGCTGTTTATGACTTCAAGCCTATCAGCCTAATGGCTGGTGTAACCAATGTGAAATGGCTAGCTAGTTAGCTGGGTGTGCGCTAATAGCGTTTCAAACGTCACTCGCTCTGAGACTTGGAGTAGTTATTCCCCTTGCTCTGCAAGGGCCACGGCTTTTGTGGAGCGATGGGTAACTCTGCTTCGAGTGTGGCTGTTGTCGATGTGTTCCTGGTTCGAGCCCAGGTAGGAGCGAGGAGAGGGATGGAAGCTATACTGTTACACTGGCAATACTAAAGTGCCTATAAGAACATCCAATAGTCAAAGGTTAATGAAATACAAATCGTATAGAGAGAAAGTCCTAAAAATACTATATTAACTACAACCTAAAATCTCTTACCTTGGAATATTGAAGTCTCATGTTAAAAGGAACCACCAACTTTCATATGTTCTCATGTTCTGAGCAAGGAACTGAAATGTTAGCTTTCTTACATGGCACATATTGCACTTTTACTTCTCCAACAGTTTGTTTTTGCATTATTTAAAACATGTTTCATTATTTATTTAAGGCTAAATAGATTTTTATTGATGTATTATATTAAGTTAAAATAAGTGTTCTTTCAGTATTGTTGTAATTGTCATTATTACAAATAAATAAATAAATAAAAAATAATAATTGGCCGATTAATCGGTATCGGCTTTTTTGGTCCTCCAATAATCGGTATCGACATTGATAAATCATACTCGGTCGACCTCTAGGACGGACATTGCAATTTACTGCCCTAGCCACATCTGCAGTCCTCACGCTTCCTTGCAGCATGCCTAAGGCACATTCACGCAGATGAGCGTGAGTCAGTAGAAAGGCCTCTTTAGTGTCCTAAGTGACCTTAATTACCTACCGTCTGTAAGCTGTTAGTGTCTTAATGACCGTTCCACAGGTGCAAGTTCATTAATTGTTTATGGTTCATTGAACTAGCATGGGAAACAGTGTTCAAACCCTTTACAATGAAGATCTGTGAAGTTATTTGTTTTTTTACGAATTATCTTTGAAAGACAAGGTCCTGAAAAATGGACGTTTCTTTTTTTAGCTGTGTTAAAATATATATATATCTATACATACACATACAGTGGGGCAAAAAAGTATTTAGTCAGCCACCAATTGTGCAAGTTCTCCCACTTAAAAAGATGTGAGAGGCCTGTAATTTTCATCATAGGTACACTTCAACTATGACAGACAAAATGAAAGAAAAAAAAAACAGAAAATCACATTGTAGGATTTTTAATTAAATGCATTTGCTAATTATGGTGGAAAATAAGTATTTGGTCAATAACAAAAGTTTATCTCAATACTTTGTTATATACCCTTTGTTGGCAATGACAGAGGTCAAACGTTTTCTGTAAGTCTTCACAAGGTTTTCACACACTGTTGCTGGTATTTTGGCCCATTCCTCCATGCAGATCTCCTCTAGAGCAGTGATGTTTTGGGGCTGTTGCTGGGCAACACGGACTTTCAACTACCTCCAAAGATGTTCTATGGGGTTGAGATCTGGAGATTGGCTCGGCCACTCCAAGACCTTGAAATGCTTCTTACAAAGACACTCCTTCGTTGCCCGGGCGGTGTGTTTGGGATCATTGTCATGCTGAAAGACCCTGCCACGTTTCATCTTCAATGCCCTTGCTGATGGAAGGAGGTTTTCACTCAAAATCTCACGATACATGGCCCCATTCATTCTTTCCTTTACACGGATCAGTCGTCCTGGTCCCTTTGCAGAAAAACAGCCCCAAAGCATGATGTTTCCACCCCCATGCTTCACAGTAGGTATGGTGTTCTTTGGATGCAACTCAGCATTCTTTGTCCTCCAAACACGACGAGTTGAGTTTTTACCAAAAAGTTATATTTTGGTTTCATCTGACCATATGACATTCTCCCAATCTTTTTCTGGATCATCCAAATGCTCTCTAGCAAACTTCAGACGGGCCTGGACATGTACTGGCTTAAGCAGGGGGACATGTCTGGCACTGTAGGATTTGAGTCCCTGGTGGCGTAGTGTGTTACTGATGGTAGGCTTTGTTACTTGGGGTCCCAGCTCTCTGCAGGTCATTCACTAGGTCCCCCCGTGTGGTTCTGGGATTTTTGCTCACCGTTCTTGTGATCATTTTGACCCCACGGGGTGAGATCTTGCGTGGAGCCCCAGATCGAGGGAGATTATCAGTGGTCTTGTATGTCTTCCATTTCCTAATAATTGCTCCCACAGTTGATTTCTTCAAACCAAGCTGCTTACCTATTGCAGATTCAGTCTTCCCAGCCTGGTGCAGGTCTACAATTTTGTTTCTGGTGTCCTTTGACAGCTCTTTGGTCTTGGCCATAGTGGAGTTTGGAGTGTGACTGTTTGAGGTTGTGGACAGGTGCCATTAATACAGGTAACAAGTGAAGGACAGAGGAGCCTCTTAAAGAAGAAGTTACAAGTCTGTGAGAGCCAGAAATCTTGCTTGTTTGTAGGTGACCAAATACTTATTTTCCACCATAATTTGCAAATAAATTAATTAAAAATCCTACAATGTGATTTTCTGGATTTTTTTTCTCATTTTGTCTGTCATAGTTGAAGTGTACCTATGATTAACATTACAGGCCTCTCTCATCTTTTTAAGTGGGAGAACTTGCACAATTGGTGGCTGACTAAATACTTTTTTGCACCATTGTGTGTGTGTGTAGATAACTATTCAGACCCTTTGCATTGAGACTAGAAATGTAGTTTAGGGGCATCTTGTTTCCATTGATCATCCTTGCGATGCTTCTACAACTTGATTGGAGTCCAGGCACACACCTATCTATATAAGGTCCCACAGTTGCCAGTGCATGTCAGAGCAAAAACTAAGCAATGAGGTCGAAGTAATTTTCCGTAGAGCTCCGAGACAGGATCGTGTCGATCGTGGCTACTTTGAAGAATCTAAAATAATATATTTTGATTTGTTTTACACTTTTTTGGTTACTACATGATTCCATGTGTTATTTCATAGTTTGGACATCTTTACTATAATTCTACAATGTAGAAAATAGTTAAAAAAATAAAGAAAATCCCTTGAATGAGTAGGTGTGTCCAACTTCTGACTGGTACTGCATACTATCTGTTCATCTTCTGTCTATTTCTGCCATCTTCCCCTTTCACTCCTTCAAGCATGAATGACTTAGTTTCTCGTCTTCTCTTTCTAAGCATATACTGTACATCCATCTTTCCAGAATGTCCATCTATCACTGTGTCCATCTTGTAACAGGGTGGAGGTGCCTCTATTAGATGTAATATGGTAGTCATGAGACTGAACTGTGAGGTTGCTATTGGTCTATTTGAACTAATTGGTTATTTCTGTTAATTGATTGCAGGTGTTAATTGATTGCAGGTGTTAATTGATTGCAGGTGTGATTGTGACCATCGCCTCTTAAAATGTCTGCATTTCTGAGAGCCAAGAGGAAGGGAAAGGACAGAACTGCTGCTGTCTCCAAGTCCCACACCAAACTTGATATTTGCTGTGCCTGAGCTACACTACTTAAACTGCATGTACTGGAGACACTGAAACTGTAAACCGTTTTGATTGCCACTCTGAGACTGCTGGCCCTTGCAGCTTATTTGAAACTTTTTGTAATAAACTGCATTTTTGATGATCCTGTGTTGTGTTTATTCCATAGTGGTACCCAGTTCAGGTCTCTATAGACCCTGCCCTACAACCTGTGGAGGCTAAACCATCTCTCTCTCCAGGCTGGTTATAACCATGTTTCTATACTGCAGCAACAAGGAGGCATTCTGTTACCTGGGCAACAGAAAACAAAAACAGACACACAGAGTAGAGGGTCCAGGGGGATTCATATGGACAGGACAGAGCTGTGATTTTAGACACCGATTAAGAGAGTTACCTGACACATCTTTGACATTCTTTAAGGGAAGTAAGAGTTTGTGTGGGTGTCAAGCTTCACATCCCCTTTCAAGTACACATAAAAACACACGATGCCAGAGTTAAACTCAGTTCTTTATAAGCTGCCCTCTCATAAAGGGCTGTGAGCTACTGTTGAGTCTCCCCGCCTTCTCAAAATGAGCTACTGTTGAGTCTCCCCACCTTATCTCAAAATAAGCTACTGTTGAGTCTCCCCACCTTATCTCAAAATAAGCTACTGTTGAGTCTCCCCACCTTATCTCAAAATGAGCTACTGTTGAGTCTCCCCACCTTATCTCAAAATGAGCTACTGCTTTATCCTCAACTACCTTCTCTTTCGCTCATACTCTTTTTCTCTGCATTGTAACACCTCTGTTTCACACCACAGGTTGCCTGTTTAGCAGACTAAATAAAAGAAACGCCTGACTCTTCTCACACACACACACACAGACATCTCCAGTCACTCATCTCGGGGCCTCACAGACAGAGGTGTAAACATGCTGACTCAGCCAACGACCTCAAAGAGCCACTGAGATCAAACCACACACATACACAATATCTAGGCTATTTCTGTCTCCTTCTAGCTCCCCTTCACTCTCCTCTCTGTCTCATGAAAAGAGATAAACATACAAAATGGTACTACAGATATAGGGTCATCATCCAAAAGGTCTCCATCCCAATATGGTAAAATCAGACAAGACACGCTATAAGAGACGTGAAAGGGGAAGCTTTAAAAACAAAATGTATCTCTGACCCATTGTGATTACTGAGTATGGTGGGGTACTTTGATAGTCAGCAGCCACTAGCTGTGACATCAGTGCCAGTCAGCCAAAATAATTTAGATTTATACAAAAACACACACATATATACGACGACAAGCTCAGCACTGGGATAAAAAGACTGTGTAAGGAAAGTACACAACACAGTCTGGACAGAGCTTTTAGAAGTCCAGGGAGGGATGGGGAGCAGCCAGGTCAATCCAGACGCAAGGTGATATTCAATAATGGAAAATAAATCATCCATAGTTACATATATCGTATGGTTTTGACAATATCGCAATATATTTTTGCACTAGTTGGCTGTACCTCCATCAAAATTCCAATATTTTTTCCTTCATATCTTATTCTCCATCTTCTTTTTAAATATGTAGACCATTTGTTTTCAGCACTTCTATTTCCATGACTGGCTCTCATGGCTCTCTCTTGTCCCTCTGCAGCAGACCTATGGTGAACAATATGTTGGAACATCGAATCGCAGTAAAATCACAGTATCTGTATTTATTATGGATCCCCATTAGCTGCTGCCAAGGCACCTGACCAAGGCACCTGACCAAGGCACCTGACCACACGATTGAACAGTAGTCCTGTTGCGACAAAACTAGGGCCAGTAGGACCTGCCTTGTTGACAGTGCTGTTAAGAAGGTAGAAACAGGGCCAGTAGGACCTGCCTTGTTGATAGTGCTGTTAAGAAGGTAGAAACAGGGCCAGTAGGACCTGCCTTGTTGATAGTGCTGTTAAGAAGGTAGAAACAGGGCCAGTAGGACCTGCCTTGTTGATAGTGCTGTTAAGAATGTAGAGCAATGCTTTATCATGGACAGAGTTCTCCCCATCTTAGCTACTGTTGTATCAATATGTTTTGACCATGACAGTTTACAATCCAGGGTTACTCCAAGCAGTTTAGTCACCTCAACTTGCTCAATTTCCACATTATTCATTGCACAATTTAGTTGAGGTTTAGGGTTTGGTGAATGATTTGTTCCAAATACAATGCTTTTAGTTTTTGAAAAGATTTAGGACTAATGTATTCCTTGCCACCCTTTCTGAAACTAACTGCAGCTCTTTGTAAAGTGTTGCAGTTATTTTAGTCACTGTAGTAGCTGACGTGTATAGCCAGTGGCATGTCGTTAATAAAGATTGAAAAAAGTAAGGGGCCTAGACAGCTGCCCTGGGGACTTCCTGATTGTACCTGCATTAGGCTTCCATTAAAGAACACCCTCTGTTAGACAGGTAAACTCTTTATCCACAATATAGCAATGGGTGTAAAGCCATAACATATACGTTTGTCCAGCAGCAGACCATGATCGATAATGTCAAAAGCCGCACTGAAGTCTAACAGCCCCCCTCCCAATCTTTTTATCATCAATGTCTCAGCCAATTAGCAGTCATTTTAGTAAATGCTGTGCTTGTTGAAAGTGTGTTGTCAATATATTTACGGTGAAATATTTTTATTTATTTAACTAGTTAAGAACAAATTCTTATTTGCTTCCTGCAACACAAACTCAAAAGTTCTGGGACACTGTAAAGTCCATGGAGAATAAGAACACCTCCTCCCAGCTGCCCACTGCACTGAGGATAGGAAACTGTCACCACCGACAAATCCACTATAATTAAACATTTCAATAAGCATTTTTCTAAGGCTGGCCATGCTTTCCACCTGGCTACCCCTACCCCGGTCAACAGCACTGTACCCCCCCACAGCAACTCGCCCAAGCGTTCCCCATTTCTCATTCTCCCAAATCCAGTCAGCTGATGTTCTGAAAGAGCTGAAAAATCTGGACCCCTAAAAATCAGCCGGGCTAGACAATCTGGACCCTTTCTTTCTAAAAATGATCTGCCGAAATTGTTGCAACCCCTATTACTAGCCTGTTCAACCTCTCTTTCGTGTCGTCTGAGATTCCCAAAGATTGGAAAGCAGCTCCGGTCATTTCCCTCTTCAAAGGGGGGGGGGGAGACACTCTTGACCCAAACTGCTACAGACCTATATCTATCCTACCCTGCCTCTCTAAGGTCTTCGAAAGCCAAGTCAACAAACAAATTACCGACCATTTCGAATCCCACCGCACCTTCTCCGCTATGCAATCTGGTTT
This sequence comes from Oncorhynchus clarkii lewisi, assembly GCF_045791955.1. Classification (NCBI taxonomy): domain Eukaryota; kingdom Metazoa; phylum Chordata; class Actinopteri; order Salmoniformes; family Salmonidae; genus Oncorhynchus; species Oncorhynchus clarkii. The sequence continues at coordinate 35,639,567 of NC_092173.1, read as the reverse complement.
GAGAGCTGGTCATGGGTGCACCTCAGCCACGCTCAAGGTCCTAAACGATTTCTTAACCGCCATCGATAAGAAACAATGCTGTGCAGCCGTATTCATTTACCTGGCCAAGGCTTTCGACTCTGTCAATCACCACATCCTCATCGGCAGACTCGATAGCCTTGGTTTCTCAAATGATTGCCTCGCCTGGTTCACCAACTACTTCTCTGATAGAGTTCAGTGTGTCAAATTGGAGGGCCTGTTGTCCGGGCCTCTGGCAGTCTCTATGGGTGTGCCACAGGGTTCAATTCTGAGCCGACTCTCTTTTCTGTATACATCAATGATGTCGCTCTTTCTGCTGGTGAGACTCTGATCGACTTCTATGCAGACGACACCCTTCTGTATACTTCTGGCCCTTCTTTGGACACTGTAATAACAACCCTCCAGACAAGCTTCAATGCCATACAGCTCTCCTTCCGTGGCCTCCAATTGCTCTTAAATACTAGTAAAACTAAATGCATGCTCTTCAACCGATCGCTGCCTGCACCTGCCCGCCCATCCAGCATCACTATTCTGGACTAGAGGTCGACCGATTAATCGGAATGGGCGATTAATTAGGGCCGATTTCAAGTGTGCATGACAATCAGAAATCGGTATTTTTGAACACCGATTTGGCCAATTTGTATTTATTTTTTACACCTTTACTTAATCTTTATTTAACTAGGTAAGTCAGTTAAGAACACATTCTTATTTTCAATGACGGCCTAGGAACAGTGGGTTAACTGCCTCGTTCAGGGGCAGAACGGAAGATTTTCACCTTGTCAGCTCGGGGGATCCATTCTTGCAACCTTACAGTTAACTAGTCCAACGCTATAACCACCTGCCTCTCGTTGCACTCTACAAGGAGACTGCCTGTTACGCGAAAGCAGTAAGCCAAGGTAAGTTGCTAGCTAGCATTAAACTTATCTTATAAAAAACAATCAATCATAATCACTAGTTAACTACACATGGTTGATGATATTACTAGTTTATCTAGCGTGTCCTGCGTTGCATATAATCTGACTGAGCATACAAGCATACAAGTATCTGACTGAGCGGTGGTAGGCTGCAGCAGGCTCATAAGCATTCATTCAAACAGCACTTTTGTGCGTTTTGCCAGCAGCTCTTCATTGTGCGTCAAGCAATGCTCTGTTTATGACTTCAAGCCTATCAACTCCCGAGATGAGGCTGGTGAAACCGATTTGAAATGGCTAGCTAGTTAGCGGGGTGCGCGCTAATAGCGTTTCAAACATCACTCGCTCCGAGACTTGGAGTGGTTGTTCCCCTTGCTCTGCATGGGTAACGCTGCTTCGAGGGTGGTTGTTGTCGTTGTGTTCCTGGTTTGAGCCCAGGGAGGAGCGAGGAGAGGGACAGAAGCTATACTGTTACACTGACAATACTAAAGTACCTATAAGAACATCCTATAGTCAAAGGTTAATGAAATACAAATGGTATAGAGGGAAATAGTCTTATAATTCCTATAATAACTACAACCTAAAACTTCTTACCTGGGAATATTGAAGACTCATGTTAAAAGGAACCACCCGATTTCATATGTTCTCATGTTCTTGAGCAAGGAACTGAAACGTTAGCTTTCTTACATAGCACACTTTTACTTTCTTTTCCAACACATTATTTAAACCAAATTGAACATGTTTCATTATTTATTTGAGGCAAAATTTATTTTATTGATGTATTATATTAAGTTAAAATAAGTGTTCATTCAGTATTGTTGTAAATGTCATTATTACAAATAAATAAAACAAATCGGCATCGGCTTTATTGGTCCTCCAATAATCGGTATCGGCGTTGAAAAATCATAATCGGTCGACCTCTACTCTGGATGGTTCTGACTTAGAATATGTGGACAACTACCTAGGTGTCTGGTTAGACTGTAAACTCTCCTTCCAGACTCACATCAAACATCTCCAATCCAAATCTAGAATTGGCTTCCTATTTCGCAACAAAGCATCCTTCACTCATGCTGCCAAACATACCCTCGTAAAACTGACCATCCTACCGATCCTCGACGATGTCATTTACAAAATAGCCTCCAATACCCTACTCAATAAATTGGATGCAGTCTATCACAGTGCCATCCTTTTTGTCACCAAAGCCCCATATACTACCCACCACTGCGATCTGGACGCTCTCGTTGGCTGGCCCTCGCTTCATACTCGTCGCCAAACCCACTGGCTCCAGGTCAACTACAAGACCCTGCTAGGTAAAGTCCCCCCTTAGCTCGCTGGTCACCATAGCAGACCTCACCTGTAGCACGCGCTCCAGCAGGTATATTTCACTGCTCACCCCCAAAACCAATTATTCCTTTCACCGCCTTTCCTTCCAGTTCTCTGCTGCCAATGACTGGAACGAACTACAAAAATCTCTGAAACTGGAAACACTTATCTCCCTCACTAGCTATAAGCACCAGCTGTCAGAGCAGCTCACAGATTACTGCACCTGTACATAGCCCATCTATAATTTAGCCCAAACAACTACCTCTTCCCCTACTGTATTTATTTATTTAGCTCCTTTGCACCCCACTATTTATAATTCTACATTGCACATTCTTCCACTGCAAATCTGTTTTACTTGCTATATTGTATTTACTTTGCCACCATGCCTTTACCTCCCTTATCTTACCTAATTTGCTAACATCCTATATAGACTTATTTTTCTACTGTATTATTAACTGTATGTTTGTTTTACTCCATGTGTAACTCTGTGTTGTTGTATGTGTCGAACTGCTTTGCTTTATCTTGGCCAGGTCACAATTGTAAATGAGAACTTGTTCTCAACTGACCACCTGGTTAAATAAAATAACAAATAAAATAAATACATTTACAATGACGGTCAACCAAAAGGCGAAAGGCCTCCTGCAGGGATGGGGACTGGGATAAAAAAATGTATTAAATAAAAATATAGGACAAAACACACATCACGACGAAACAACATAACCCTACATAAAGAGAGACCTAAAGACAACAATTTAGCATGGCAGCAACACAAGAAATCACATCATGATAGTAACACCACATGACAACAACATGGCAGCAGCCCAACATGGTAGCAGCACAAAACATGGTACAAACATTATTGGGCACAGACAACAGCACAAAGGTAAGAAGCAGCCACCACTGTCAGTGAAAGTGTCCATGACTGAGTCTTTGAATGTAGAGATGGAGATAAAACTGTCCAGTTTGAGTGTTTTTTGCAGCTCGTTCCAGTCGCTAGCTGCAGCGAACTGAAAAGAGGAGCAACCCAGGGACATGTGTGCTTTGGGGACTTTTAACAGAATGTGACTGGCAGAACGGGTGTTGTATGTGGAGGATGAGGGCTGCAGTAGATATCTCAGATAGGGGGAAGGGGGGAGTGAGGCCTAAGAGGATTTTATAAATAAGCTTCAACCAGTGGGTCTTGCGACAGGTATACAGAGATGACCAGTTAACAGAGGAGTATAGAGTGCAATGATGTGTCTTATAAAGGAGCATTGGTGGCAAATCTGATGGCCGATCAGTAAAGAACATCTAGCTGCTCGAGAGCACCCTTACCTGCCAATCTATAAATTATGTCTCCGTAATCTAGCATGGGTAGGATGGTCATGTGAATCAGGGTTAGTTTGGCAGCTGTGGTGAAAGAGGAGTGATTACAATAGAGGAAACCAAGTCTAGATTTAACTTTAGCCTGCAGCTTTGATATGTGCTGAGAGAAGGACAGTATACAGTCTAGCCATACTCCAAAGTATTTGTATGAGGTGACTACCTCAAGCTCTAAACCCTCAGAGGTCGTAATCACACCGGTGGGGAGAGGGACATTCTTCTTACCAAACCACATAACCACTGTTTTGGAGGTTTTCAGAACAAGGTTAAGGGCAGAGAAAGCTTGTTGGACACTAAGAAAGCTTTGTTGTAGAATATTTAAAACACAACATCTGGGGAGGGGCCAGCTGAGTATAAGACTATCATCTGCATATAAATGAATGAGAGAGCATCCTACTGCCTGAGCTATGTTGTTGATGTAAATTGAGAAGGGTGTGGGGCCTAGGATCGAGCCTTGTGGTACTCCCTTGGTGACAGATAGTGGCTGAGTCAACAGATGTTCCGATTTTATACACTGCACTCTTTGAGAGAGGTAGTTAGTAAACCAGGCCAAAGACCCCTCAGAGACACCAACTCCTAAGCCAGCTCACAAGAATGGAATGGTCTACAGTATCAAAAGTCAATAAAAATAGCTTAGAATCAAAGGCAAAAGTGACATCATTGAGGACCTTAAAGGTTGCAGTGACACATCCATAACCTGAGCGGAAATCAGATTGAATACCAGAGAGAATATTGTAGACGTCAAGCCAGTAAGTTGATTATTGACAAGTTTTTCCAACACTTTTGATATAACAAGGGAAATAGAAATTGGCCGATAACAGTTAGGATCAGCTTGATCTCCTCCTTAAAAATAAAGGACACGCCGTGGCTGCCTTCCAAGCAATGGAAACCTCCCCAGAGATGAGAAACAGGTTAAAAGGTCAGAGATAGGCCTTCTGACCCAGATGTTTTTTTGGGGTCAAGTTTAAGGACCTCCTTTAGCACCTCGGACTCAATGACCGCCTGCAGGGAGAAACTTTGTAGCGTGGCAGTGGAAAGGGGGAGGAGCATCGAGGCTAGTCGCATTAGAAGGGGTGGGAGATGAGGAAATGTTGGATGGGCAATGGGTCATGGCTGAGTCAATTAGGAATCCTGACTTAATGAAGTGGTGATTAACCTCTTTCAGCTAGGGGGCACTATTTTTATGTTTGGAAAAATAACGTTCCCAAAGTAAACAGCCTATTTCTCAGGCACAGATGCTAGAATATGCATATAATTGACAGAAGTTTCCAAAACTGTCAAAATATTGTCTGTGAGTATAACAGAACTGATATTGCAGGCGAAAACCATAGGAAAATCAAACCCGGAAGTGGCTTCTATTTTGAAAGCTCCATATTCCATAGCCTGCATTCGCTCCATTTAAAGAGATATCAACCAGATTCCTTTTCCTACGGCTTCCTCAAGGTGTCAACAGTCTTTAGACATGGTTTCAGGCTTTTATTTAGAAAAATGAGCGAGAAAGATATCGCGTCAGGTGTTCGCATGAGTTTTGCTTGCGCAACAGAGCCATCGTCTCTCCCTTTCCTACTGAAAAAGACAGTGCCGGTTGATATATTATCGATTATATATTTTAAAAACAACCTGAGGATTGATTATAAAAAACGTTTGACATGTTTCTGTGGACATTACGGATACTATTTGAAATTTTCTTCTGCGATGTCATGACCGCTCGAGTCTGTGGATTTCTGAACATAACGCACCAAACAAATGGAGGTATTTTGGATATAAAAATAATCTTTATGGAACAAAAGGAACATTTGTTGTGTAACTGGGAGTCTCATGAGTGAAAACATCCGAAGATCATCAAAGGTAAGCGATTCATTTGATTGCTTTTCTGATTTTCGTGACCAAGCTACTTTAATGCTAGGTGTTCATAATGTTTTGTCTAGTGATCGATAAACTCACACAAAAGCTTGGATTGCTTTCGCTGTAAAGCATATTTTTAAAATCTGACACGACAGGTGGATTAACAAAATGCTAAACTGTGTTTTGCTATATTGCACTTGTGATTTCATGAATATAAATATTTGTATTAATATTATTTCAATGTGGCGCTCTGCAATTCAGCGGTTGTTGATGCAAATATCCCGCGTTCAAAATTACAATGCTTGTCTTTCATAATTTGGTCAGATATACTTGGATGTGTAGTGTCAGCGTTTGTTGCTGAAAAATCATGCCTAAATTTGCTAATCTTGGCAATTTTAAAAAATCAGTCAAGTAGTTAGCAATATCAGTGCGTTTTGTGATTTGATTCAATGAATGATAGAGCAGAGTTTGTTTTTTTTGCCCAAAATTGAAGGTGCTCCATTCTTTTTTAAGGTACTATCATTCTTTATGTCATTTATCTTTGTTCCATAGTGTAGTTTCGTCTTTTAATTCAGTTTAGTCACATGATTTCTCAATTTGCAGTATGTTTGCCAATCGGTCGTGAGGCAGACTCACTTGCCATTTATTCTGCCTCATCCCTCTCAACCACAGAAATGTTAAATTCCTCATCAATCCACATCAATCCATTTGTTAGAAAAATTGAAATGTCCAAGAGAATTTAACATCCTCCCCAGACCTAATGCTATTGCTCTAGAAATATAACCTACACAGATATACTTTCTAGCCTCCCATGCATAAGCTACTTTCTGTCCCTATCACTAAAACTGAATAACATAAAACCTAAATAGAAATGTTTTTAAAATCACACTAAAAAACTAAATAAAAACTAGTAAATCATGTTGGAAAACTAACTGAAACTAAACAGAATTTCTAAGAAATAAAATCTAATATAAAAAACACAAAACTATAATAACCTTGGTGCTAGGCACTAGTTTATTTAAAACAAATGGTTAAACCTACCCAAAACCTTAACCATTCGGAATTAATGCCTAAACTAATCGGTTGAAATTTGACATTTATTCGCCCTCCCTGGACAAACGTTGAATACTGAAGTCAAACCGTGACATCTTGTTGTGGGGAGAGGAAGGGAGAGAGAGGGAGGAAGACCGGGGGGTGAGAATAGTAAGTCTGTGGTGTAAGTAAAAAGGTCAGAAGGCCTTGGTTTTATATCTCTCTGAGACACAGAGTTTCAAATTCTCATTATGAGTGACAATTAAGGCTGCTGTGTGTGATAAGTGACTCACAACCCAGCTAGCAATGAGGAACCGGCCCAGAAGCGGCCCTCTTCCGGGGGGCCGGAAGTGATTGAATCAGCCCAGAATCGGGTGTCGGACTCGGCCCGGAATCAAAATGAATGACAGCCCAGAATCGGCCCATTCCGTCTACCAGAATTCAGCCGACTCTGCTGGCATTTTACCAGAATGCCCACCATGACCCGATTTAGTCATTTGAAGTATTACTAATATTCATTTTATAAATACAAATTATACCCATCCACAAAAACTAATAAATGTCTGAGGAAACGTGTCAGCGTGCATGCGCCTAGCACGCCACAGGAGTTGCTACAGCACGATGGGACAAGGACATCCAGGCCGGCCAAACCCTCCCCCAACTCTGACGACACTGGGCCAATTGTGCGTCGCCTCATGGGTCTCCCGATCACGGCCGGCACAGGTCTCAAACCAGCATCTGTAGAAACGCAGTTTGCACTGTGATGCAGTGTCTTAGACTGCTGTGCCACTCGGGAAGTTCCATCCACAACGTTTTTAATGCTTATCAATTGCATTGCACAAAGTATCAAAATACTAAAATACTACACAGGACTCTTAAAGAAGTACATTTAAATGTTAATTGTATTTTTGTGGAATGTGGAAAATGTGGAATGTGGAGAGAAGAGTAGCCAGAGAGTAGCCCCAATCGGCCCGAGCCCCAAGTAATACATTTGGGCCAGATAACTCACACTGGAATGGGCCCGAGCTCAATCCCCGCATCCTAGCCATAAGTAATACTGCGAAAGGCGGCCCAGACTCTGGTCACATGACGTCGGCCGAGTCTGACTCTCAGCCGAGTGCCCCAACCCAGCCGGAATCGGCCGAGATCCACTGTGCTAGCTGGGTCCCACCCTGGTACCCCTCCTTCGAGCATGCTCAATGACTCACACACATTCAATTTCCTCCTAATCAAACCGTAGGGTAGGGGTAACATGAGTCACAGTAGGCTCTACTCTTCCACAGGCCAGATTTTAGATCACACACACACACACACTTTTGTCCCCCTCTCGCTCACTCTCACCTGCAGACACATAACCCCAAAGTCAAGTAGCAGTTTATAATAAATTTACCAGCGGTAGAAGCTGTTGAGGTTTTTGGTCCTAGACATGGCGCTACGGTACCGCTTGCCGTGCAGTAGCAGAGAAAACAGTCTATAACTTGGGTGAATGGAGTCTCTGACAATTTCATGGGCTTTCCTCTGACACCGCCTATTATATACAGTTGAAGTCGGAAGTTTACATACACCTTAGCCAAATACATTTAAACTCAGTTTTTCACAATTCCTGACATTTAATCCTAGTAAAAATTCCCTGTCTTAGGTCAGTTAGGATCATCACTTTATTTTATGAATGTGAAATGTCAGAATAATAGTAGAGTAAAGTTAGTTAGTATTTGGTAGCATTGCCTTTAAATTGTTTAACTTGGGTCAAATGTCTCAGGTAGCCTTCCACAAGCTTCCCACAACAAGTTGGGTGAATTTTTTTCGCACATGCTTTTTCAGTTCTGCCCACAAATGTTCTATAGGATTGAGGTCAGGGCTGTGTGATGGCCACTCCAATACTTTGACTTTGTTGTCCTGCCATTTCGCCACAACTTTGGAAGTATGCTTGGGGTCATTGTCCATTGGAAGACCCATTTGCAACCAAGCTTAAACTTCCTGACTGATGTCTTGAGATGTTGCTTCAATATATCCACTTAATTTTCCATCCTTGTGATGCCATCTATTTTCTGAAGTGCACCAGTCCCTCCTGCAGTAAAGCACCCCCACAACATGATGCTTCCACCTCTGTGCTTCACGGTTGGGATGGTGTTCTTCGGCTTGCAAGCCTCCCCTTTTTCCTCCAAACATAACGATGGTCATTATGGCCAAAGTTCTATTTTTGTTTCAGCAGACTAGAGGACATTTCTCCAAAAAGTACCATCTTTGTCCCCATGTGCAGTTGCAAACCGTCGTCTGGCTATTTTATAGCGGTTTTGGAGCAGTGGCCTCTTCCTTGCTGAGCGGCCTTTCAGGTTATGTCGATACAGGACTTGTTTTACTGTTGATATAGATAATTTTGTACCTGTTTCCTCCAGCATCTTCACAAGGTCCTTTGCTGTTGTTCAGGGATTGATTTGCACTTTTTGCACCAAAGTACATTCATCTCTAGGAGACAGAACGCATCTCCTTCCTGAGTGGTATGACGGCTGCGTGGTCCCATGGTGTTTATACTTCCGTACTATTATTTGTACAGATGAACGTGGTACCTTCAGGATGAACCAGACTTGTGGAGGTCTAAAAAAAAAAATTCTGAGGTCTGGGCTGATTTTTTGATTTTCCCATGATGTCAAGCAAAGAGGCACTGAGTTTGAAGGTGGGCCTTGAAATACATCCACAGGTACACCTCCAATTGACTCAAATTACATCAATTAATCATCAAATGTATTTATACAGCTCTTCTTACATCAGCTGATGTCACAAAGTGCTGTACAGAAACCCAGCCTAAAACCCCAAACAGCAAGAAATGCAGGTGTAGAAGACTAGGAAAAACTCCCTAGAAAGGGGAAGAAACCTAGAGAGGAACCAGGCTATGAGGGGTGGCCAGTCCTCTTCTGGCTGTGCCGGGTGGAGATTATAACAGAACATGGCCAATTTGTTCAACTGTTCATAGATGACCGGCAGGGTCAAATAATAATAAGAATGAGCCTGTCAGAAGCTTCTAAAGCCATGACATCATTTTCTGGAATTTTTCAAGCTGTTTAAAGGCACAGTCAACTTAGTGTATGTAAACTCTGACCCACTGGAACTGTGATACAGTGAAATAATCTGTCTGTAAACCATTGGCGGAAAAATTACTTGTGTAATGTAGCTGTCCTAAACGACTTGCCAAAACTATAGTTTGTTAACAAGAAATGTGTGGAGCGGTTGAAAATGAAAAGGTGACAGAGTTAGAGAAATGTTTGTCATCGTTTTTCTTTATTTTTGAAAACTCTTATTTTCTACATCGTAGAATAATAGTGAAGATGGAAATGGAATGGAATCATCATGTAGTAACAAAAAAAGTGTTACTCTTGGCATTCTCTCAACCGGCTTCCAGGTGATCATAATCACCTGGAAGCCGGTTGAGAGAATGCCAAGAGTAACACTTTCAATTAACAGGTGTGCCTTTCTGTAATTTCTTTCCTTCTTAATGCGTTTGTGCCAATTTGTTGTGTTGTGACAAGGTATCGGTGGTATACAGAAGACCAAGTCCATACTATGGCAAGAACAGCTCAAATAAGCAAAGAGAAACAACAGTTCATCATTACTTTAAGACATGGAGGTCAGTCAATGTGGAAAATTTCAAAAACTATGAAAGTTTCTTCAAATTCTCCTCATCAATCTACACACACAATACTCCATAATGACAAAGTAAAAACATATTTTTGAAATGTTTGCAAAATGAGGTACAATTTCAAACTGAAATATCATATTTACATAAGAATTCAGACCTTTTACTCAGGACTTGGTTGAAGAACCTTTCGCAGCGATTACTGCCTCAAGTCTTCTTGGGTATGACACTACAAGATTGGCACACCTATATTTGGGGAGCGCCTCCCATTCTTCTCTGCAGATCCTCAAGCTCTTTCAGTTTGGATGCGCCTCCCATTCTTCTCTGCAGATCCTCAAGCTCTTTCAGTTTGGATGGGGAGCGTCGCTGCACAGCTATATTCAAGTCTCTTCAGAGAGGTTCGGTCGGCTTCAAGTCCGGGCTCTGGCTGGGCCATTCAAGGACATTCAGAGATTTGTCCCGAAGCCACTCCTGCATTGTTTTGGCTGTGTGCTTAGGGCTGTTGTCTTGTTGGAAGGTGAACAATCACCCCCAGTCTGAGGTTCTGAGAGCTCTGGAGCAGGTTTTCCTCAAGGATCTCTCTGTACTTTGCTCTGTTCATCTTTCCCTCGATATTGACTAGTCTCCCAGTCTCTGCCACTGAAAAACATCCCCACAGGATGATGCTGCCACCCCTATGCTTCACCGTAGGGATGGTATTGGCCAGGTGATGAGCAGTACCTGGTTTCCTCCAGACATGACGCTTGGCATTCAGGTCAAAGAGTTCAATTTTGGTGTCATCAAACCAGAGAATCTTGTTTCTCATGGTCAGAGTCCTTTCAGGTGCCTTTTGGCAAACTGCAAGGGGGCTGTCATGTGCCTTTTACTGAGGAGTGGCTTCCGTCTAGCCACTCTACCATAAAGGCCTGATTGGCGGAGTGCTGCAGCAATAGGATAACCTTCCAGAAGGACAACTATCTCCACAGAGGAACTCTATAGAGCTCTGTCAGAGTGACCATTAGGTTCTTGGTCACCTCCCTGACCAAGGTAATTCTCCCTCCGGTTGCTCAGTTTGGCCGGGCGGCCAGCTCTAGGAAGAGTCTTGGAGGTTCCAAACTTCTCCATTTAAGAATGTTGAAGGCCACTGTGTTCTTGGGGACTTTCAATGCTGCATAAATGTTTTGGTACCCTTCCCCAGATCTGTGCCTCAACACAATCCTGTCTCGGAGTGTATTATTTTTCCATATAAACACACCTTGTGTGTTTTAATTTAGGCAACTTTTTGCAATGAGCATGTCTGATGCTAAGGGCACTGTTTGATGAAGACACAAATGACTCAAGAGGGAGCCAGAGCTCAAGATAACCAGAAGAAAATAACCTGATCCCGCTCTTGCTGGCTTTCTCTCCTGAAATTGTCAGTGATAGGCTACATGAGGAGTCTGCAACCTTTCTCATGTGGAATGCCAATTTATCTTACCAATTCTACTGATCTGCATGCCAGTTATGGTTTTCATGTGCACATTTTCATGGAACAGTTTAATAAAAAAATGTATAACTCCTTCATATCTCAAAATCATTGTCATGTTGTTAATCAAAATTATATCCAAATCTAAATGAAAATGATACAAACCTAAAAAAAAGTAACTTCTATTGCCATTGGCACTTATTTAAATAAAAAGAGTCTACATAAAGACAACAAAGTTGCAGCCTGCTGGTAGAAAATATCCTGATCCTTTCAAATCACATTACACATGTCTGCAACGAACTTGAAACATTGTATTAACTATGAATAGGTTCCAACCTGAAGCTGGTGCTAGCATACTAGCATTTATAACATTTATATAAAATATTAAGTGCCCTCAGGTTTTGTGTGCCAATGAGCTCGGGACAGACAAAGCAAGGGACGATAAGTAATCCGGTAGGCCTATTTGATGACGTTTCCACTGGATCAGAGCATGACATGTTTCCATTTCATTCAGAGTGGTTAACGAAAGGGAGATTTTTCAAATACATTGAGGAACTACTGTCATTTTGGGCCGCGGTTTTTGTGGGGCGATAGGTAACGGTGCTTTGCGGGAGGCAGTTGTTGATGTGTTCAGAGGGTTTGAGCCTAGGTTGGGGCGAGGAGAGGGACGGAAGCAACACCGTTACACTAGCCCCGCCCCATCACTCAAGGAGCGCATTTGTTGTTCTTCAACCACGAGACACATGTCTTCAGTCTGCATGGTCAATGCAGCACATGCAACAATGTTGATGACATCGATGATGTTTTCACTTTGCTTCTTAATATAAATCCACTAGCGTTCTATAATTACACTATTAGTTTGCGTTTTTTACAACTGCAAACAGCTAGTTTGTCTTTTCTTAGCAAGTTGGTCCTAAATCGTGTTAGCCGCAAATGCTAACCTGCTACTTAGCTACCTAATAAATGTACTGAGTCAGAGCAAACGTAATTAGCAATACAGCCTGATACTACCAGTGATGGTGTAGACCTAAATCAGCATGTTGTTTGTGCAACAGTATCTTCTAAATCATTGAGAAAAACGCAAATAATTAATATCTTAGATACAGGAGGTAGCTATGAGAAAACATTTGATGTAGGCAGAGTCTATAGGGTCCCCTAGGAAACACGTATTAACAACTTGGTTACTAACCTGTCACAAAAACTCCTCTCTGGCATTTTAATGTGTTGTTATGTCAAAAAAACACTGTTCAAAGTGCCCACTATTACATTCTAACTAAAAAAAATGGAATAATCATTCAATTTCCCTGATTCCAACAGTTCACCCAAGTGTTTGCAACATTTGGTTATAATATGGCCTACATTGTTTTCACATATAGCGCAGCCCCTCAAGGCAGTGTGGAAATGATCTCAAATGAGTGCAGGAAATGCAGAAATTGATGAAAATGCTGAAAATAATTTTGGGTTGAAGTTTAATTGATCAGAATAGAGAAAGACCCATTGAAATCACTTGTGTGTTGTCACCCTAGGGTCACTCACTACTCATAAAGCAAATGTAGACTTGTATTATTCAAAAACATAAAATACCTAGACATTGTTTTTTATACTGAGATATATTTAGGCAATATCACCTAGCCCTACCACGAGTGCTAGCTTCTGATTTAGGATCTCCTAGCATTTTCCTCTTAGATCTCAGTTTTGCTTTTGACACCGTAGGCCCCAACATCCTCCTGCAGCATCTCAGAGAGCACACTGCTATCTCTCTAACAGCTCTGAAGTGATTCTCCTTCTAACTCTCCAATAGGAAGCAATACATCACTATTGGAGAGACCAGATGAGAGGATTCTACAGTCACATGCGGTATCCCACATGGGTCAGTGCTTGGGCCTATCTTGTTTTTAAATTACATTTGTATTTATTAGGGATCTTCCTGGGGTCCAATAACATTCAGGCACTAACATTACATAAAAAAAAACAAAAGATAAAACATTACAACATATAACATTACTACACCACTACAATGCAAAATGTGTAATACCACATACAACAATATTACAATGTACGGGTGTGTAGAGTGAATGTGCTAGCGCTTGTGTGCGTATGTACCTTTGTGTGTGTCTCTTCACTGTTCCTGCTGTGAAGGCGGCAGGGTAGCCTAGTGGACTAGTAACAAGTTGCAAGTTCAAACCCCCGAGCTGACAAGGTACAAATCTGTCGTTCTGCCCCTGAACAGGCAGTTAACCCACTGTTCCTAGGCCGTCATTGAAAATAATAATTTGTTCTTAACTGACTTGCCTAGTTAAATAAAGGTAAAATAAAAATAAATAAGGTTTATTTTTGAGCCCAACCCACATCAGCGACCTCATCTCAATCAGCGAGCCACCTAGTACTCTCCGCTCCAGCCACTCCCTACAGCTTCAAGTCCCCAAGACACGTCTCCGAACTATGGGGTGCCGAGCCTTTCCCTCGTCTATGGAATGCTTAAAGCCCTATGTTATAGTCGTAGTCCCAATCTATAATGATTTTGGCACCTAGCCCACTAATGCCCTTTTATCTGCCTTGCTTTGAAATGGATGTTGTTTTTAATTGTATAGATTTTTTTTCTCAGTAGAGCTTTGAGAGAACTCTAATGAAAAGCACTAAACAAATGTTTGTATTATTATAGCAATAATAATAATAATAATAATAGAGAGATACATTTTTATATTGTTCTAATTCTAGACATACAGTTACATAGTATTGTTTAAATATTCCCCATGTAATGTTAATGGGGCGCTAAATACATGGCTCTGCAAAGCACCTGTCAAATCTGCACCTGTAATTTGGACGACAGGGGAACACCGAAAGAGGTGCGCATTAACTCAGTCTATACCAGTAACACAACTCCCATTTCACGCACATCAGATTTGGCACACGCACGGAAATAACTTGTTAATATTGTAAATCATTGATTTGTTATCCTGTAAAATGAGCGGACGTGAGCCCTGAGATCCTCATTGATTTGTTATCCTGTAAAATGAGCGGACGTGAGCCCTGAGATCCGATAAGAATAGAGAAAACAGAATCCCTCTGGGATAAACAACCGTGTCAGCGTTCCATAATAACGGAGACGGGGGTCCTCGCTTCTAGGTCGTTTAAACTATAGCCTAAATCTACCACAAAAGAAGGAAAACGGTTCTAGGCGTTTATAATTTTATTTTATCCACGACGAAACGCTAAAGGCGGTCATTTTAATACATTAACTAACAGCAACTGCCCGTTTACCAACCTACAGGTTGCTCTAATAACATAGCTAGATTGTTGACAATCACATCCGAGTCTAGGCTATTATGCCTTTGCAACTACACTTGAAAGTGCACAGGAATTCTTTACAAATTCACCTCATTACAAAATCTGTGTTGGTCCTTTCTTTCTTTGCTCTGACGTTTTTCAATCATAAACTCTCCAGAAATTTTCAAAATATATATATACGATTTACCTTTTCCGTGTTTTGAACCGTTTCCCTGCTGACTGGAGTTGAGGTTTTGTGGTATTTGAGGATATTTCAGGGCGAGTTCGCCAATGTCTTTTTCTCACGCTTCGAAAGCACCAGCAGCAAATACACAAATCCACCGAAAACTTCCGCCGCGGTCACGTGACTGATTACAATTAAAAAGGAGCAAAGTCCGGTTTTCAGCAAGTCAACTTTTCAACCTTTGAAGGCTATATGTGAGAGAACACACAGACAGACACATATTCTAGTAAACATAGACAGGGAACCAGTTCCACACAAATGTACGATTTGGAGATGAATCGCAGCCTAACAATTTATTTCTGGACATGCTAATCCTGGACATTAGTAGCAACATTTGTATGGGGACAATTCGGTCTGGTGCTTTGCAACCGTAGCCATTCTGACTAAAATGATCGTTCCATTCTGCGTGGAAACATAAAATAACAACACTGGACATTGTATTCACATACATATTTCTGAGTGATTCTAGGACGGTGTGTAGTGTCGTTTACAACCACAGGAAGGCGACAAGTGACTGCTGTAGTGTTGAGGTGGAGAGGCTAGAGCTTCTTTTACTGGCGCTGAAAATTAGGCCTATGCCTGCAGTCAGAGTCGATCTTTCCTAACAACTCTGCCGGAGACCAATATATATCGGCCTACGTTATTTCTGTGAATACATATGGATTTCCTCATCTGCAGGCAACTTCTACTCAGGCTAGTTGAGTAGGCCTATATATCACACAAATCAATCCCTTAGGACCAAGGCTAATATGGTTTATGGGATTGTATTGCCCTGAAAGTGGCATAGGTCTATTTGATTTTTTCCCCACAAAGAAATTCAGCATGAGATGATTAGGCTACACAATAAAGAAGTTGGATGCAGATTATAAATGAACTTTATTGTCCTAGGGGAAACATGGTCTATGTAGGACACAGTGCTGCAGAATAAAGACTGTACATTATAAACCTATGTCCCTCCTTTTCCATTGTCTCGCAGCTGTGTGGAGGTATCGGCATAGCCTGTAGCGGAGAGGGGTGGAGGAGAGGAGAGGAGGAGGGGAGGGGAGAAGGAGAGGAGATGGGGAAGACAGGAAAGACAGTGACTCACCCCTGGTCTAGCATCCATGGTGGGGTCGATCAGAGGGTGGCAGGGAGACAGGCCTTCATGCGCAGTGTGTAGCCTTTTAAACTGAGACAGTGGTACAGACACACAATTTGGGTTAATTATATAAAGAATGTGGGGTTCCAGGTCGTAGTTGTCTGATGACTAACCCTGAATTTAATTTCACTGCTCTATCAGTCGCTACATACATTGTCTGAATCTGCCATCCTAGAAGACATTTGTGAGACTTCATTTCAAAATGAGGGGCGTTGTATAAAACCAATTATTCAGCGATTGGATCGTCTCTAACAAATCTAACCATTGAAAACATATACGTTGCTTATGTCATGTAGGCCAGCTCTGGCCCAACCCATTGGTTTGTGGGACCAATCAGAACAGTCAGAATGTGTTTGCGTTCTATAAATTATAGGGGAGGGAGGCAAATCCAGACTCATTGTGGAGAAGAAACATCAGTTTGGCCAGAGTGATGTGGACAGGTAGCCAGGCAACAGGTCATCGTTTTCCTTATTTACAGTGCTGGACAAAACAAAACAAAAATTGACACACTTTTAAAAAACACGAGGCTTAAACTGGGTTTTAGACTAGGCCCTTGTCTTGGGCAAGATTAAGGGAAAGATGAATGGAGCAAAGTACAGAGATTTCACTGATGAAAACCTGCTCCAGAGAGCACAGGACTTCAGACTGGGATGAAGGTTCACCTTCCAACAGGACAACAACCCTAAGCACACAGCCAAGACAACACAGGATTGGCTTCGGGACAAGTCTCTGAATGGCCTTGAGTGGCCCAGCCAGAGCCCGGACTTGAACCCGATCTAACATCTTTGGAGACCTGAAAATAGCTGTGCAGCGATGCTCCGCATCCAACCTGACAGAGCATGAGAGGATCTGCAGAGAGGAATGGGGGAAACTCCCCAAATACAGGTGTGCCAAGCTTGTAGCATCATACCATAAGAAAATTTGAGGCTGTATTCACTGCCAAAAGGTGCTTCAGCAAAGGACTGAATAAAGTGTCAGAATACTTCTGTAAATGTCATGTTTTTAAAAAATATATATAAATTTGCAAAGATTTCTAAAAACCTGTTTTTGCTTTGTCATTATGGGGTATCGTGTGTAGATGAGGGTGGGAAAACCATTGAATCCATTTTAGAATGAGGCTGTAATGTAACAAAAAGTGGAAAAAGTCAAGGGGTCTGAATACTTTTCGAATCCACTGTAGGAGAAGTTATGGACGTGCAGACAAAACGAATACGCCCGGGTAGTCTTTTCCCGACTGAAAACAAATGTAACAGAAATGACCCTGCGTGGATACATGGATTATGTGGGCAGCGCTACAGCTGTATTTGATGTAACTGAGTTTACTGTATATGAATGAGAAGTGTGTGTGTGTGTGTGTAGGTGCTTTACTAAACCTACTCGTCTCTTACTATAGGGCAAGATTTAGCCCTGTGGCAGTTCAAAGAACAATCATGTCCCTTCAGAGTCGCCTGTCCCAGAAGTCCCATGGTAACCCAACGTAATTACTTTAAGTATGTGATTCATTGTAAACTACCAAACCATGTCTGTGTTTTGAGAAATAGGGCCTAAAAAGAGGGAGAAGTGCAATGATTTGGCCCGTTACCATTTCAGGCCCCAACTCCTCCCCAAGCACTTCCCTTAGCCTGTAGGGCTATTGCTATCTGCAAAGACTGGATTGATGTGTGTGTGTGTGAGAGTGACCGTTTTGGTTAGAATTAATCCTCTGAGAGACTAGAGCTCTGGTGCTTATGCCCCCCCCCCTCCCTGTGCCAATGAAGGAGGTCAAAATCAACATCTGAGCTCTCACTTCCTCCCCATCTACACTCTCTCCCTCCACCATCCCAGTCTTTCCCTGGTGTTAAGTTGAGTGGGGAGTTGCCATGCCAACCCAGAGTGGGGATCCCTGTTCCGAACTAGGCCACACAGCAGTAGCGGCATTAAACAGTGTGTACGTGTGTGTGTGTGTGTGTGTGATGGATTCAGACCAGAACAATATGTTAAATCAGGTCAATCATTTGTCAGACCTCATTTAGCGCACACACACACACACACACACACACACACACACTTTAAGAAAGACTCGGATCACAAATGAAATATGAAAACCTTTGTAGGAATCTGTATTTAAGATTGAACTCTACATACATTCATACATCTGTAGTGTTGAGGAACAGAGAGCGGACCGGTGTGTGTGTGTTCAGGATTCTTTACAGGAGACAGCCAATGTGATCCAGAGACACATGTTATAATGAACAATAAGGGCAGTGATTCAGGACAAAGAGACTGACTGGAGAGGAAAAACAGAGTGTGTTATGTGTGATGTTAGTCGCTGTCTCTCTCCTCCCGCGTTTGCATCTCGCTGAGTGTACTCTCGTCAATGTTCTCCAGGCTGTCTGCGTGCTGGATGCTAAGCTCGGACACAGGGATTGTGGGAAGTGTAGTCTGCTCAGGGTAGAGCCAGGGCTTAAAGCCTGGGTTGTGTCTCTGCTTCCACTCTCCGTACTTTAGACACGCCTTACTGATCTTCTTCATCGCCTGCACACACAGACAGAGAGAGGGAGACAGATCTGCATTTAGCCAGGGTTAAAAAGGAACACAAGCAGCAGAGAGCAGATGTGTTGTCTACTGTACCATGTAGTAACCTAGTGAGAGAGAGGGGTCTCCTGTACCATGTAATAACCGAGAGAGAGAGAGGGGTCTGCTCTACCATGTAGCAACCTCTGTTTGAGATCTATGTATTTTCATTTTATTTAAACTTATTTAACAGGGCAAGTCAGTTTAGAACAAATTATATTTACAATGACGGCCTACCCTGGTCAAACATTAACCCGGGTGGGACTCGCAATCACGGCCGGTTGTTATACAGCCTGGAATCGAACCAGGGCCTGTAGTGACGCCTCTAGCATTGAGATGTAGTGCCTTAGACTGGGGCTCTCCCCCATCTTTCCTCATTCCCTTGAGATCCCATGGCCTATTTCAGCACACACACGTTTCTAGCCCAGGGAAGCATAGGAAGGATCATACATTATACACAGGTGTTCTCCCGTGTGCACTGGGTCCAGACAACCAGACTCTACTGAGACAAGAGGGTAACGCATGCCTGCTCCCCATCTCTCCCCTCGCTCTCCTGGCTTCAGCATTATAATGTGGTGGTGGGAGTGTAATGCTGGGCAGTGTAGGCATAAGCAGTCTGGAATGTACTTACTTTGGGAGCCAGAAAGTGGGAAGACTTGTTAACAACCCACTTGGGTAGTGAACCTGGGAGGGAGAGAGAGATTGATGTTACACCATGTCGTGTCATCCACAGTCAAATCACCCACTGTTAACAGATGTCACACACACGCTCACACCAGAACGGGTGATTTAGAGAGAATTAGATGGAGATATTATCAAGAGCTTTACGATCTTAAAAGAGAGGGAATAACAAAGAAAGAGCAATACAAAGAGAGATGTAGAAAGGGAGAGAGAGTGAGAAAGAGAGAGAGGGAGTGAGAAAGAGAGAGTGAGAAAGAGAGAGAGGGAGTGAGAAAGAGAGAGTGAGAAAGAGAGAGAGGGAGTGAGAAAGAGAGAGTGAGAAAGAGAGAGAGGGAGTGAGAAAGAGAGAGTGAGAAAGAGAGAGAGGGAGTGAGAAAGAGAGAGTGAGAAAGAGAGAGAGGGAGTGGGGAGGGAGGTTAGAGAGAGTGAGGAGAGGGAGGGAGGGAGGGAGGGAGGGAGGGAGGGAGGGAGGGAGGGAGGGAGAGCGAGAGAGAGAGGGAGAGGGAGAGAGGGAGGGAGAAAGAGAGAGGGAGAAAAAGAGAGAGAGGGATAAAGAGAAAAAGAGTAGGAGAGAGAAATGAGAGGGACAGACCCTGACCTCCAGATCCATAGTTACTATGGCGATTGCTGTAGAAAGAAGGTCCTGAGTATGAATCATTCATTAACTCTCCAAGCACATTAACCACCAGGTGGTTGCTAAGGGGAGGACAGCTCATAATAAATCCTGGAATGGTATCAAACATGACATTTCCATGGACTCCATTCCAGACATCATTATGAGCCATCCTCCCCTCAGCAGCCTCCACTGATATACAGTGGGGCAAAAAAGTATTTAGTCAGCCACCAATTGTGCAAGTTCTCCCACTTAAAAAGATGAGAGAGGCCTGTAATTTTCATCATAGGTACACTTCAACTATGACAGACAAAATGAGAAAAACATTTCCAGAAAATCACATTGTAGGATTTTTAATTAATTTTTTTGCAAATTAAAAGAAACAAAAGTTTATTTCAATACTTTGTTATATACCCTTTGTTGGCAATGACAGAGGTCAAACGTTTTCAGATCTCCTCTAGAACAGTGTTGTTTTGGGGCTGTTGCTGGGCAACACGGACTTTCAACTCCCTCCAAAGATTTTCTATGGGGTTGAGATCTGGAGACTGGCTAGGCCACTCCAGGACCTTGAAATGCTTCTTACGAAGCCACTCCTTCGTTGCCCGGGCAGTGTGTTTGGGATCATTGTCATGCTGAAAGACCCATCCACTTTTCATCTTCAATGCCCTTGCTGATGGAAGGAGGTTTTCACTCAAAATCTCACGATACATGGCCCCATTCATTCTTTCCTTTACACGGATCAGTCGTCCTGGTCCCTTTGCAGAAAAACAGCCCCAAAGCATGATGTTTCCACCCCCATGCTTCACAGTCTTCCATGTCTTCTTCACAGTCTTCCATTCCTTGCGTGGAACCCCAGATCGAGGGAGATTATCAGTGGTCTTGTATGTCTTCCATTTCCTAATAATTGCTCCCACAGTTGATTTCTTCAAACCAAGCTGCTTACCTATTGCAGATTCAGTCTTCCCAGCCTGGTGCAGGTCTACAATTTTGTTTCTGGTGTCCTTTGACAGCTCTTTGGTCTTGGCCATAGTGGAGTTTGGAGTGTGACTGTTTGAGGTTGTGTACAGTTGTCTTTTATACTGACAACAAGTTCAAACAGGTGCCATTAATACAGGTAATGAGTGGAGGACAGAGGAGCCTCTTAAAGAAGAAGTTACAGGTCTGTGAGAGCCAGAAATCGTGCTTGTTTGTAGGTGACCAAATACTTATTTTCCACCATAATTTGCAAATAAATTCATTAAAAATCCTACAATGTGATTTTCTGGATTTTTTTTTTCCTCATTTTGTCTGTCATAGTTGAATTACAGGCCTCTCTCATATTTTTAAGTGGGAGAACTTGCACAATTGGTGGCTGACTTTTTGCCCCACTGTTTGCCCCACTGTATATGTGTGTGTGTGTGTATTACCTTTTGGATCCACATGTGCCAGGTAGGTAAGAGTGCAGTGGTCCGGTCCATGGCTCTGGATCAGGTAGCCAGTCTGGATGGACACCGCTCGTACCATGTCCTTCTTAGGGGGGTATTTCTACAGGAATACACAGTGGAACAGCCCTAGTTAGCACAGAACCCTCCATCTGAGGAAATGGTCTCAACCACTGACAGTTCAACTGCTGTACAGTTGAATCCAGTTATCTGGGTTTGTTCTGCATGAGTGCAGTGCACGGCCAGAACATTCAACCAAAATGTATTTAAATAAAATGATGAGCTGCCCTGCACTTAAAAGTTTAAATTCAAAACATGACAGTCACTTATCAGGAGTTTACTGCCCGAAGTAATATTGTGGAGGGGTAAAGTGACAGTATGGATTCTCACTCTCACACAGTTAACTATCCTAGTTCCGCTCTGGATCTGTCAGTTCCTGACGCTGACCCTGCCCTGCCCAATAACAGTCAACTCTTATACACTCCTCTCACTAAACTCAATGTGTTTGTCTGGATGTAGGTTTGTCTGAGTGTTTGTCTGGATGTAGGTTTGTCTGAGTGTTTGTCTGTGTTTGTCTGAGTGTTTGTTTGAGTGTTTGTCTGGATGCAGGTTTGTCTGAGTGTAGGTGTAGGTTTGTCTGAGTGTGTGTGTTTGTCTGAGTGTGTGTGTTTGTCTGAGTGTGTGTGTTTGTCTGAGTGTGTGTGTTTGTCTGAGTGTGTGTGTTTGTCTGAGTGTGTGTGTTTGTCTGAGTGTGTGTGTTTGTCTGAGTGCGTGTGTTTGTCTGAGTGCGTGTGTTTGTCTGAGTGTGTGTGTTTGTCTGGATGTTTGTCTGAGTGTGTGTGTTTGTCTGAGTGTGTGTGTTTGTCTGAGTGTGTGTGTTTGTCTGAGTGTGTGTGTTTGTCTGAGTGTGTGTGTTTGTCTGAGTGTGTGTGTTTGTCTGGATGTTTGTCTGAGTGTGTGTGTTTGTCTGAGTGCGTGTGTTTGTCTGAGTGCGTGTGTTTGTCTGAGTGTGTGTGTTTGTCTGGATGTTTGTCTGAGTGTGTGTGTTTGTCTGAGTGTGTGTGTTTGTCTGAGTGCGTGTGTTTGTCTGAGTGTTTGAGTGTGGAAAGCAGAAGCTTACAACAGCACTCGTCACAGGAGAGGTCAACTTAACATTGATCACTCAGAGAGAGAGAAATAAGAAGAGAGGTCTGATTCCAACCAAGCCCTTATCTCCTTCCTCCCTGCTGTAGATTACTAGTCTTGTAAGGTCTCATTGAACAGGAGAAGGGAGAGCAGTATTACAAAGGCTCCTCCAATAAGCTAAAGTCGAGGTTCTTCTCCACTTCTCAAAGATCCTCGAGGACAAATCGTGAAGGGCAGAGTCACTGTACTGTGAGTGTTGAGTGACCTAACCCTGAGCTACCACTGCCCTATCCAACACACAGGCTTTATCCAGCGTTAGCAGTGGCAAGGACCGATAAAGCTTTATTGAAATGCCAGAGGATTAAGTCAACTAATACACCCACAGTCTTACTAAAGTGAGCAAATACTCCACTTACTGTAAACACACATGACCCACCTTTATCAAACTGTACTTATGTACACACACATACAAACTAAAGATACCCCAAGACATGTCCATTTAAATAGAGTGGACAGTCCTACTGAAGCATTTGTTTCCCACTGAGGTCAAGGGAAACTATTCTGCAGGTCTGTTCTCTCCCTTCTGTTTCTACCTACAGAGCGTTGAACAACCAGTTGGTTATCCACTGAGCCTATCCCAGACTCCAACCCGGTTCCTGGAGACATTGTCTAGGGCAACTGATTCTAATAATTAGCTGCTTGATAAGCTGAATCGGGTTGGTTGCAACTGGGGTTTGGAGTGAACCTATAGTAGTTCTACAAGAACAGGGTTGGAGAGCCATGGGCCAGGTGGTATAGTTCAGGAACAGGGTTGGAGTGAACCTATAGAGGGGTAGTTCTACAGGAACAGGGTTGGAGAGCCATGGGCCAGGTGGTATACTACAGGAACAGGGTTGGAGAGCCATGGGCCAGGTGGTATAGTACAGGAACAGGGTTGGAGAGCCATGGGCCAGGTGGTAGAGTATAGGAACAGGGTTGGAGTGAACCTAGAGGGGTAGTTCTACAGGAACAGGGTTGGAGAGCCATGGGCCAGGTGGTAGAGTACAGGAACAGGGTTGGAGAGCCATGGGCCAGGTGGTAGTGTACAGGAACAGGGTTGGAGAGCCATGGGCCAGGTGGTATAGTACAGGAAAAGGGTTGGAGAGCCATGGGCCAGGTGGTATAGTATAGGAATGGGTTGGAGAGCCATGGGCCAGGTGGTATAGTACAGGAACAGGGTTGGAGTGAACCTAGAGGGGTAGTTCTACAGGAACAGGGTTGGAGAGCCATGGGCCAGGTGGTAGAGTACAGGAACAGGGTTGGAGAGCCATGGGCCAGGTGGTATACCACAGGAACAGGGTTGGAGAGCCATGGGCCAGGTGGTATACTACAGGAACAGGGTTGGAGAGCCATGGGCCAGGTGGTATACTACAGGAACAGGGTTGGAGAGCCATGGGCCAGGTGGTAGAGTACAGGAACAGGGTTGGAGAGCCATGGGCCAGGTGGTATACTACAGGAACAGGGTTGGAGAGCCATGGGCCAGGTGGTATACTACAGGAACAGGGTTGGAGAGCCATGGGCCAGGTGGTAGAGTATAGGAACAGGGTTGGAGAGCCATGGGCCAGGTGGTATACTACAGGAACAGGGTTGGAGAGCCATGGGCCAGGTGGTAGAGTATAGGAACAGGGTTGGAGAGCCATGGGCCAGGTGGTATACTACAGGAACAGGGTTGGAGAGCCATCGGCCAGGTGGTATAGTACAGGAACAGGGTTGGAGAGCCATGGGCCAGGTGGTAGAGTACAGGAACAGGGTTGGAGAGCCATGGGCCAGGTGGTAGAGTACAGGAACAGGGTTGGAGAGCCATGGGCCAGGTGGTAGAGTACAGGAACAGGGTTGGAGAACCATGGGCCAGGTGGTAGAGTACAGGGTTCTGGACCAGGATTCTCTCCTTGTACATGTTTATACTTACGGCATGTTTGACAGAGTAGTTGATGATGATGTAATCACTGCCCATGGGCAGCCAGGAGCGCAGCGTGATGACGTCACGGTTCCTCAGCGGCTTGGGACACTTCCCTAGACACAGACGAGGAGGAGCCTCATTAACATACAGACACACACACAGCGCCAAGAACGTGGGTGTGTGTGTGTGTGTGTGTGTGTGTGTGTGTGTATGGATGTGTCGTACAGGAGTAGTAGCCCACGTCTGCGTTAACAGTGAGTTTTCCGATATCGAAGGTTTCGATGACGTTTGCGTCCCATTTCCTCCGGTACTCGATGTCATGAAGAACATCATACATGGTCTCAGCTGGCACGTCCTTACACGCCATCCGACACTGCAGGAGAGACACACGTCAACCATTAGTCGACCACACACACACACACACACACACACACACACACACACACACACACACACACACACACACACACACACACACACACACACACACACACACACACACACACACACACACACACACACACACACACACACACACACGTCAACCATTAGTCGACCAAACACACACACACACACACACGTCAACCATTAGTCGACCAAACACACACTCTAAAATAAATACTGTGCATACACAAACAAAATACACTACCAACTCCTGCTCTCCTTAATACACAGCTGACACCACCCGGATGCCAAATCCCTTCCACTACTGTGTGTGTTTTTACATGAAGAGATGTGGCCATTAGATACAGATGTGGCCAGTAGGTACAGATGTGGCCAGTAGGTACAGATGTGGCCAGTAGGTACAGATGTGGCCAGTAGGTACAGATGTGGCCAGTAGATACAGATGTGGCCAGTAGATACAGATGTGGCCAGTAGATACAGATGTGGCCAGTAGGTACAGATGTGGCCAGTAGGTACAGATGTGGCCAGTAGATACAGATGTGGCCAGTAGATACAGATGGGCCAGTAGATAGATGTGTCTCTAGCCTACAGCAACTAAACTGTAAATAACTAACATTTTACAGAGGACAAACACACAGCTACATGAAGGACAGTGTTAGAGAAGAGAGGGCAGAGAGAAGAGAGGGCAGAGAGAAGAGAGGGCAGAGAGAAGAGAGGGCAGAGAGAAGAGAGGGCAGAGCAGCGGTTCCCAAACTAGGGGTTGCGACCCCATGTGTTATCAAAATGGGGTCGTGGTAGAATTTCCAAAATCCTGAATTAAAAAAAATATATATATATATATATATATATATATATATATATATATATATGTTGGTCTCATGTTTCTTGAGCGGAAATAAAAGAACGCAGAAATGTTCCACACGCACAAAACGCTTCTTGTGCTGGTGGCAATAAAGGGCCAGCTTAAAATATGCAGTTTTGTCACACAACACAATGCCACAGGTGTCTCAAGTTGAGGGAGCGTGCAATTGGCATACTGACTGCAGGAATGTCCACCAGAGCTGTTGCGTGAGAATTTCATGTTCATTTTCCTACCATAAGCTGCCTCCAACGTCATTTTAGAGAATTTGGCAGTCTGTCCAACCGGCCTCACAACCGACCACGTATAACCACATCAGCCCAGGACCTCCACATCCGGCGTCTTCACCTGCGGGATCGTTTGAGACCAGCCACCTGGGCAGACGATGAAACCGAGGAGTATTTGTCTGTAATAAAGCCCTTTTGTGTGGAAAACCTCATTCTGATTGACTGTCCTGGTTCCCCAATGAATAGGCCTGGCTCCCCAGTGGATGGGCCTGGGTCCCAAGTGGATGGGCCTGGCTCCCAAGTGGGTGGCCCTATGCCCTCCCAGGCCCACCCATGGCTGCGCCCCTGCCTAGTCATGTGAAATCCATAGATTAGGGCCTAAAGAATTTATTTCAATTGACTGATTTCCTTATATGAACTGTAACTCAGTAAAATTGTTGAAATTGTTGCATTTATATTTTTTGTTCAGTATATATACACACTAATTTATTATAATATCGTCTTTGTATTTCAAAATCATTGTAATGTGGTTAACCTTAAAAATCTAAGAGAAAATCATATAAATCTAGAAGTTAAAATTCAACTAGAGAGAGAGCCCTTAGATGGTGGGAAAATGCCTCACTTGACCGTTGCACTTGAATCATTCCCACGGAGAATGTCTGAGCCCGCTACGCTATGAAACCACACACTATTGACAAGACTTTGATATTACCGGCCACAATATGTTGAAAACAATGTGTGGGGAGGCAGAGGCACAGAAACTCACACCTGGGGCGGCAGGTAGTCGTGGTTAGAGCGTTGGGCTAGTAACCAAAATGTTTCTGGATCAAATCCCAGAACCGACGAGGTAAAAATCTGTCGTTCTGCTCCTGAGCAAGGCAGTTGAGTTGAGAAAACAATCAGAAATACTGTTAGAATGTTTTTCAATTGACTGCAATAGCCCCAATTAAGAGAGTAAACATTGGCTGTTAATTACAAAATGGTTGGGGGTCATAAGAATTTTCAGATGTCAAAATGGAGAGGAGACAGAGAGAGGAGAGGAGAGAAGGGAGGGAGGGAGAAGAGAGAAGGGAGGGAGGGGGAGAGAGGAGCGGGAGAAGAGAGAGAGGAGCGGGAGAAGAGAGAGGAGGGAGAGAATCAAGGGGAGAGAGTAGAGTGGAGAGAGAAGGGAGAGAGGGGAGAGAGTAGAGAGTAGAGAGAGAAGGGAGAGAGAAGGGAGAGTAGAGAGAGAAGGGAGAGAGAAGGGAGAGTAGAGAGAAGGGAGAGAGTAGAGAGTAGAGAGAGAAGGGAGAGAGTAGAGAGTAGAGAGAAGGGAGAGAGTAGAGAGAAGGGAGAGTAGAGAGGGGAGAGAGTAGAGAGTAGAGAGAGGGGAGAGAGTAGAGAGTAGAGAGAGGGGAGAGAGTAGAGAGTAGAGAGAGGGGAGAGGGGAGAGAGTAGAGAGTAGAGAGGGGAGAGAGAGAGTAGAGAGAGGGGAGAGAGTAGAGAGTAGAGAGAAGGGAGAGAGTAGAGAGTAGAGAGGGGAGAGAGAGTAGAGAGGGGAGAGAGAGTAGAGAGAAGGGAGAGGAGAGAGTAGAGAGAAGGGAGAGGAGAGAGAGGAGAGAGGAGAGAGAAGGGAGAGGAGAGAGAAGGGAGAGGAGAGAGTAGAGAGAGGGGAGAGAGAGTAGAGAGAAGGGAGAGTAGAGAGAGAAGGGAGAGTAGAGAGTAGAGAGAAGGGAGAGAGTAGAGAGAAGGAAGACAGTAGAGAGTAGAGAGAAGGGAGGGAGGGGGAGAGAGGAGCGGGAGAAGAGAGAGGAGGGAGAGAATCGAGGGGAGAGAGTAGAGTGGAGAGAGAAGGGAGAGAGGGGAGAGAGTAGAGAGAAAAGGGAGAGAAGGGAGAGAGTAGAGAGTAGAGAGTAGAGAGGGGAGAGAGAGTAGAGATGGGAGAGAGAGTAGAGAGGGGAGAGAGAGTAGAGAGGGGAGAGAGAGTAGAGAGAAGGGAGAGTAGAGAGAGAAGGGAGACAGTAGAGAGTAGAGAGAAGGGAGAGGAGAGAGGAGAGAGTAGAGAGAAGGGAGATGAGAGAGAAGGGAGATGAGAGAGTAGAGAGAAGAGAGAAGAGAGAGAGGAGAGAGGAGAGAGAAGGGAGAGGAGAGAGAGGAGAGAGGAGAGAGAAGGGAGAGGAGAGAGAAGGGAGAGGAGAGAGAAGGGAGAGGAGAGAGTAGAGAGAGGAGAGAGTAGAGAGAGGGGAGAGAGAGTAGAGAGAAGGGAGAGTAGAGAGAGAAGGGAGAGTAGAGAGAAGGGAGACAGTAGAGAGTAGAGAGAAGGGAGAGGAGAGAGGATAGAGTAGAGAGGGGAGAGAGAGTAGAGAGGGGAGAGAGAGTAGAGAGGGGAGAGAGAGTAGAGAGAAGGGAGAGTAGAGAGAGAAGGGAGAGTAGAGAGAAGGGAGACAGTAGAGAGTAGAGAGAAGGGAGAGGAGAGAGTAGAGAGAAGGGAGATGAGAGAGAAGGGAGAGGAGAGAGAAGAGAGAAGGGAGAGGAGTAGAGAGAAAGGAGAGGAGAGAGTAGAGAGAAGGGAGAGGAGAGAGAGGAGAGAGGAGAGAGAAGGGAGAGGAGAGAGAGGAGAGAGGAGAGAGAAGGGAGAGGAGAGAGAAGGGAGAGGAGAGAGAAGGGAGAGGAGAGAGGAGAGAGTAGAGAGAAGGGAGATGAGAGAGAAGGGAGAGGAGAGAGAAGAGAGAAGGGAGAGTAGAGAGAGAAGGGAGAGTAGAGAGTAGAGAGAAGGGAGAGAGTAGAGAGAAGGAAGACAGTAGAGAGTAGAGAGAAGGGAGGGAGGGGGAGAGAGGAGCGGGAGAAGAGAGAGGAGGGAGAGAATTGAGGGGAGAGAGTAGAGTGGAGAGAGAAGGGAGAGAGGGGAGAGAGTAGAGAGAAAAGGGAGAGAAGGGAGAGAGTAGAGAGTAGAGAGTAGAGAGGGGAGAGAGAGTAGAGAGGGGAGAGAGAGTAGAGAGGGGAGAGAGAGTAGAGAGGGGAGAGAGAGTAGAGAGGGGAGAGAGAGTAGAGAGAAGGGAGAGTAGAGAGAAGGGAGACAGTAGAGAGTAGAGAGAAGGGAGAGGAGAGAGGAGAGAGTAGAGAGGGAGATGGGAGAGAAGGGAGAGGAGAGAGAAGAGAGAAGGGAGAGGAGTAGAGAGGAGAGAGGAGAGAGAAGGGAGAGGAGAGAGAGAAGGGAGAGGAGAGAGAAGGGAGAGGAGAGAGAAGGGAGAGGAGAGAGAAGGGAGAGGAGAGAGAGAGTAGAGAGAAGGGAGAGTAGAGAGAGAAGGGAGAGTAGAGAGAAGGGAGACAGTAGAGAGTAGAGAGAAGGGAGAGGAGAGAGGAGAGAGGAGAGAGAAGGGAGATGAGAGAGAAGGGAGAGGAGAGAGAAGAGAGAAGGGAGAGGAGTAGAGAGAAAGGAGAGGAGAGAGTAGAGAGAAGGGAGAGAGAGAGAGGAGAGAGAGAGAGAGGGAGAGAGGAGAGAGAGGGAGAGGAGAGAGAGGAGAGGAGAGAGGAGAGAGAGAGAGGGGAGAGGGAGAGAGAGAGAGAGAAGGGAGAGAGAGAGAGAGACAGAGAGAGTAGAGGAGAGAGAAGGGAGAGGAGAGAGAAGGGAGAGGAGAGAGAAGGGAGAGGAGAGAGAAGGGAGAGGAGAGAGAAGGGAGAGGAGAGAGAAGGGAGAGGAGAGAGGAGAGAGTAGAGAGAAGGGAGATGAGAGAGAAGGGAGAGGAGAGAGAAGAGAGAAGGGAGAGGAGTAGAGAGAAAGGAGAGGAGAGAGTAGAGAGAAGGGAGAGGAGAGAGAGGAGAGAGGAGAGAGAAGGGAGAGGAGAGAGAAGGGAGAGGAGAGAGTAGAGAGAGGGGAGAGAGAGTAGAGAGAAGGGAGAGTAGAGAGAGAAAGGAGAGTAGAGAGTAGAGAGAAGGGAGAGAGTAGAGAGAAGGAAGACAGTAGAGAGTAGAGAGAAGGGAGGGAGGGGGAGAGAGGAGCGGGAGAAGAGAGAGAGGAGCGGGAGAAGAGAGAGGAGGGAGAGAATCGAGGGGAGAGAGTAGAGTGGAGAGAGAAGGGAGAGAGGGGAGAGAGAGTAGAGAGATAAGGGAGAGAAGGGAGAGAGTAGAGAGAAGAGTAGAGAGTAGAGAGAAGGGAGAGGAGAGAGGAGAGAGAAGGGAGAGGAGAGAGAAGGGAGAAGGGAGAGGAGAGAGAGGGGAGAGAGAGTAGAGAAAAGGGAGGGGAGAGAGTAGAGAGAAGGGAGGTGAGAGAGTAGAGAGAAGGGAGGTGAGAGAGTAGAGAGACGGGAGGTGGGAGGTGGGAGAGTAGAGAGAAGGGAGGGGAAAGAGCTTGTTTGTGTGTGGGGGTGAATGTTTAATAGTAAAACCGTTGGCACAGAATTATGCCAATGTCAGGCTCTTAAAAAATGAGAACGTGCGCGCGCCCACACACAACAGAGTTCTGCAAACCTGCCCTACAGTAACGCCATCTCCATGGTTACCTCAGCCAAGGGAAGACTCCACACCACAACAACAGACAGAAGATGGGGGAGGGGAGGGGAGAACCTAGAGGTCGACCGATTAAATCAGCATGGGCCATTAATTAGGGTCGATTTCAAGTTCATAACAATCGGTAATTATGGCCAATTTCACTCCACGAGAAACTCCGTGGCAGGCAGTCAGGCAGTCTGGCCAGAGCCCAGAATTGAACCTGATCGAACATCTCTGGAGAGACCTGAAAATAGCTGTGCAGCAACACTCCCCATCCAACCTGACAGAGCTTAAGAGGATCTGCAGAGAAGAATGGGGGAAAACTACCCAAATACAGGTGTGCTAAGCTTGTAACTTCATACCCAAGAAGACTCGAGGCTGTAATCGCTGCCAAAGATGCTTCAACAAAGTACTGAGTAAAGGGTCTGAATACTTACTGCCAAAGATGCTTCAACAAAGTACTGAGTAAAGGGTCTGAATACTTACTGTATGTAAATGTGATATTTGATTTATCTTTTTTTATATAACTTCTCAAAAAAAAAAGTTTAAATGTTTTGGCTTTGTTATTATGGGGTATTGTGTGGAGATGATGGTGAGTGGAAAAAACAAGTCAAGGGGTCTGAATACTTACCGAATGCACTGTACATACAGAAGCATAGTTCAGCCTGCCTTTGTGTGTCAGTATAATGATGATGGGAGTTTAATAGGGATGCTGATGATATTGCTGACTAATGGTTACAGGCTGATATATTGTTGATGATAATGATGATGATAATTATTCTGCTAATGATGATGAGGATGATGAAGGCAAAGACCTCTCCCCCAACCTCCCCCTCCGTCTTGGGGTTTCAATGCCTCCACACTTTACATGTCCCTGTTCTTCACTACTGTGGGCACTCAGAGGAGAACACTACAACAGCCTGGATCTCTCTTTCTCACACACACTTTCTACATTCATCAGCTGGGAGAGCATCCATGTTTTTATTTCAGTCTATAAATAGAAGAGCAAGATCATAGCATCAATGCCTCCTGAGCACGGACACACACAACCATATTGACACACAACACATACATTTACATATGAGTTTAGAGAGACACACACAACACATACATTTACATACGAGTTTAGAGAGACACACAACACATACATTTACATACGAGTTTAGAGAGAGACGTACAACACATACAATTACATATGAGTTTAGAGAGAGACACACACAACACATATGAGTTTAGAGAGAGACGCACAACACATACATTTACATATGAGTTTAGAGAGAGACACACAACACATATGAGTTTAGAGAGAGACACAACACATACAATTACATATGAGTTTAGAGAGAGACACACAACACATATGAGTTTAGAGAGAGACACAACACATACAATTACATATGAGTTTAGAGAGAGACACACAACACATATGAGTTTAGAGAGAGACACAACACATACAATTACATATGAGTTTAGAGAGAGACACACAAGGATGTAACGGTTTGAGGGAGACTCCCAATCAGTGTGTGTATCCTGCTATGTGTGGTAAGCGGACTGCTGTCCTCCCTCTGTGTATGTGTGCGGAGCTATTATGAGAAGGTCCAGCTGTCCTGTATGAATACACAGAGAGATTACCTCTGCACACAAACTGAGCACCACACACACACACTCCCCTACAGGCATGAGTGCAGAGAGAGAAGGCCTCTCCTTAAGCACACATTAAACACTCCGTGGCATTACGCAAATCAGGCCAACGGACACTTCAGAGACAGATAGATGACAGCTCATATAACAGGCTTACTGCCTACCTACCAGACCCATCATAGGATCCCTTCTCTGACCGGCATGTCTGTCAAAAAATGTGTGTGCCAGTTAAGGTACCTGCCATTCAGTAGCTCACACTCACAGGGAGCAGAACAGACTACCTGCAGATTCTTACATCACACACACACACACACACACACACACACACACACACACACACACACACACACACCTATTTGAGTTCACAGTAGCCTGCTCCTCCAGTGTGATGTCAGATATGATTAAACACGTATACAGTCCACACACATCCTGTTTGACCTTCTGTTTCCCTCTCCCCCTCCTCCCTTCATCAAACAACTCTATGTGAACACCTGTTTGCCGGCTATCCTGCCACAGACCCGGATACACACACGCTGGCACCTACAACACACACCTGACCCAGGCCCTGATCTAATTCTGTCCTTTCTTCCTGTAAATAACACTTCCTTGCCCTCCTTTGAGTAATATTACTTAAGGGTTTGAATTTAGTCAATTGTATACTTCCTACTATGGGACTGTGTGACCAAGGTAGCCCGTATGGTGCCCTCTGCTTTACACACATTATATTCAGCTGTTTACCGGCCTACCCTGTTCTCACCTTAATCTTGTGGAGTGACTTCTCCTCGTCTCCTCCTATAGTCTGGGTCCACACGGTCATGCCAGTTTTGTTGTAGGTCAGACTCCAGCCCTCCTCGCTCCCGCACTCCTCCTTGAAGTTGCTGAATGCCCGGTCGTCCGGGATCAACACAGACTCCGCCGACATGATCTGTTAGCGAGGAGCGCGAGCTAGCTCTTCTGCAGGTCACCGGGAAGAACAACGACGAGACCGAGCCGAGGTAGGGGAACTCCCGGTGGCGAAGAGACCCAATCCCGAGGCAAACTGGGACGAACGGGCGCCGGTGAAGAGTGACTGGGCTAAACGACGCACTCCTCTATCCTCTGAGTGAATTATTCATCTAATTTAATTTATCGCCGAGCAAGCAACCAGCTAAACCGAGTCTTGTTATGATGGGTGTTAGAAAGGGGAGCTGCGCGGGATCACCGAAAGCGTACAAAAACGAAGAAAGCACAAAAACCGGTATAAAAATAACATATATTTCATAGAAACTATAGTCACGAGTGGAAGCTTTCCGGCTTCTATCTTATAACACTATTGACCCTCTAGCGTGAATCAATTGCAGTTCAATATGGTCCGCAGCAGCTATTTCAGGGAGCCATATGTTTCTGCTGTCTCACCGCGACTCGGCTGGAAATGAAAGGCTGACAAGTCCGAGGGTTATGATCAATCGTTGCCCATTTACATTTCAGTTCCCCTGCGTCGCTGTGTGCCCCCCTATGGTCCCTCGAGGTTGATGGTGCAGTGTGGAGAAAAGAGTACAGCGTTGGTGACACACAGAGAAGCGATAAAAGATTGACAATCGAAGTGAAACCGCCCACTCGGCTACGTGCACACACACATCCTTCTATAAGGGACCAGAAATCAGCTGCGCGCCTGGTCCTATAAACTGGCGGGTGCTCTCCTCCCTTCCTACATCCCTTTTCCCTGTTGTTGTTTATTTTCTAACTATTTGTCTGTCTATTTCAACAACAGAACCATTACTGCGGGAGATGGCTTTGGGAAAATGCCTTAGGAAGTGACGTTTCTAGGATTTGAAGACAATTGGAGGCTTAGCCCAAAGCTGGTAGGTGGTCTGGGGGCATTCTCCCCCGGGGTAAAAAATGAATTTCAACAGCTAAATGCATTTGGTGCACTTTGAGATACACATTGAGAGATTAGAATAGTGAGAGACCGACCGCCGACCACGTGTAACCACTCCAGCCCAGGACCTCCACATCAGGCTTCTTCACTTGTGTGATCGTCTAAGACCAGCCACCCAGACAGCTGATGAAACTGTCAGAAACCATCGCAGGGAAGGTCATCTGCATGCTCGTCGTGCTCACCAGGATCTTGACCTGACTGAAGTTTGGTGTCATAACCGACTTCAGTGGGCAAATGCTCACCTTCTTTGGCCACTGGCACGCTGTGGGGCCCATGGTGGCGGTGGGGTTATGGTATGGACAAGCATAAACTACGGACAACGAACACAATTGTATTTTATCAATAGCAATTTGAATGCACAGAGATGCTGTGACAAGATTCTGAGGCCCATTGTTGTGCCATTCATCCACCCCTATCACTTCATGTTTCAAAATCAAATCAAATTTGATTTGTCACATACACATGGTTAGCAGATGTTAATGCGAGTGTAGCGAAATCCTTGTGCTTCTAGTTCCGACAATTCAGTAATAACCAACGAGTAATCTAACCTAACAATTCCACAACTACTACCTTAAACACACAAGTGTAAGTGGATAAAGAATATGTACATAAAGATATATGAATGAGTGATGGTACAGAACGGCATAGGCTAGATGCAATCGATGGTATCGAGTACAGTATATACATATGAGATGAGTAATGTAGGGTATGTAAACAAAGTGGCATAGTTTAAAATGGCTAGTGATACATGTATTACATAAAGATGGAACAGATGACATAGAGTACAGTATATACATATACATATGAGATGAGTAATGTAGGGTATGTAAACATTATATTAAGTGGCATTGTTTAAAGTGGCTAGTGATACATTTTTACATCAATTTCCATTATTAAAGTGGCTGGAGTTGAGTCAGTATGTTGGCAGCAGCCACTCAATGTTAGTGGTGGCTGTTTAACAGTCTGATGGCCTTGAGATAGAAGCTGTTTTTCAGTCTCTCGGTCCCTTCTTTGAAGCACCTGTACTGACCTCGCCTTCTGGATAATAGCGGGGTGAACAGGCAGTGGCTCGGGTGTTTGTTGTCCTTGATGATCTTTATGGCCTTCCTGTGACATCGGGTGGTGTAGGTGTCCTGGGTGGCAGGTAGTTTGGCCCCGGTGATGCATTGTGCAGACCTCACTACCCTCTGGAAAGCCTTACGGTTGTGGGCAGAGCAGTTGCCGTACCAGGTGGTGATACAGCTCGACAGGATGCTCTCGATTGTGCGTTTGTGAGTGCTTTTGGTGACAAGCCAAATTTCTTCAGCCTCCTGAGATTGAAGAGGCGCTGCTGCGCCTTCTTCACAACACTGTCTGTGTGGGTGGACCAATTCAGTTTGTCCGTGATATGTACGCAGAGGAACTTAAAACTTACTACCCTCTCCACTACTGTCCCGTCAATGTGGATAGGGGGGTGCTCCCTCTGCTGTTTCCTGAAGTCCACTATCATCTCCTTTGTTTTGTTGACGTTGAGTGTGAGGTTATTTTCCTGACACCACACTCCGAGGGCCCTCACCTCCCCCCTGTAGGCCGTCTCGTCGTTGTTGGTAAATCAAGACTACTACTGTAGTGTCGTCCGCAAAGTTGATGATTGAGTTGGAAGCGTGCATGGCCACGCAGTCGTGGGTGAACAGGGAGTACAGGAGAGGGCTGAGAACGCACCCTTGTGGAGCCCCAGTGTTGAGGATCAGCGGGGTGGTGATGTTGTTACCTACCCTCACCACCCGGGGGCGGCCTGTCAGGAAGTCCAGTACCCAGTTGCACAGGGCGGGGTCTGGGTCTCGAGCTTGATGACGAGTTTGGAGGGTACTATGGTGTTAAATGCTGAGCTGTAGTCGATGAACAGCATTCTCACATAGGTATTCCTCTTGTCCCGATGGGTTAGGGCAGTGTGCAGTGTGGTTGCGATTGCGATTGCGTCGTCTGTGGACCTATTGGGGCGGTAAGCAAATTGGAGTGGGTCTAGGGTGTTAGGTAGGGTGGAGGTGATATGGTCCCTGACTAGTCTCTCAAAGCACTTCATGATGACGGAAGTGAGTGCTAGTGAGTAGTCGTTTAGCTCAGTTACCTTAGCTTTCTTGGGAACAGGTACAATGGTGGCCCTCATGAAGCATGTGGTAACAGCAGACTGGGATAATGATAATGCATGGCCCCATGTCGCAAGGATCTGTACACAATACCAGGAGGCTGAAAATGTTCAAATTCTTCCATAGGCTGCTTTACATCATTTGAGTCAATTGGAGGTGTACCTGTGGATGTATTTCAAGGCCTACCTTAAAACTCGGTGCCTCTTTGCTTGACATCATGGGAAAATCAAAAGAAATCAGCCAAAAAATGGTAGACCTCCACAAGTCTGGTTCATCCTTGGGAGCAATTTCCAAATGCCTGAAGGTACCATGTTCATCTGTACAAACAATAGTACGCAAGTATAAACACCATGGGACCACGCAGCCATCATACCGCTCAGGAAGGAGACGTGTTTTGTCTCCTAGACAAAAGTGTGAAAAGTGCAAAAAAATCCCAGAACAACAGCAAAGGAACTTGTGAAGATGCTGGAGGAAACAGGTACAAAAGTATCTATATCCACAGTATTGGATGGCATCATGACGATGGAAAATTATGTGGCTATATTGAAGCAACATCTCAAGACATCAGGAAGTTAAAGCTTGGTCGCAAATGGGTCTTCCAAATGGACAATGACCCCAAGCATACTTCCAAAGATGTGGAAAAATGGCTTAAGGACAACAAAGTTAAGGTATTGGAGTGGCTATCACAAAGCCCTGACCTCAATCCTGTAGAAAATGTGTGGGCAGAACTGAAAAGCGTGTGCGAGAAAGGAGGCCTACAAACCTGACTCTTGTGGAAGGATACCCAAAATGTTTGACCCAAGTTAAACAATTTAAAGGCAATGCTACCAAATACAAATTGAGTGTATGTAAACTTCTGACCCACTAGGAATGAAATAAAAAAAAGCTGAAATAAATCCTCCTCTCTACTATTATTCTGACATTTCACATTCATAAAATAAAGTGGTGATCCTAACTGACCAAAGACAGGGAATTTTTACTAGGATAAATGTCAGGAATTGTGAAAAACTGTGTTTAAATGTATTTGGCTAAGGTGTATGAAAACTTCAGACTTCAACTTAATGTACACTGGAGTGTTGTGACTGGGAGGTATACAGCCTGGTACTCTGTAATTAGGCTACTTTGTATTGAGACACAGGGGAAAAGTATCCCGCTTGTGAACACACTGCACTGAACACACACTGCACTGTGAACACACACTGCACGCTACTCATCCTGTTGAACGCAGAACGAGGGAAACCTCGGTTTGTTGTTTTGGAATTATTATTTTTTTGAAAGTGTATTAGAAGGTTGCTTAGTAGCTAGCTCCCTTTTTAGTTTGGATCCTGCGACGCATTTGGAAACAGTTGTTGGGACTGCTACTCTCTGTCCAGTGATCCTGACGACCAAGGCCGGGTCTGAGGAGTTATTTGGCATAGCCCATATTAATATATGTAGCCTTAGAAATAAGGTTCATGAAATCAATAACTTGCTAACATCAGATAACATTCATATATTAGCCATTTCTGAGACTCAGATAATTCATTTGATGATACATCAGTAGCAATAAAAGGATATAACATCGCAATAAAAGGATATAACATCTATAGAAGAGACAGAGATGCTTATGGGGGAAGTGTTGCTGTATATATACAGTGGAGCAAAAAAGTATTTAGTCAGCCACCAATTGTGCAAGTTCTCCCACTTAAAAAGATGAGAGGCCTGTAATTTTCATCATAGGTACACTTCAACTATGACAGACGAAAGGAGAAAAAAAATCCAGAAAATCACATTGTAGGATTTTTTATTAATTTATTTGCAAATTATGGTGGAAAATAAGTATTTGGTCACCTACAAACAAGCAAGATTCCACCAACAACGACCGTTACACATATTGTGGATTCAGAGCTATATATCTAATAGAACTCAAAAGGTTTTATTTAATGGAAGCTTCTCTAATGTCAAACATGTAAAGTGTGGTGTACCGCAAGGCAGCTTTCTAGGCCCTCTAATCTTTTCTATTTTTACCAATGACCTGCCACTGGCATTAAACAAAGCATGTGTGTCCATGTATGCTGATGATTCAACCATATACACATCAGCAACCACAGCTAATGAAGTCACTGAAACCATTAACAAAGAGTTGCAGTCTGTTTTGGAATGGGTAGAGCTGCAATCTGTTTTGGAATGTTCAGGACCAGTAATATACTGATAAGCTACACACGCAGTAACATCAGCGTATGTGTGTATGTGACCAGTAATATTTGATTTGATTTAGATTTAGGAAGGACCTAGTTAAGCTGCAGCTGGCCCAGAACAGAGAAGCACGTCTTGCTCTTCTTTGTAATCAGAGGGCGATATAAATACAGTCTCTCTTGGCTAACAGTTGAGGAGAGACTGACTGCATCACTTCTTCTTTTTATAAGAAACATTCATTTGTTGAAAATCCCAAATTGTTTGCATAGTCAACTTACACACAGCTCTGACACACACACTTACCCCACCAGACATGCCACCAGGGGTCTTTTCACATTCCCCAAATCCAGAACAAATTCAAGAAAGCGTACAGTATTATATAGAGGGGGGGGGTGTTCTAGTCATTGATTTTCTATGTGGCTGGGTTGTATGGTTCCCAATTAGAGGCAGCTGGTAATCGTTGCCTCTAATTGGGGATCATATTTAGGAAGCCCTTTCTCCCACCTGCTTTGTGGGATATTGTTTTATGTATGTGCATGTAACACCACTGATGTCATGTTGTGGTTTATTGTTTT
This sequence comes from Oncorhynchus clarkii lewisi, assembly GCF_045791955.1. Taxonomy (NCBI): domain Eukaryota; kingdom Metazoa; phylum Chordata; class Actinopteri; order Salmoniformes; family Salmonidae; genus Oncorhynchus; species Oncorhynchus clarkii. The sequence goes on along the minus strand of NC_092173.1, from coordinate 35,600,627 downwards.
GTTTGGAAGTTTCGCTTTATTAAAAGATGTGGAACTTCAATCACACTGCGCCTTGGTCCGTCTCTCATACCAATCGTGACAATTGCATGGAACTCCATTCCATCTCATATTGTTCAAATGAACAGCAAACCTGGTTTCAAAAAACAGATAAAGCAACACCTCACAGCACAACGCCTCTCCCCTATTTGACCTAGATAGGTTGTGTGTATGTATTGATATGTCGTCTACGTGTGCCTTTTGTAAAAATATATTTTTGTAGTTCTGTCCTTGAATTGTTCTTGTCTATTATTGTTCTGTATTATGTCATGTTTTGTGTGGATCCCAGGAAGAGTAGCTGCTGCTTTTGCAACAGCTAATAGGGATCCTAATAAAATACCAAAAGGATGGCACCTTTTATTCTAAAATTGTAGGTGAAAGGCAGGCAATATGTGACACTTCTGCATGTAAATAGCTCATTTAGATTTGCAGGCAAGTGATCCTACTCTTCGGGCAACTCAAAAATAGCCCTGACTTGCCAGATGGGCAAGTGCCTTTAAGACTTTAATGTCAATCCCTGACAAGATATAAATATATAAATACAAAATATATTTGGATGATACCCCACCTGTCTCTAATACTGTATGCCTGAATAAGTCCCTTATTCTGGTATCTGATATATCAGGCCTGGGTAGGCTACAGTTTTAACGACTGTATATTTATTAGTCTGGGAACAGAACACAGTTCAATGTGGAGACGCAATAAAGCAATAGTGACACGTTTCCTCTTGGCTTTGAGCTATTGCTGTGGGGACTCTGGGTTTGGATGAATGCCACCGGTGCTTTTTCTGCTCAGGTGGAGAAAATCTCTAAACTTTTTAAACTCTGAAAAAGGAAAACCATTTCCCTCTCTTGGAAAAGCCATGTTCTCTCATCCACACCTCACTCAGGTATTTATCCAGAAGCAAACACAGAGCAAACTAAATATGTTCAAATGATTATTTTTCAAACATTGGCCAGAACAGCCCCATAGTCTTCGTCAATACTTTCTCAAGGGACCAGCAAATGAACATTACATTCTGCATATGATTTCTCCTTTGAGGATTAGGCTATTGGGCCGCCCTTACATTCAAATTGTATGTTGTTACCACAAAACAGCAACTTTTTGGGAATTTTGGTTTCACAGCAATATTTTCTTTTTTTTTACTGTAAGGTGAGGTCATGTGGTCAAGTAGGTTTATAGAGTAGCTGTTCTGCAAAATACCAAAAGCAAAGACCCTGTGAAGGGTCTTGTGATATGTAGCCAATATGAAAGCCGGCCTGTAAAGTTACAGTTGAATGTGATATATGATCAAATGTGATCAAAATGTTGACTCTAGGTTATAGATGTCTCCACTTTTCCTCCTTGCCTACAGTACAGAATAGCAAACATGTTGTTTTCCTATTGAATGTACATGGTACATTTCCTCTGCTCCCATATCGTGTGGAACTGGTGACCAGACCAGCCTCTGTAGGCCATTGGACGGCGCTGCTGACTGCTGCAACACAACTCCTGTTTGTTACTTTATCCAGCCTCCGCAATGCCACAGAATCTGGACGCCATCTGGTGGTGAATCATGCTCAAGGAGAAAGTTGTTTTGTTTGCTATAAAGTAGAATAAACATTTTAAAAAATTAATGTGGAAGTTGCTTTAGATGAACTTGTATGTGGAAGATTTTAAGACTATGAATAAATCCTGAGTAAACCTTCATAAGATGTGCTGGAGTAGCCTTCTGTGATACCAGGAAGCAGAGCCAGTTAGTTTCTGTAGGAAAAAACTACTATTCCCATGATGCAGTTCATGTTCCATTGACATCCATGCTGCTGTTGTTTTTGTCCTGTCACTGCAGTCAACCATCACAGGGTAAATAACGGTCTGTAGGAGGAATAGCAGCAGTAGACTTCAATTAAAGGACTATTATCAGGCTCAACGTTTCACGGTTCACGTGTTTTCCCGCCATATTGTTGTCGGTTCCCGCCGCAGAACTTCATGCGAAGGTCGAGCAGCCTTTCCCCATGATGTGTTCCAGACAAGCACCAAGGACAACGTGAGGAAACACACCATCCTCAAGAAAGCGGACACCAACCGGAACCCCATTGTTTCCACCTCTCGTGTCTCCCGTAGAGGAATTCTGAGCAAGGAAGCAAAAGAGTGTGAGTACTACTACATGGTCCCCAGGTGGATCTCTGACCTCCAGGGTCGCAGGAGTTCCTGGGCTTCTCTGACCTCCAGGGTCGCAGGAGTTCCTGGGCTTCTCTGACCTCCAGGGTCACAGGAGTTCCTGGGCTTCTCTGGCTTCCAGGGGGCGCACCAACAACCAGTACTGGGAGCAGAGCGGCAAAAGGACCGGGGGAGAGAGTGAGAGGCAGACACCCCTATGGACTGGCATCTGCTGTCCGCTGCAGCCGTGGCTGTTTGCCTCAAGAAAGACTCTGATATTAAAGGTGTGTGTGTGTGTGTGCGCTCTACCTGCTAAAGATACTAAAAGGATGTGTTTTTCCCTCCAGGCGATGCATTTCTGGAGGCTGCAAGGACCAACAACTCCCAAGATGTGGCAAGGTGCATTATAAACAAACACACACTCTCCTGAGTTCCTCAGGAATTCTCCAGGGCAGTTGTCTAGGCCCCTTTTTTCAATCTTTACTAACGACAGTGTGTAAAGCCAGTGTGTCTATGCACAGTTGAAGTCGGAAGTTTATATACACCTTAGCCAAATTGTCCCGCCCTGACATTAGAGAGCTTTTTATGTCTCTATTTTGGTTTGGTCAGGGTGTGATTTGGGTGGGCATTCTGTTCATTTGTGTTCATTTGTCTATGTTTTGTATTCATTTGTTTTGGCCGGGTATGTTTCTCAATCAGGGACAGCTGTCTATCGTTGTCTCTGATTGGGAACCATACTTAGGTAGCTTTTTCCCACGTGGTTTTTGTGGGTAGTTGTTTTCTGTTTTGTGTCTGCACCAGACAGAACTGTTTCGGTTTCGTTGATTCTCTTTGTTATAGTGTTCAGTTTAAATAAAAAGCATGAACACTTACCACGCTGCGCTTTGGTCCGATTATTCCTCATCAGACGACGACACCCGTTACACAAATACAATTAAACTTGTTTTTTCATAATTCCTGACAATTAATCCTAGTAAAAAATCCCTGTCTTAGGTCAGATTGGTTCCCCACTTTATTTTAAGAATGTGAAATCTCAGAATAATAGTAGAGAGATTGATTTATTTCAGCTTTCATTTCTTGCACCCATTCCAGTGGGTCAGAAGTTCACATACAGTTGAAGTCGAAAGTTTACATACACTTAGGTTGGAGTCATTAAAACTTGTTTTTCAACCGCTGCACAAATGTCTTTTTAACAAACTATAATTTTGGCAAGTCGGTTAGGACATCTACTTTGTGCCTGACACAAGTAATTTTTCCAACAATTGTTTACAGACAGGTTATTTCACTGTATTACAATTCCAGTGGGTCAGAAATTTACAAACACTAAGTTGACTGTGCTTTTAAACAGCTTGGAACATTTTAAAAAATGATGTCATGGCTTTAGAAGATTCTGATAATTGACATAATTTGAATCAATTGGAGGTGTACCTGTGGATGTATTTCAAGGCCTACCTTCAAACTCAGTGCCTCTTTGCTTGACATCATGGGAAAATCAAAAGAAATCAGCCAAGACCTCAAAAAAATTGTAGACCTCCACAAGTCTTGTTGGAAGCAATTTCCAAATGCCTGAAGGTACCACGTCCATCTGTACAAACAATAGTACGCAAGTATAAACACCATGGGACCATGCAGCTGTCATACCGCTCAGGAAGGAGACGCATTCTCCAGTCTCCTAGAGATGAGCGTACTTTGGTGTGAAAAGTGCAAATCAATCCCAGAACAACAGCAAAGGACCTTGTGAAGATGCTGGAGGAAACAGGTACAACATTATCTATATCCACAGTAAAACGAGTCCTGTATCGACATAACCTGAAAGGCCGCTCAGCAAGGAAGAAACCACTGCTACGAAACAGCCATAAAATAGCCAGACTACGGTTTTCAAATGCACATGGGGACAAAGATCGTACTTTTGGAGAAAAGTCCTTTGGTCTGATGGAACAAAAATAGAACTGTTTGACCATAATGATCATCGTTATGTTTGGAGGAAAAAGGGGGAGGCTTGCAAGCCGAAGACCACCATCCCAACCGTGAAGCACAGGGGTGGCAGCATCATGTTGTGGGGATGCTTTGCTGCAGGAGGGACTGGTGCACTTCACAAAATAGATGGCATCATGAGGTGGAAAAATTGTGGATATATTGAAGCAACATCTCAAGACATCAGTCAGGAAGTTACATCTCGATAAACAGCTGTCTCTGATTGGGAACCAATTCAGGCCACCATCGACCTACATTTACCTAGAAATACTAAAACCCCAAATATATACAAAAAACCCAAGACAGGACAAAAACACCAAGACAATACAAAAACTAAACCAACCACCCTTGTCAAACCCTGACCTAACCAAAAATAATAAAGGAAACAAAGGTAACTAACGTCAGGGCGTGACAGTACCCCCCCCCCCCCCCCCCCCAAAAGGTACGGACTCCCGGCCGCAAACCTAAACCTATTTGGGAGGGTCTGGGTGGGCATCTAACCTCGGTGGCGGCTCTGGTTATGGACGCCGCCCCCCTTCTTTACACTGAGTCCGCTCTTGTATTACTGACCCGTTGATCATCGTCGGATGCTCTGGACTGGGGACCCTCGCCGTATGCCCCGGGCTGGGGACCCTCGCTGGGTGGATCATCGCTGGATGTTCTGGACTGTGGCACGTCGTTGGAGTTTCCGGACTGTGGCATATCGTTGGAGGTTCCGGACTGTGGCACGTCGTTGGAGGTTCCGGTCTGTGAACTGTCGCCGGACGCTCTGGACTGGGTACTGTCTCCGTACACTCTGGACTGGGTACTGTCTCCGGACACTCTGGACTGGGTACTGTCTCCGGACACTCTGGACTGGGTACTGTCTCCGGACACTCTGGACTGGGTACTGTCGCCGGACACTCTGGACTGGGTACTGTCGCCGGACACTCTGGACTGGGTACTGTCTCCGGACACTCTGGACTGGGTACTGTCGCCGGACACTCTGGACTGGGTACTGTCGCTGGATGATCTGGACTGGGTACTGTCGCCAGACGCTCTGGACTGGGTACTGTCGCCGGACACTCTGGACTGCCAAAGGTGCACTGTAGGCCTGGTGCGTGGTGCCGGAACTGGTGGTACCAGGCTGGTGACACGCACCTCAGGGCGAGTGCGGGGAGGAGGCACAGGATACACTGGACAGTGGAGACGCATTGGAGATCCAGAACATAGAGCTGGCTCAAAACATCCTGGCTGGATGCCCATTCTAGCCCAGCAAATGCGAAGAGCTGGAATAGAGCTCACCGGGCTAGCATAGCGCACTGGAGACACCTGCTAATCTCAGCATAACAAGGTGCCTGACCAGTTACACGTTCCCCATGGTAAGCACAAGGATTTGGCTCAGGTCTCCTACCTGACTCAGCCATCTCCTCGTGTGCTGCCTCTTGGGCTTCCGTACTAGCCATGGGCTTCCGTGCTAGCCGTGGGCTTCCGTGCTAGCCGTGGGCTTCCGTGCTAGCCGTGGGCTTCCGTGCTAGCCGTTGGCTTCCGTGCTAGCCGTGGGCTTCCGTGCTAGCCGTGGGCTTCCGTGCTAGTCGTGGGCTTCCGTGCTAGCCTTGGGCTTCCGTGCTAGCCGTGGGCTTCCGTGCTAGCCGTGGGCTTCCATGCTAGCTGTGGGCTTCCATTCTAGCCGTGGGCTCCGTGCTAGCTGTGGGCTTCCGTGCTAGCCGTGGGCTTCCATGCGAGCCGTGTACCATATCGTAGCCGTTCCTCTATTCTCCAGTATTTCTCCTCCTTAGAACAGCGATACTCCCCAGGCTGCGTCCAGGGTCCTGCTCCATCTAGTAATTCCTCCCATGTCCAGGATCCTTTTCCGTCCAAAATCTCTTCCCAAGTCCATAACGTCTGCTCCTCCTTTTCACGCTGCTTGGTCCTGTTATGGTGGGTTATTCTGTCACTTTCGTCATAACGAGGGGACCAAGGCACAGCGTGAGATGAATACATTCTTCTTTATTTAAACGAAGAACACTAAACGAACTAACAAAATAATAAAATGACCCTGAATCTATGAACACGAGCGCTGACATGCAACTACACATAGACAATAACCCACAAAACCAAAATGGAAAATGGCAACCTAAATAGGATCCCCAATCAGAGACAACGATAAACAGCTGTCTCTGATTGGGAACCAATGCAGGCCACCATAGACCTACATATACCTAGACATACCAAAACCGCACAGATATACAAAAACCCAAGACAGGACAAAAACACCTTGACAATACAAAAACTAAACCAACCACCCGTGTCACATCCTGTCGTAACCAAAATATTAAAGAAAACAAAGATAACTAAGGTCAGGGCGTGACATCTCTCTACTATTATTCTGACATTTCACATTCTTAAAATAAAGTGGTGATCCTAACTGACCTGAGACAGGGAATTTTTACTAGCATTAAATGTCAGGAATTGTGAAAAACTGAGTTTAAATGTATTTGGCTAAGGTGTATGTAAACTTCCGACTTCAACTGTAGCTGTCCTAACCGACTTGCCAAAACTATAGTTTGTTAATTAACAAGACATTTGTGGAGTGGTTGAAAAACACGTTTTAATGACTCCAAACTAAGTGTCTGTAAACTTCCGACTTCAACTGTATGCGGATGACTTAGCACTATACACATCAGCTACTAGAGCCAGTGAAATAACTGCAACACTATACACATCAGCTACTACAGCCAGTGAAATAACTGCAACACTATACACATCAGCTACTACAGCCAGTGAAATAACTGCAACACTATACACATCAGCTACTACAGCCAGTGAAATAACTGCAACACTATACACATCAGCTACTACAGCCAGTGAAATAACTGCAACACTATACACATCAGCTACTAGAGCCAGTGAAATAACTGCAACACTATACACATCAGCTACTACAGCCAGTGAAATAACTGCAACACTATACACATCAGCTACTACAGCCAGTGAAATAACTGCAACACTATACACATCAGCTACTAGAGCCAGTGAAATAACTGCAACACTATACACATCAGCTACTACAGCCAGTGAAATAACTGCAACACTATACACATCAGCTACTACAGCCAGTGAAATAACTGCAACACTTTACAAAGAGCTGCAGTTCGTTTCAGAATGGGTGGCAAGGAATAAGTTAGACCTAAGTATTTCGAAAATTAAATGCATTATATTTTGGACAAATCATTTACTAAATCCTAAACCTCAACTAAATCTTGTTAGAAATAATGTGTAAATTGAGCAAGTTGAGGTGACTAAACTGCTTGTAGTAACCCTGGATTGTACTGTCATGGTCAAAACATATTGATACAACAGTAGCTAAGATGGCAGAAGTATGTCCATGATAAAGCATTGCTCTACCTTCTTAACAGCACTGTCAACAAGGCAGGTCTTACAGGCCCTAGTTTCTACCTTCTTAACAGCACTATTAACAAGGCAGGTCCTACTGGCCCTAGTTTCTACCTTCTGAACAGCACTGTCAACAAGGCAGGTCCTACTGGCCCTAGTTTCTACCTTCTTAACAGCACTGTCAACAAGGCAGGTCCTACTGGCCCTAGTTTCTACCTTCTTAACAGCACTGTCAACAAGGCAGGTCCTACAGGCCCTAGTTTCTACCTTCTTAACAGCACTATTAACAAGGCAGGTCCTACTGGCCCTAGTTTCTACCTTCTTAACAGCACTGTCAACAAGGCAGGTCCTACAGGCCCTGTTTCTACCTTCTTAACAGCACTTTTAACAAGGCAGGTCCTACTGGCCCTAGTTTCTACCTTCTTAATAGCACTGTCAACAAGGCAGGTCCTACAGGCCATGTTTCTACCTTCTTAACAGCACTGTCAACAAGGCAGGTCCTACAGGCCCTAGTTTCTACCTTCTTAACAGCACTGTCAACAAGGCAGGTTCTACAGGCCCTAGTTTCTACCTTCTTAACAGCACTATCAACAAGGCAGGTCCTACAGGCCCTAGCTTCTACATTCTTAACAGCACTGTCAACAAGGCAGGTCTTACAGGCCCTAGTTTCTACCTTCTTAACAGCACTGTCAACAAGGCAGGTCTTACAGGCCCTAGTTTCTACCTTCTTAACAACACTATCAACAAGGCAGGTCCTACAGGCCCTAGTTTCTACCTTCTTAACAGCACTGTCAACAAGGCAGGTCTTACAGGCCCTAGTTTCTACCTTCTTAACAGCACTGTCAACAAGGCAGGTCTTACAGGCCCTAGTTTCTACCTTCTTAACAACACTATCAACAAGGCAGGTCCTACAGGCCCTAGTTTCTACCTTCTTAACAGCACTATCAACAAGGCAGGTCCTACTGGCCCTGTTTCTACCTTCTTAACAGCACTATCAACAAGGCAGGCCCTACAGGCCCTAGTTTTGTCGCAACAGGACTACTGTTCAACCTTGTGGTCAGGTGCCACAAAGAGGGACTTTGCAATTGGCTCAGAACAGGGCAGCACGGATGGCCCTTGGATGTACACAGAGAGCTAACAATAAAATGGATGTCAATCTCTTCTGGCTCAAAGTAGAGGAGAGATTGACTTCATCACTACTTGTATCTGTGAGAGATATTGACATGTTGAAAGCACCAAGGTGTCTGTTTAGCTCTGACACCCATGCATACCCCACAAGACATACCACCAGAGGTCTCTTCTCAATCCCCAAGTCCAGAACAGACTATGGGAGGCGCACAGTACTACATAGAGCCATGACTACATGGAACTCTACTCCACATTAGGTAACTGATGCAGCAGTAGAATCAGATTTCAAAAACAAGGTAAAAATACACCTTATAGAACAGCAGGGACTGTGAAGTAACACAAACACAGGCCCAGACACATGCATACACACACATGATAACATACACACTATACACACACGTACACATGGATTTTGTGTTGTAGATATGTGGTAGTGGAGTATGGGCCTGAGGGCACACACTTAGTGTGTTGTGAATTTGTTACGTTGTTACGCCTTGGCAGCAGCTAATGGGGATTCCTAATAAATACAAATACACATACTGACTGTCTGTACACACACAGGAGAAAAACATTTACATTTAGGCAAACGGCTTCTACGTGACAGAGATGTCCAGAGCCTCTGAACTGTCATGCCGTTGTGTTCTCTCCTCTGATAGGCTACAGTAAGTACCCAGTAGAAATACAGGCACCAAACATTACATCGAGTTATGATCTGTCTCTGAAGTTGTCAAAAGTGATGATGATTTGTGATTAGTGTAATTACTGCTAGTCTCCTGGAATAGATTTAATCACGCCTTTTAATTGTTTATGTACTGCTCTAATCTACTATACTGCTGTAGGAAATGAAAAAGACAAAAGTCTGTGAGGTCCAAATCATTATCTGGAGTCTCATCCTTTACAGTAGTTGTGGAAGGTTCCAGTTAAACCACAGCACACCATTCTTTGTATTGACAGTTGTCTCCACTAGAGGGAGATAGAGGTCCATGTCTGTATAGTTTATTTGGTTTCCCATTAGCTACTTCACATGCAGCAGCTACTCTTTCTGGGGTCCACATAAACGCACAAATACATGACAAAGTACAGAACAGTTATAGGCAAGGACATTCAATTAAATACAAAAATATTTATATATTATACTGAACAAAATGTAAACGCAACATGCAACAATTTCTAAGATTTTTCCTGAGTTACAGTTCATAGAAGGAAATCAGTCAATTTAAATAAATTCATGAGGCCCTAATCTATGGATTTCACATGACTGAACAGGGGCGCACCGCCATTAGACTGGAACAGTGGAAACGTGTTCTCTGGAGTAATGAATCACGTTTCACCATCTGGCAGTTCAACAGAAGAATCTGGGTTTGGTGGATGCCGGGCTACCTGCCCGAATGTGTGAACTGCATATGTGTGAACTGTAATGTTTGGTGGAGGAGGAATAATGGTCTGGGACTGTTTTTCATGGTTCGGGCTAGGCCCCTTAGATCCAGTGAAGGGAAATCTTAATGCTACAGCAAATAATGACATTCTAGACAATTCTGTGCTTCCAACTTTGTGGCAGCAGTTTGGAGGAGGCTCTTTCCTGCTTCCCCCTGTGCAGGAAGTGAGGTCCATACAGAAATGGTTTGTCTAGATCGGTGTGAAAGAACTTGACTGGCTTGCACAGAGCCCTGACCTCAAACCCATCGAACACATCTGGGGTGAATTGGAATGGCGACGGTGAGCCAGGCCTAATCGCCCAACATCAGTGCCCAACCTCACTACTGCTCTCGTGGCTGAATGGAAGCAATATTCCAACATCTAGTGGAAGGCCTTCCCAGAAGACTGGAGGCTGTTATAGCAGCAAAGGGGGGACCATCTCCATATTAATGCCATGATTTTGGAATGAGATGTTCGTCGACCAGGATTCCACATACTTTTGGTCATGTAGTGTATATACAGATATACAGTATATAGAGGCGCCGAAGAACATGGCTGACATTTTACATTCTTCTAACCAATTGTGCTTCTCTTCTTGAACTGCACTGTTGGTTAAAGGTTTGTAAGTAAGCATGTCACGGTAAAGTCTACACTGTTTGTATTCAGTGCATGTGACAAATAAAGTTTGATTTCATACAGTGCATTTTTAAAGTATTCAGACCCCTTGACTTTTCTACATTTTGTTACTTTTACAGCCTTGTTTTAAATTTGATTTTTTTTTAAATCTCATCAATCTACACCTCAATCTAATGATGAAGCAAAAACTGTTTTTTAGAAATTTTTGCACATTTAAAAAAATTCTAAACTGAAATATCACTTTTACATAAGTATTCAGACCCTTTACTCAGTACTTCGTTGAAGAACCTTTGGCAGTGATTACAGCCTCGAGTCTTCTTGGGTATGACGCTACAAGTTTTTCCCATCATTTTCTGTCAAGTTCTGTCAACTCTCCTTTTTTCAGGTCTCTCCAGAGATGTTCGATCGGGTTCACGTCCGGCCTCTGGCTGGGCTACACAAGGACTATCAGAGACTTGTCCCGAAGCCACTCCTGCATTGTCTTGGCTGTGTGCTTGGAAGGTGAACCTTCACCCCAGTCTGAGGTCCACTACACTGGAGCAGGTTTTAATCAAGAATTTCTCTGTACTTTGCTTTGTTAATCTTTCCCTCCTTCCTGACTCGTCTCCCAGTCTCTGCCACTGAAAAACAAGCCTCACTGTTGGGACGGTGCCAGGTTTTCTCCTGTCGTGAAGCTTGGCATTTAGGCCAAAGAGTTCAATCTTGGTTTCATCAGACCAGAGATTCTTGTTTCTCATGGTCTGAGAGTCCTTTAGGTGTCTTTTGGCAAACTCCAAGTGGGTGGTCAGGTGCCTTACACTGAGGAGTGTCTTCCGTCTGGCCACTCTACCATAAAAGCCTGATTGCTGGAGTGCTGTAGAGATGGTTGTCCTTCTGGAAGGTTCTCTAATCTCCACAGAGAAACTCTGGAGCTCTGTCAGAGTGACCATCGGGTTCTTGGTCACCTCCCTGACCAAGGCACTTCTCCGCCGATTGCAAAATTTGGCTAGGCAGCCAGCTCTAGTGTGAGTCTTGGTGGTTCCAAACTTCTTCCATTTAAGAATGATGGAGGCCACTGTGTTCTTGGGTACCTTCAATGCTGCAGAAATGTTTTGGTACCCTTCCCCAGATCTGTGCCTCAACACAATCCTGACTCCGAGCTCTACGGACAATTCCTTCCACCTCATGGATTGATTTTTGCTCTGACATGCACTGTCAACTGTGGGATGTTATATAGACAGGTGTGTGCTCTTCCAAATCAAGTCCAATCAAATTAATATACCAGAAGTGGACTCCATTCAAGTTGTAGAAACATCTCAAGTATGATCAATGGAAAGAGGATGCACCTGAGCTCAATTTCGAGTCTCATAGCAAAGGGTCTGAAAACTTATGTAAATAGGCTATGCTGTTTTTATTTCTAATACATTTGAAAACGTTTTTAAATACCTTTTTTTTCGCATTGTCATTATTGGGTGTAGATTGATGAGGGGAAAAAAATATTTAATCAACTTTAGAATAAGGCTGTAACTTAATGTTACGGCTAGCGGTTCCGCTAGCGGAACGTTTCGACAACATCCGGAGAAATTGCAGAGCGCGAAATTGAAATTAAATTATTATAAATATTTAACTTTCATAAAACGACAAGTGCAATACACCAAAATAAAGCTTCACTTCTTGTTAATGCAGCCACTGTGTCAGATTTTAATAAGGCTTTACGGCGAAAGAAAACCACGCGATTATCTGAGGACAGCACCCCACCATACAAACACATGAAAATCATATTTCAAACAAGCAGGTGCGACACGAAACTCAGAAATAATGATATAATTCATGTCTTACCTTTGAAGATCTTCTGTTGGCACTCCAATATGTCCCAGAAACATCACAAATGGTCCTTTTATTCGATAAACTCCTTTTTTATATCCTCAAAGTGTCCATTTATTTGGCGCGTTTGATTCAGAAAAACACCGGTTCCAACTCGCCCAACATGACTACAAAGTATCTAATTAGTTACCTGTAAACTTGGTCCAAATATTTCAAACAACTTTCCTAATCCAACTTTAGATATCCTAAAACGTAAATAATCAATAAAATTTAAGAAGGAATATACTGTCTTCAATAGCGGATAAAATCAACGTGGAGCGCGTGACCTGGAGTGTGCACCAAACAAAAGAGTACACACTCATTCTGAACAGTTCTGAACAGTACTTCTTCATTTCTCAAAGGAAAAACATCAACCAATTTCTAAAGACTGTTGACATCTAGTGGAAGCCATAGGAACGGCAACCAGGTGCCTCATAAATCTAGATTCCCATGGAAACCAATAGAAAACACAGTCACCTCAAAAAATAATTTCCTGGATGGTTTGCCCTCGTGGTTTCGCCTGCCAAATACATAATGTTATACTCACAAAAATAATTGTAACAGTTTTAGAAACCTTAGAGTATTTTCTATCAATATCTACTATCTAATTAAATGCATATCCTAGCTTCTGGGCCTGAGTAGCAGGCAGTTTACTTTGGACATGCTTTTCATCCGGACGTGAAAATACTGCCCCCTATCCCAAAGAGGTTTTAAGAAACTGTGGAACAATTTAAGGTGTCTGAATACTTTCCGAAGGCACAGTGTGTGTGTGTGTGTGTGTGTGTGTGTGTGTGTGTGTGTGTGTGTGTGTGTGTGTGTGTGTGTGTGTGTGTGTGTGTGTGTGTGTGTGTGGGTGGGTGGGTGGGTGGGTGGGTGTGTGTGTGGGTGGGTGTGTGTGTGTGTGGTTGAAGTCGGAAGTTTACAAACTCTTAGGTCGGAGTCATTAAAACTTGTTTTCAACCACTCCACACATTTTTGTTAACAAACTATAGTTTTTAGAGGCTTCTGACATCATTTGAGTCAAATGGAGGTGTACCTGTGGATGTATTTCAAGGCCTACCTTCAAACTCAGTGCCTATTGCCTTGACATCAGGTGAAAATCTAAAGAAATCATCCAAGACCCTCAGAAAAAGAATTGTAGACCTCCATAAGTCTGGTTGATCCTTGGGAGCAATTTCCAAATGCCTGAAAGTACCACGTTCATCTGTACAAACAATAGTACGCAAGTATAAACACCATGGGACCAAGAACCCGTCATACCGCTCAGGAAGGAGATGTGTTTTGTCTGCTAGAGATGAACGTACTTTGGTGCGAAAAGTGCAAATCAATCCCAGGACAGCAGCAAAGGACCTTGTGAAGATGCTGACGGAAACAGGTACAAAAGTATCTGTATTAACAGTAAAACGAGTCCTATACTGCTCAGCAAGGAAGAAACCACTGCTCCAAAACCACCATAAAAAAGCCAGACTACAGTTTGCAACTGCACAGGACAACAAAGTCAAGGTACTGGAGTAGCAATCACAAAGCCCTGACACCAATCCTAGAGACAATTTGTCGGCAGAACTAAAAAAGCATGTGCAATCAAGGAGGCCTACAAACCTGACTCAGTTACACATGCTCTGTCAGGATGAATGGGCCAAATTCACCCAACTTATTGTGTGAAGCTTGTGTAAGGCTACCCGAAACATTTGACCCAAGTTAAACAATTTAAAGGCAATGCTACCAAATACTAATTGAGTGTATGTAAACTACTGACCCACTGGGATATGTGATGAAAGAAACAAAAGCTGAAATAAATCATTCTCTATACTATTATTCTAACATTTCACATTCTTAAAATAACGTGGTGATCCTACCTGACCTAAAACAGGGAATTTTTACTAGGATTAGACGTTAGGAATTGTGAAAAACTGAGTTTAAGTGTATTTGGCTAAGGTGTCTGTAAACTTCCGACTTCAACTGTAATATTATATTTGTATAATATTTTTTGAATGTTTTATTTTGTAACAAAAGGGCTCAATGTGGCAGGCAGCAGCAGAGTGGTCAGCCAGACTGCATCACACAGATTCTTTCTATTATATTTCACCTTTATTTAACAGGTTCTCATTTACAACTGTGACCTGGCCAAGGTAAAGCAAAGCAGTGCGACAAAAACAACAACACCGAGTTACACATAAACAAACGTGTCAAAGTCAATAACTGAAAATAACAAAATAAAAAAAAATAGAAGAATATATGATAAAATCCATGTACAGTGTGCGTAAATGTAGAAGAGTAGGGAGGTAGGCAATAAATAGGCCATAGAGGCAAACTAATTACAATTTAGTATTAATACTGGAGTGATAGATGTGCAGATGACGATGTGCAAGTAGAGATACTGGGGTGAAAAAGAGTAAGAGGGTAAGTAATAATATGGGGATGAGGTAGTCGAGTGTGCTATTTACAGTTTGGCTGTGTACAGGTACAGTGATCAGAAGGTTGCTTTGACAGCTGATGCTTTAAGTTAGAGAGGGAGATATAAGACTCCAGCTTCAGAGATTTTTGCAGTTCGTTCCAGTCATTGGCAGTAGAGAACTGGAAGGAAAGGCGGCCAAAGGAAGTGTTGGCTTTGGAGATGACCAGTGCAAAATACCTGCTGGAGCGCGTGCTACGGGTGGGTGTTGCTATGGTGACCAGTGAGCTGAGATAAGGCGGGGCTTTACCTAGCAAAGACTTATAGATGACCTGGAGCCAGTGGGTTTGGTGACGCATATGTAGTGAGGGCCAGCCAACGAGAGCATACAGGTCGCAGTGGTGGTTGGTATAGGTAGCTTTGGTGATAAAAACGGATGGCACTGTGATAGACTACATCCAGTTTGCTGAGTAGAGTGTTGGGGGCTATTTTGTAAATTACATCGCCAAAGTCAAGGATCAGTAGGACAGTCAGTTTTACGAGGGTATGTTTGGCAGCATGAGTGAAGGATGCTTTGTTGCGAAATAGGAAGCCTATTCTAGGTTTAATTTAGGATTGGAGATACTTAATGTGGGTCTGGAAGGAGAGTTTACAGTCTAACCAGACACCTAGGTATTTGTAGCTGTCCACATATTCTAGGTCAGAACCGTCCAGAGTAGTGATGCTAGTCGGGCAGGAGGGTGCAGGCAGCAATCGGTTGAAGAGCATGCACTTAGTTTTACTAGCATTTAAATGCAGTTGGAGGCCACGGAAGGAGTGTTGTATGGCGATGAAGCTTGTTTGGAGGTTTGTTAGCACAGTGGCCAAAGAAGGGCCAGATGTATACAGAATGGTGTCGTCTGCGTAGAGGTGGATCAGAGAATCCCCAGCGGCAAGAGTGACATCATAGATATATACAGAGAAAAGAATCGGCCTGAGAATTGAACCCTGTGGCCCCATAGACACTGCCAGAGGACCGGACAACAGGCCCTCCGATATGACACACTGAACTCTATCTGAGAAGTAGTTGGTGAACCAGGCGAGGCAGTCATTTGAACCAGGCGAGGCAGTCAATAGCCAAGGCTATTGAGTATGTCGATAAGAATGCGGTGATTGACAGAGTCGAAAGCCTTGGCCAGGTCGATGAAGACGCCTCCACAGTATTGTCTTTTATCGATGGCGGTTATGATATCATTTAGGACCTTGAGCGTGGCTGAGCTGCACCCATGACCAGCTCAGAAACCAGATTGCATAGTGGAGAAGGTACAGTGGGATTCTAAATGGTCGGTGATCTGTTTGTTGACTTGGCTTTTGAAGATTTTAGAAAGGCTGGGCAGATGGATATAGATCTATAACAGTTTAGGTCTAGAGTGTCTCCCCCTTTGAAGAGGGGGATGACCGCGGCCGCTTTCCAATCTTTGGGGATCTCAGACGATACAAAAAAGAGGTTGAATAGGCTAGTAATAGGGGTTGCAAAAATTTAGGCAGATAATTTTTAGAAAGAAAGGGTCTAGATTGCGCGGCCTCCCGGGTGGCGCAGTGGTTAAGGGCGCTGTACTGCAGCCCCAGCTGTGCCACCAGAGACCCTTAGTTCGTGCCCAGGCTCTGTCGTAACCGGCCGCAACCGGGAGGTTCGTTGGACGACGCACAATTGGCCTAGCGTCGTCCTGGTTAGGGAGGGTTTGGCCGGTAGCGATATCCTTGTCTCATCGCGCACCAGCGATCTTGTGGCGGGTGGGCGCAGTGCGCGCTAACCAAGGTTGCCAGGTGCACAGTGTTTCCTCCGACACATTGGTGCGGCTGGCTTCCGGGTTGGATGCACGCTGTGTTAAGCGGCTTGGTTGGGTTGTGTATCGGAGGACGCATGACTTTCAACCTTCGTCTCTCCCGAGCCCGTACGGGAGTTGTAGCGATGAGACAAGATAGTAGCTCCTAACAATTGGACACCACGAAATTGGGGAGACAAAGGGGTAAAATAAAAAAGTTTTAAAAAGGGTCCAGATTGTCTAGGGTCCAGATTCTACACCTGCATTGCTTGCTGTTTGGGGTTTTAGGCTGGGTTTCTGTACAGCACTTTGAGATATCAGCTGATGTACGAAGGGCTATATAAATACATTTGATTTGATTTAATTTGATATAGCCCGGCTGATTTTTAGGGATCCAGATTTTGCAGTTCTTTCAGAACATCAGCTGTCTGGGTTTGGGTAATGGAGAAGCGGGGGAGGGTTTGGGCAAGTTGCTGCAGGGGGTGCTGAGACAGGTGGAAAGCATGGCCAGCCGTGGAAAAATGCTTCTTGAAATTGTTGATTATTGTAGATGTATCGGTGGTGACAGTGTTTCCTATCCTCGGTGCAGTGAGCAGCTGGGAGGGGGTGCTCTTATTCTCCATGGACTTTACAGTGTCCCAAAACTTTTTGGAATTAGTGCTACAGGAAGCAAATAGATATAGGCCTACTCACAAGCATAACCCTCTTTCGTGCACACGCCCTTTCAATCTTTCTCTGTCCATTTCATTCCTTCTATCTCTTTTTCTCTCTCTCTCTCTCTTTCTGTCTCTGTCTGTCTGTCTCTTTCTCGCTCTCTACAATTTATGTGTCATCTACACTGGCTCAGGATAAGCAGAAACAAAACCCCCCACCCACCTCTGGTTTCCCAGCGCCCCCAAACCCAGTCACCCAGAACCATGCGCAGGAGGGCCACGGGGTGCAGAGGGGGGCGGCACAGGACACAGGAGGAGGGCATCTCCATCTGTCCTAGAAATAAAGTATGTGAAAGTCCATGAAATGATGGTGTAAATATCATTTTTGGTTAGAAATTTGGAAAGGGCACCAGCCATGTTATTGTAGCAGTAGTATGTCGTCTGTTCTCTTATCTCACATTACACACGTAAGTGTGTGTAGGTTTAATCGTGTGTGTGTGTGTGTGTGTGTGTGTGTGTGTGTGTGTGTGTGTGTGTGTGTGTGTGTGTGTGTGTGTGTGTGTGTGTGTGTGTGTGTGTGAGTGAGTGAGTGAGTGTGCGTGCATGCGTGCGTGTGTGTGTGTGTGTGTGTGTGTGTGTGTGTGTGTGTGTGTGTGTGTGTGTGTGTGTGTGTGTGTGTGTGTGTGTGTGTGTGTGTGTGTGAGAGTGTGCGTGCGTGCGTGCGTGAGTGCGTGAGTGAGTGCGTGAGTGTGTGTGTGTGTGTGTGTGTGTGTGTGTGTGTGTGTGTGCGTGGATACCTGTGTCTATATGTGCATGAGTTTTGATTACCTGACACTCTGTTCTGCAGGGGTGCAGCAGATGGTGTAGGCTAGATGAGACTGCACAGATGTGTTAAGTGTTTTAGTTAGAGATCAGGGGTATAGGGGGAAGTGTGTGTGTGTGGGGGGCAGGTTAGAGTGAGGCACAGTGTGTTTACAGTCAACACAGACACCGTCCCCCAGCGGAACACAGACGGGTTATCCCGACACACACAGTAACACACCGCTCCCTCTCTGATAACACAGCCCGATGTCGTCCCCCCAGGCACAGAACTCAACCTACACACGCACACACACACGCACGCACACTCTCACACACACACACACACACGCACGCACGCACGCACGCACGCACACACACACACACACACACACACACACACACACACACACATCTTACGTTGGTCCTGTCGGGGTGTGTTGGTAGCACCTATGAGGGCTGTAGTTAAACCCATAGTAACCCTAGCAACAGAACAGCTGTCTTAAAACCTCTTCTTGTTCCTATTTCCTGTCAGGTTGCTGGGCGAGGGGGTGGAGCCTAACCAACTGCATGGTCTGGGCTAGACCTCTCTCATGGTGGCAGCTGTGAACTGCCAGCACAGGTCAGAGAGACAGCAGTGTGTGTGTCCCTGTCCGTGTCATGCTCTTCCTGTGTTAACCCTGTCCCATACAGACATATTGCCACAGTAGAAGTGAAGAATGCTCCTGTCACACCAGACGGCCACTAATGCCCCCTCAACCCTTCTTCCCCCTGGCCTGCACCCCTGGCCTGCACCCCGTAAATTCAATTAGCCCCTCTGTATCCCTGTATACACAGAGAGGGGTAGAAGCTCAGGGGGTGGAGGGTTAAGGCGGGGTGAATCTAATTTGGGCATGGTTGGCCAATGGGCCATGTCCCTGTGAGACGAAGGGTCCTCCTCAGCAGTTACAGACACCAGTTCACTGAACCCCCCCCCCCCCCCCCACCCCTCAGTCTCTGAATACACACACACACACACACACACACACACACACACACACACACACACACACACACACACACACACACACACACACACACACACACACACACACACAGAGACACATACACATACACACACACACACACACACAGTATTACAGCTGCAATAAGTAACTCTTTGGGCGACTTGACAAAAAGTAAGAGACCTATACGCAATCAGCTAACACATGGGTAACACACTCTGCATGAAAGGAAGTACCCCTTCGCCCCTACATCCTGTTCTCCATGCCATTTATATCACACTTTAACCCTCCCTTCCCCTCCATGCTTTCTGTCCGTTTAATGCCAGAGTTCTGTAGCCTGCTGTGTTGACTTATGAAGTGTGGATGTTTGTGTTGATGAACACATTGTGTTCCATGTTGATGTATGTGTTCTTGTCTTGTGCACACTAGCACTGTGACACACTGTACTCTTTGTTGTGTGTGTGTGTGTGTGTGGTACACTGTATGAGTGTGTGTTATGAGTGCTATATTTCAGTGTGTTGGTGACACTCGTCTGTTTATTTCTGTCCTCTAAACCCCCAGTGAGCTCTCACTGCTGCAGTGAAGACAGAGAAAACACACACTACAGAACTTTTGAAAATGTTTCAGACTTTAGCACGGAGACCACTGTCTTTATACACAGAACTATAGATGTAGAATTCTCACTCACAGCCACTAGATAGTGACTGACCACTGTGGGTCTGCATATTACCCACATACTATGCAGTGGTTTGTGCACATAACACATAACTCTGCAATGTTGGGTTGTATTGGAGAGAGTCCCAGTCTTAAATCATTTTCCACACACAGTCTGTGCCTGTATTTAGTTTTCATGCTAGTGAGAGCCGAGAATCCACTCTCACATAGGCATGTGGTTGCAAAGGGCATTAGTGTCTTAACAGCAGAGATTTGCCAAGGCAGGATACTCTAAGCGCAGCCCAATCCAGAAATCTGTCAGTGGCTTCTGATGAAATTAAATTTTCACGAAACCGCTTGTTGCAATTTCAATGGGGCTCTCTTGTTCAGATATGGGTAAGTGGACTGGAGGCAGGGCATGAAAGGGATAACAAATCCAGTTGTTTTTGTCATCCGTTTCGGTAAAGTACCTGCGTAATTGCGCACCAAAGTCACTCCGGTGCTTCGCTCAATCACATTTGACATTGTCCTTAAGCTTGAGTTCATTTGCACACAAACAATCATACAATGATGGAAAGACCTGTGTGTTGTCCTTGTTAATGCAGACAGAGAAGAGCTCCAACTTCTTAATCAGAGCCTCAGTTTTGTCCCACACATTGAATATAGTTGCGGAGAGTCCCTGTAATTCTCGATTCAAATCATTCAGGGGAGAAAAAACCTCACCCTGATAGACCAGTCGTGTGAGAAACTCGTCATCATGCAAGAGGTCAGACAAGTGAAAATGATGGTCAGTAAAGAAAACTTTAAGCTCGTCTCTCAATTTTAAAAAAACGTGTCAATACTTTGCCCCTTGATAACCAGCGCACATCTGTATGTTGTAAAAGCGTTACATGGTCGCTGCCCATATCATTGCATAGTGCAGAAAATACACGAGAGTTCAGGGGCCTTGCTTTAGCAAAGTTAACCATTTTCCCTGTAGTGTCCAAATGTCTTTCATGCTGTCAGGCATTCTCTTGGCAGCAGGAGCCTCTAGGTGGATGCTGCAGTGTTACCCAAGTAGTGTCTGGAGCAACTGCTTGCACACACGTTACCACTCCACCATGTCTCCCTGTCATGGCTTTTGCACCATCAGTACAGACACCAACACGAGCAGCAGCTACGTTTGGCTACATACGAACGTTAGTGGAATTCCTGCGAGAGAGTAACGGTTACTGTGATTGGCTGTTAATTATTTGACTAGGTTACCTGTATTTGACATTGTGTTCTTATTACGCTGAACACTAGATGGTTTAATGTCATTTTTCTTTGCAGTGAAACGAGGCTACTCAGCCGAGAAAAAACCCTCACTGTAATGTATAGCCCTGTTGGAAAATATAAATGTACTGTTTGAAAAGGTGAAGAACTATTATTATAATTATGATTTAAAAAAAATGTGAATCACATTTTTATTTGGTGTACCCCCGGTGGCATTGCGCGCAGAGTTGAGCTGAACGGAGTGAGCTCTACTGTGAATGGCCCTTGGGCATCAAGGATTCGCTCCCATCGCTCCCATCGCTCCCATCGCTCCCATCGCTCCTATCGCTCCCATCGCTCCCATCGCTCCTATCAAATCCCATCGCTCCCATCGCTCCCATCGCTCCCATCGCTCCTATCGCTCCTATCAAATCCCATCGCTCCCATCGCTCCCATAGCTCCCATCGCTCCCATCGCTCCTATCAAAACCCATCGCTCCCATCGCTCCCATCGCTCCTATCAAATCCCATCGCTCCCATCGCTCCCATCACTCCCATCGCTCCCATCACTCCTATCGCTCCTATCAAATCCCATCGCTCCCATCGCTCCCATAGCTCCCATCGCTCCCATCGCTCCTATCAAATCCCATCGCTCCCATCGCTCCCATCGCTCCTATCAAATCCCATCGCTCCCATCGCTCCCATCGCTCCCATCGCTCCCATCGCTCCTATCAAATCCCATCGCTCCCATCGCTCCCATCGCTCCCATCGCTCCTATCAAATCCCATTGCTCCCATCGCTCCCATCGCTCCCATCGCTCCTATCAAATCCCATCGCTCCCATCGCTCCCATCGCTCCCATTGCTCCCATCGCTCCCATCGCTCCTATCAAATCCCATCGCTCCCATCGCTCCCATCGCTCCTATCAAATCCCATCGCTCCCATCGCTCCCATCGCTCCCATCGCTCCTATCAAATCCCATCGCTCCCATCGCTCCCATCGCTCCCATCGATCCCATCGCTCCTATCAAATCCCATCGCTCCCATCGCTCCCATCGCTCCCATCGCTCCTATCAAATCCCATCGCTCCCATCGCTCCCATCGCTCCCATCGCTCCTATCAAATCCCATCGCTCCCATCGCTCCCATCGCTCCCATCGCTCCCATCGCTCCTATCAAATCCCATTGAGAGCCTACGTCATTGACAGAAAAACTTGAATTGTTACAACTTGTTGTGTTGTTGTCCTCTGCTGGCTAGCTAGCCAGCTAGCTAATATTGTCCCTTTCCTAAATTAGCTATGGATGTAGGTAGGGATTTGGACTTGTGGTTTTACTTAATTCTCCGTACTGGCCAATGATTACAACGCTGATTCTGATCCAACCATTAATTCATACATTGTTGTGCCCCTGGCCTGAGGTTTTAGCCAGGTAGCCTAGGACAACAGAAAGTGTGTGTGTGTGTGTGTGTGTGTGTGTGTGTGTGTGTGTGTGTGTGTGTGTGTGTGTGTGTGTGTGTGTGTGTGTGTGTGTGTGTGTGTGTGAGGGGTTGAGGGTGTGTGTGAGGGGCTGGGGTTGAGGGTGTGTGTGTTGGTGAGGATGTGTGTTTTGTGTGTGAAGGGTTGGGGTTGAGGGTGTGTGTGTGAGGGGTTGAGAGTGTGTGTGTTGGTGAGGGTGTGTGTGTGTGTGTGTGAGGGGTTGAGGGTGTGTGTGTGTGAGTAGCTTTGATCTGGCTGAAAGCAGGGATGGGCTGGGTACCCCCTGTTTGCACTCTTAACACACAATCCCCCTCTTCATCTCTCTTTCTCTCCAACCCCCTATCCCTCCCTCCCCTCCCTTTATTCACGTGCACAATGAGGGCTCGCCCGAGTGGAACGCCTGTTGACCGTTCCAACCGAGCGACTCGTTGGGAAAAATGTGAATACAAGTTTTCCTCTCCTCCTCAAGAGGATGTAGGATGGAGAGAGGGAGGGAGCGAGAGGCCTGGAGTGGGATGATCGGTTTTAGGGGGAGTGTGGGGTGGGAATGGGACAGGATTATGGGGCAGTGACACTTAAATCACACTGTCGGACAGACAGACAGACAGACAGACAGACAGACAGACCTGGGAATATAGCGGCTCATTCATAGGAGAAGCACAGTGTGATGGATCTGAACACTAATTCTGACCCAAGATTTTGCCCACACCTGGATCTAGGCTAAAACCCACTGACAAAACGGGGTATGAAACAGAGACCCGGCTGTTAGGACCCTGACACCCACCCCTCCACACCACAGCCCTGAGGCCTTTAGAGGGAGATCGTGTGAGACAAGTGGACAGCTGGGCAGGGGGGTCAAGGTAGGTGTGTGTCTGGCCAGGTGAGACGGAAGTCTCCTTCCTCCCCAAGGCTGTTTGGTAAAGCCACAACAGGTGGGAGAGAGAGGAAATCAAAGAGGTAAACAGAAAGAGAGAGAGTGAGCGACACAGACTGAGGTAGGAAACATCACATCGTGTATAAACTAGGCAAGATACATATAGCCCATAACATAGTACTGTGGAAACATCACATGTATGATATGATGGTGGCTGTGTCTAGACCAATCTGATTGTGAGATGAGTTAGCAAACTGAGGCACTTAGTCCTTCTCCTCTCACTAGGCTTAACACACTCTCACACACTCTCACTAGGGCTAACACATTCACACTGGAGCTAACACACTCTCACTAGGGCTAACACGCTCTCACTAGGGCTAACACACTCTCACTAGGGCTAACACATTTTCACTAGGGCTAACACACTCTCACTAGGGCTAACACACTTTCACTTGGGCTAACACACTTTCACTGGAGCTAACACACTCTCACTAGCTCTCACTAGGGCTAACACACTTTCACTGGGGCTAACACACTCTCACTAGGGCTAACACACTCTCACTGGGGCTAACACACTCTCACTGGGGCTAACACACTCTCATTGGGGCTAACACACTCTCACTGGGGCTAACACACTCACTGGGGCTAACACTCTCACTGGGGCTAACACACTCTCACTGGGGCTAACACCACTTTCACTGGGGCTAACACACTCTCACTGGAGCTAACAGACTTTCACTGGGGCTAACACACTTTCACTGGAGCTAACACTCTCACACACTCTTACTGGGGCTAACACTCTCACTGGGGCTAACACACTCTCACTCGGGCTAACACACTCTCACTAGGGCTAACACACTCTCACTGGGGCTAACACACTCTCACTGGGGCTAACACACTCTCACTGGAGCTAACAGACTTTCACTGGGGCTAACACACTTTCACTGGAGCTAACACTCTCACACACTCTTACTGGGGCTAACACTCTCACTGGGGCTAACACACTCTCACTCGGGCTAACACACTCTCACTAGGGCTAACACACTCTCACTGGGGCTAACACACTCTCACTAAGGCTAACACCCTCTCACTAAGGCTAACACACTCTCACTAAGGCTAACACACTCTCACTGGGGCTAACACACTCTCACTGGGGCTAACACATTCTCACTAGGGCTAACACACTCTCACTAGGGCTAACACACTCTCACTAGGGCTAACACACTTTCACTGGGGCTAACACACTCTCACTAGGGCTAACACACTCTCACTGGGGCTAACACACTCTCACTGGGGCTAACACACTCTCATTGGGGCTAACACACTCTCACTGGGGCTAACACACTCACTGGGGCTAACACTCTCACTGGGGCTAACACACTCTCACTGGGGCTAACACCACTTTCACTGGGGCTAACACACTCTCACTGGAGCTAACAGACTTTCACTGGGGCTAACACACTTTCACTGGAGCTAACACTCTCACACACTCTTACTGGGGCTAACACTCTCACTGGGGCTAACACACTCTCACTCGGGCTAACACACTCTCACTAGGGCTAACACACTCTCACTGGGGCTAACACACTCTCACTGGGGCTAACACACTCTCACTGGAGCTAACAGACTTTCACTGGGGCTAACACACTTTCACTGGAGCTAACACTCTCACACACTCTTACTGGGGCTAACACTCTCACTGGGGCTAACACACTCTCACTCGGGCTAACACACTCTCACTAGGGCTAACACACTCTCACTGGGGCTAACACACTCTCAATAAGGCTAACACCCTCTCACTAAGGCTAACACCCTCTCACTAAGGCTAACACACTCTCACTAAGGCTAACACACTCTCACTGGGGCTAACACACTCTCACTGGGGCTAACACGCTCTCACTTGGCTAAAACACTCTCACAAGGGCTAACACACTCGCACAAGGGCTAACACACTCTCACTAGGGCTAACACACTCTCACTAGGGCTAACACGGGTAGCAGGGCGGCAGGGTAGCCTAGTGGTTAGAGCGTTGGACTAGTAACCGAAAGGTTGGACTAGTAACCGAAAGGTTGCAAGTTTGAATCCCCGAGCTGACAAGGTACAAATCTGTCGTTCTGCCCCTGAACAGGGAGTTAACCCATTGTTCCTAGACCGTCATTGAAAATAAGAATTTGTTCTTAACTGACTTGCCTAGTTAAATAAAGGTAAAAAATAAATACATTTTAAAAATTAAAAACACACTTTCACACACTCCCTTTAACCCTTACACATTCACACACACTCTGTGCAGTCATAGGTTGGTCATGATTTTGTGTTGTTTTTCTGTCACATACAGCCCACAATGTTAGTCAGTTTACCAGCACTTTATTACTCAAAACCATATATTGATGAGTGCTGACAGACAAAACAAACACAACCAGATCATCATCCTCTGAAAAAAGCTACCAGGTTAGCTTGGTCCCAGATATCTATGTGAAGATGTTATCGGGTTGTTATCGGGTTCATGGTGATGGTGATGTTATCGGGTTCATGGTGGGGTGTGTGGTGGAGGCAGGATGAGGGGTCTGGTGCGCCAGTGGGGAGTGCCAGTGGGGAGATCTGTGTCCGGGCCTCCGGGGTGGAGGAGGGTGTAGACGGAAGGTGTAGACTGAGAGACGGTACCTGGAATGTTGCTGGGGTCAAGGTGAACTCCGTTGCCATGGGAAAAGTGTGTCGTTTGACGCGTTGGTGACTCCACCGGGTCGGTCCGCTCTGCTGAAGGAGTTCACACACACACACAGAGGCGAGAAATGTCCCCTAGCACCCTCAACACTGGAGGGTTAGGGGGTTGGAGTCTACGCTACCCATTTTCTACCCATTGGAGCTACCCCCCAACCCCCCCCCCCCCCCCCCCCCCCCCAAGACAAGCTGGAGCATCCTCCTAACCCCCCAACTCAGAGACAAGCTGGAGCATCCTCCTAACCCCCCAACTCAGAGACAAGCTAGAGCATCCTCCTAACCCCCCAACTCAGAGACAGGCTGGAGCATCCTCCTAACCCCCCAACTCAGAGACAAGCTGAAGCCTCCTCCTAAACTCCCAACTCAGAGACAAGCTGGGGTGTATCTTACACACTTGATGATGATGCAGAGAGATAGATAGACAGACAGACAGACAGACAGACAGACAGACAGACAGACAGACAGACAGACAGATAGATAGATAGATAGATAGATAGATAGATAGATAGATAGATAGATAGATAGATAGATAGATAGATAGATAGATAGATAGATAGATAGATAGATAGATAGATAGATAGATAGATATCACACACCCACACTGGGCCCTGGTCGTTAGTATGTTATTACATAGATGAATTCTAACTGTAGACACAGACATTATGAGCCCCTCCCATATTTGCATATATGTAAGCGTTTCATTCGTTCCATAATTGTATTTATTTATTTATTATTTTATTTATTTATTTATTATTTTATTCATTTATATACTTTCTGGTGGTGGCGTTGTGTTTTATTTGTTTCCTGTGGAAGCACACACACACACACACACACACACACACACACACACACACACACACACACACACACACACACACACACACACACACACACACACACACACACACACACACCCAGACCCTCAGCCTCTGCTGGCTCTGCAGACATATTTATATGTGATATGTATATTGCACACATTTATATAGCTGTCAGGTTTGGGTCCACGAGGGGTGGCGTTGCGCGGGGAAGCATTTCCCTGACGCGCGCTGATAGATGGGCTAGCCGGGCCTGCGCAACGCTTTATTGAGTTTGCTGTGATTATCCCTCTCAGACATCCATATACACACCAGCCAGCCTGTCAGAGAGAGAGAGGGAGAGAGGGATAGGGAGGGGGGTTAGGTGATGGAGGGAGGGAGGGAGGGAGGGAGGGAGGGAGGGAGGGAGGGAGGGAGGGAGGGAGGGAGGGAGGGAGAGGAAGAAAGTGAGGGGGATTAGGTGATGGAGAGAGGGAGGGAGGGAGGGAGGGAGGTTATGGAGGGAGGGAGGTTAGAAGATGGTAGTGAAGGGACAAAGTTCCAGGGAAAGAGATGGAGGGAGACGATGAGAGAGATGGAGAGGGTGACGAGTGGTGGTTGGAAGGGGAAAACAAAGTGATGGGTAGAAAGAGGAAGGGCGCGAGAGAAGGAAGGGCTGTGTGTGTCTAATGAAGAAAACTAGAAGAAGAGTATCATTACTACACATGACCCAGTGTTGTTGAACACACTATCAGGGTTAATGTTTTGACCCAGTGTTGTTGAACACGCTATCAGGGTTAATGTTTTGACCCAGTGTTGTTGAACACGCTATCAGGGTTAATGTTTTGTTTCAGTGTTGTTGAACACACTATCAGGGTTAATGTTTTGTTTCAGTGTTGTTGAACACACTATCAGGGTTAATGTTTTGACCCAGTGTTGTTGAACACACTATCAGGGTTAATGTTTTGTTTCAGTGTTGTTGAACACACTATCAGGGTTACTGTTTTGACCCAGTGTTGTTGAACACACTATCAGGGTTAATGTTTTGACCCAGTGTTGTTGAACACACTATCAGGGTTAATGTTTTGACCCAGTGTTGTTGAACACACTATCAGAGTTAATGTTTTGACCCAGTGTTGTTGAACACACTATCAGGGTTAATGTTTTGACCCAGTGTTGTTGAACACGCTATCAGGGTTAATGTTTTGAACCAGTGTTGTTGAACACGCTATCAGGGTTAATGTTTTGACCCAGTGTTGTTGAACACACTATCAGGGTTAATGTTTTGACCCAGTGTTGTTGAACACACTATCAGGGTTAATGTTTTGACCCAGTGTTGTTGAACACACTATCAGGGTTAATGTTTTGTTTCAGTGTTGTTGAACACACTATCAGGGTTAATGTTTTGACCCAGTGTTGTTGAACACACTATCAGGGTTAATGTTTTGTTTCAGTGTTGTTGAACACACTATCAGGGTTAATGTTTTGACCCAGTGTTGTTGAACACACTATCAGGGTTAATGTTTTGACCCAGTGTTGTTGAACACACTATCAGGGTTAATGTTTTGACCCAGTGTTGTTGAACACACTATCAGGGTTAATGTTTTGACCCAGTGTTGTTGAACACACTATCAGGGTTAATGTTTTGACCCAGTGTTGTTGAACACACTATCAGGGTTAATGTTTTGTTTCAGTGTTGTTGAACACACTATCAGGGTTAATGTTTTGACCCAGTGTTGTTGAACACACTATCAGGGTTAATGTTTTGTTTCAGTGTTGTTGAACACACTATCAGGGTTAATGTTTTGTTTCAGTGTTGTTGAACACACTATCAGGGTTAATGTTTTGTTTCAGTGTTGTTGAACACACTATCAGGGTTAATGTTTTGTTTCAGTGTTGTTGAACACACTATCAGAGTTAATGTTTTGTTTCAGTGTTGTTGAACACACTATCAGAGTTAATGTTTTGTTTCAGTGTTGTTGAACACGCTATCAGGGTTAATGTTTTGTTTCAGTGTTGTTGAACACGCTATCAGGGTTAATGTTTTGTTTCAGTGTTGTTGAACACGCTATCAGGGTTAATGTTTTGTTTCAGTGTTGTTGAACACACTATCAGAGTTAATGTTTTGTTTCAGTGTTGTTGAACACACTATCAGGGTTAATGTTTTGTTTCAGTGTTGTTGAACACACTATCAGAGTTAATGTTTTGACCCAGTGTTGTTGAACACACTATCAGGGTTAATGTTTTGACCCAGTGTTGTTGAACACGCTATCAGGGTTAATGTTTTGACCCAGTGTTGTTGAACACACTATCAGGGTTAATGTTTTGACCCAGTGTTGTTGAACACGCTATCAGGGTTAATGTTTTGACCCAGTGTTGTTGAACACACTATCAGGGTTAATGTTTTGTTTCAGTGTTGTTGAACACACTATCAGGGTTAATGTTTTGTTTCAGTGTTGTTGAACACACTATCAGGGTTAATGTTTTGTTTCAGTGTTGTTGAACACACTATCAGGGTTAATGTTTTGTTTCAGTGTTGTTGAACACACTATCAGGGTTAATGTTTTGTTTTAGTGTTGTTGAACACACTATCAGGGTTAATGTTTTGACCCAGTGTTGTTGAACACACTATCAGGGTTAATGTTTTGACCCAGTGTTGTTGAACACACTATCAGGGTTAATGTTTTGTTTCAGTGTTGTTGAACACACTATCAGGGTTAATGTTTTGTTTCAGTGTTGTTGAACACACTATCAGGGTTAATGTTTTGTTTCAGTGTTGTTGAACACACTATCAGGGTTAATGTTTTGTTTTAGTGTTGTTGAACACACTATCAGGGTTAATGTTTTGTTTCAGTGTTGTTGAACACACTATCAGGGTTAATGTTTTGTTTCAGTGTTGTTGAACACACTATCAGGGTTAATGTTTTGACCCAGTGTTGTTGAACACACTATCAGGGTTAATGTTTTGACCCAGTGTTGTTGAACACACTATCAGGGTTAATGTTTTGTTTCAGTGTTGTTGAACACACTATCAGGGTTAATGTTTTGTTTCAGTGTTGTTGAACACACTATCAGGGTTAATGTTTTGTTTCAGTGTTGTTGAACACACTATCAGGGTTAATGTTTTGTTTTAGTGTTGTTGAACACACTATCAGGGTTAATGTTTTGTTTCAGTGTTGTTGAACACACTATCAGGGTTAATGTTTTGTTTCAGTGTTGTTGAACACACTATCAGGGTTAATGTTTTGACCCAGTGTTGTTGAACACACTATCAGGGTTAATGTTTTGTTTCAGTGTTGTTGAACACACTATCAGAGTTAATGTTTTGATCCAGTGTTGTTGAACACACTATCAGGGTTAATGTTTTGTTTCAGTGTTGTTGAACACACTATCAGAGTTAATGTTTTGACCCAGTGTTGTTGAACACACTATCAGGGTTAATGTTTTGTTTCAGTGTTGTTGAACACACTATCAGAGTTAATGTTTTGACCCAGTGTTGTTGAACACACTATCAGGGTTAATGTTTTGACCCAGTGTTGTTGAACACACTATCAGGGTTAATGTTTTGACCCAGTGTTGTTGAACACACTATCAGGGTTAATGTTTTGTTTCAGTGTTGTTGAACACACTATCAGAGTTAATGTTTTGACCCAGTGTTGTTGAACACACTATCAGAGTTAATGTTTTGACCCAGTGTTGTTGAACACACTATCAGGGTTAATGTTTTGTTTCAGTGTTGTTGAACACACTATCAGAGTTAATGTTTTGACCCAGTGTTGTTGAACACACTATCAGGGTTAATGTTTTGTTTCAGTGTTGTTGAACACACTATCAGAGTTAATGTTTTGACCCAGTGTTGTTGAACACACTATCAGGGTTAATGTTTTGTTTCAGTGTTGTTGAACACACTATCAGGGTTAATGTTTTGACCCAGTGTTGTTGAACACACTATCAGAGTTAATGTTTTGACCCAGTGTTGTTGAACACACTATCAGAGTTAATGTTTTGACCCAGTGTTGTTGAACACACTATCAGGGTTAATGTTTTGTTTCAGTGTTGTTGAACACACTATCAGAGTTAATGTTTTGACCCAGTGTTGTTGAACACACTATCAGGGTTAATGTTTTGTTTCAGTGTTTTTGAACACACTATCAGGGTTAATGTTTTGACCCAGTGTTGTTGAACACACTATCAGAGTTAATGTTTTGACCCAGTGTTGTTGAACACACTATCAGGGTTAATGTTTTGTTTCAGTGTTGTTGAACACACTATCAGGGTTAATGTTTTGACCCAGTGTTGTTGAACACACTATCAGAGTTAATGTTTTGACCCAGTGTTGTTGAACACACTATCAGGGTTAATGTTTTGTTTCAGTGTTGTTGAACACACCATCAGGGTTAATGTTTTGACCCAGTGTTGTTGAACACACTATCAGGGTTAATGTTTTGTTTCAGTGTTGTTGAACACACTATCAGGGTTAATGTTTTGACCCAGTGTTGTTGAACACACTATCAGGGTTAATGTTTTGTTTCAGTGTTGTTGAACACACTATCAGGGTTAATGTTTTGACCCAGTGTTGTTGAACACACTATCAGGGTTAATGTTTTGACCCAGTGTTGTTGAACACACTATCAGGGTTAATGTTTTGACCCAGTGTTGTTGAACACGCTATCAGGGTTAATGTTTTGACCCAGTGTTGTTGAACACACTATCAGGGTTAATGTTTTGACCCAGTGTTGTTGAACACGCTATCAGGGTTAATGTTTTGACCCAGTGTTGTTGAACATGCTATCAGGGTTAATGTTTTGACCCAGTGTTGTTGAACACGCTATCAGGGTTAATGTTTTGACCCAGTGTTGTTGAACACGCTATCAGGGTTAATGTTTTGACCCAGTGTTGTTGAACACGCTATCAGGGTTAATGTTTTGAGCCAGTGTTGTTGAACACGCTATCAGGGTTAATGTCTTGACCCAGTGTTGTTGAACACGCTATCAGGGTTAATGTTTTGACCCAGTGTTGTTGAACACGCTATCAGGGTTAATGTTTTGACCCAGTGTTGTTGAACACACTATCAGGGTTACTGTTTTGACCCAGTGTTGTTGAACACACTATCAGGGTTAATGTTTTGACCCAGTGTTGTTGAACACACTATCAGGGTTAATGTTTTGACCCAGTGTTGTTGAACACGCTATCAGGGTTAATGTTTTGTTTCAGTGTTGTTGAACACACTATCAGGGTTAATGTTTTGTTTCAGTGTTGTTGAACACACTATCAGGGTTAATGTTTTGTTTCAGTGTTGTTGAACACACTATCAGGGTTAATGTTTTGAACCAGTGTTGTTGAACACGCTATCAGGGTTAATGTTTTGTTTTAGTGTTGTTGAACACACTATCAGGGTTAATGTTTTGACCAAGTGTTTTTGAACACACTATCAGGGTTAATGTTTTGACCCAGTGTTGTTGAACACACTATCAGGGTTAATGATTTGACCCAGTGTTGTTGAACACACTATCAGGGTTAATGTTTTGACCCAGTGTTGTTGAACACACTATCAGGGTTAATGTTTTGACCCAGTGTTGTTGAACACGCTATCAGGGTTAATGTTTTGACCCAGTGTTGTTGAACACACTATCAGGGTTAATGTTTTGTTTCAGTGTTGTTGAACACACTATCAGGGTTAATGTTTTGACCCAGTGTTGTTGAACACACTATCAGAGTTAATGTTTTGTTTCAGTGTTGTTGAACACGCTATCAGGGTTAATGTTTTGTTTCAGTGTTGTTGAACACACTATCAGGGTTAATGTTTTGTTTCAGTGTTGTTGAACACACTATCAGGGTTAATGTTTTGTTTCAGTGTTGTTGAACACACTATCAGGGTTAATGTTTTGACCCAGTGTTGTTGAACACACTATCAGGGTTAATGTTTTGTTTCAGTGTTGTTGAACACACTATCAGGGTTAATGTTTTGACCCAGTGTTGTTGAACACACTATCAGGGTTAATGTTTTGTTTCAGTGTTGTTGAACACACTATCAGGGTTAATGTTTTGTTTCAGTGTTGTTGAACACGCTATCAGGGTTAATGTTTTGTTTCAGTGTTGTTGAACACACTATCAGGGTTAATGATTTGACCCAGTGTTGTTGAACACACTATCAGGGTTAATGTTTTGACCCAGTGTTGTTGAACACACTATCAGGGTTAATGTTTTTATTTTTAAAGTAGAAACGTCACGGATTCTCTCATAATTCTGCAGGAACAGAGAAATTTACAATTGACTTATTCATCTCTCTTTCCTTACTTTTATTTATTTCTCTATTTCTCTCTCTCCTTCCCCCCTCCCTCTCTCCCCTCGCTTTCACTCTCCCCTCTCTCTCTTTCTCTCTCCCCCCCTCTCTCTCTCTCTCTCTCTCTCTCTCTCTCTCTCTGTGTTTCAGTGTTGGTATCCAGGGAGGATGAATTTAGTAGCAGGCTAAGTAGCAGGGCTGGTTTCCGTGGTTGCACAGCCCTACGCTACGCAACGCTCGCCACTGACCCACTCGCTGTATGCATGCTGCTGGAGAATGGTGAGTCACGCACATACACACACACACACACACACATCCACACATATGCACAGTGTGCATCATGTCCTTGATATGGACAGGAAGTGACTGATTGTATTTCTGTGCTCGCACCTGTCGTTGACTCAGCTCCTCTACCAAACACACACTCCCCCAGGGCAGAACGTCCCTCCCTCCTACTCTCCCTCTACACACCAGTGGGTCTTAAACAAGTAAGCCCCTCCGCCCTCCAGCTCTAATTGAACTCTGACCCTCTCACAGAGCCTGGCCTGG